>NW_008236196.1:2076044-2102481 GCF_000691975.1 Corvus brachyrhynchos | reverse complement strand
GGCGGCCCCGCGGTGGGGACACGGGAGGTCATTGCAGAGCAGCAGTGGCCGTCCCTCCCCGCCCGGCTGTTTCACTCCCCGAGGAAATAATTAGGGAACAATGCACGGAAGCCCGCGGCAGAACTGAGGCTCTGCAGGGCCAGGTGGGTGGGGCGGGGGCTGTGTTTGTGTTCCCCCGGGCCCCTCCGTGGGACTTTCTCTTGGTGGGCGAAACACCGTGGTGAGACTGGGAGGGTTCGTGAGGCCGGTGGTCAGCAGGGGTCAGAGACATAACAAATGATGCCCAGTGTGGCAACAGGTGAGATGCTATTTTAAAAGGATGCATCACGCTGCATGGATGTAGCAGCGATACCTTCTTAGCCAACAACAGCAACATATCAAGTGACTTCTTCCACGTGAGAGCACTCGAAATTACTAATTAGGAGATACGACCAACATAGACCACATCCTTTCTGTCTGGTACACAGGGACAGCTGATGGCTGACCCTAGGAAATACGGATAAAACTAACGATGGGGATTTCCATGCTTGCCATCCCCATTACCAGAGTGACACAATGGCTCCTCTCACGGTTGTCAGCCCTACACAAGCAGTTGAGTTCTGTAGTACTCTGTCTTCAAAATCTGCTTTGGCCAAGTGGAATACCTTCACAACAACATAAAACAATCACCTTTGATGAATTTAGATGCAGTTGTACACATGGTTCTTCATGCTCTAATGATTTAAGCACAATAGAACGAAACGTGTTCTCACACCGTCCCTGAGCAAAGGATTGATAGCAGAGCAATGTGCAGGTGTTACTGCGGGGCGGCTGCCTTGACCCTGACCCGTGTGCCCAGCCCCTGCCTAGACATAGGGTTAGGTTATAAATTACAGGTTTATAAATGTTTTTGTTCAGTATAAGGTTCTCTACTACGTGCTCATTCTCCAGTAACTTTTTTCAAGCACATTTGCTGTTTCAGGTACTAAAATTACATGGCATGACTAACTGCATAGTTGATTGTAATCTTCCTTGTTTGTTGTAACAAAAATCCTGGATTCTTAAGGGTCTTCTCCCTTCCTTAATTTTGGGGAATGCAAAGGTAAAAAATGAAGTATTAATATTCAGTAGAAAGGATGGATCAACGGTTTTGTGTTATGTAAATTAATAGTTAACTCTTCCAAAAACATCCCTGATATATCTGTGCCTGTTCACTTTTGGTCAGCTGTAACCCTGGAGGCAGTAAGTCCTCAACTGGTTGTATTTGACTACTAAGATAACAAGTCAGTTTTACAATGGAGTTGGCATCACAAACTTCTACAAAAGTGATTTTTGAAATTTATGTTTTTTTTCTTTTTTGTCTTACAGTCATTTAAACTCCTGGGATTTCTTGATGTTAAAAATGTCCCATGTGCACGAGAATCAGTGCTCTATGGCTCCCTGGGGTCTTTAGTTATGGGTCTTGGACATTTTTTAGCAACTAGTAAGTACTTACTCCTTTTGGGTTTTACATATTTATTTACAAGAAAAAAATAACATCTGTTTGCTGGTAGGTGGTATTAATAGTGGGGAGTCATACAAGTTGTTTTCTCTAACTTTTCAGAAGATTTTTGTTTTTCTTTCAGGTAGAGTTAGAAGATCTTGTGATGTTGCAGTTGGTGGCTTTATTTGCACAATGTTAGGATACTGGTATGTAAAATGCTTCTTCCATTTTCACAGGCCTGTGTTGGCTGAATTGTACAACATGATCCCCGTGTTTCAGTTTTCAGAAACAGTGTTTCACGTCGTTTTTGAAACTGCATTTTAAAAATGTGTCTAGCAAAGTGTCCTTTTCCTTCTCCCCAAAATACTTACCTTTTTTAAAGGAAAACATTTCAATGTGTTTGAATATTTATATATTTCTTTAAAATACTTGCTATTGTTTTTTGAATCCTAAGTGAACAATCCCCCCAGTCATTTCCATTTATCTTAATTCTTTTTTCCTTCGCTTTCCCCACCCTTGTGTCCTAATTCCAAAGGGAGCATGCTGAATTTTACTAGCATTATCAGTTGTGGTTGCAACTTTTCATCTGACTGAATGACTCTGTTTTGATACTGCCACTCATATAAAGCTGGGAATCATGTTTTCTTTTCAACCCCTCCTCTAGGTCTTACTGCAGGTACAACTTGGCCCAGCAAAGGATCCGGCAAAGAATGCTTAAAGAAGGAATGAGAAACAGAATTCTGTTTGAAGGCAGTTACCTTGACCCAGAAAAGGAACAAACTGGCAGTGAAAGAAGTGATTCATAGGCTGCTCTGGAGGAGTTGTGGTTTAATACATCTTCGGGAAAAGGTGGTCCAAAAATGTGAGTCTACACTGTAAGCCTGTGAGGTGTCTAAAACTGGTAAATCATGGTTTTCCTAGCAAATCTGAGCAGGAAATTCACAGTGAATCTGTTAAGTCTGTACAAGCCTTGCTTTGTTTCATGTATGTATGTGACTGCACACATTTGGGAATGACGTCCTGTCAAATATCTGGGAGCTGATGTGTTCTCTTGCAGGGTCTCAGAGGATTAACAACAGTGATTTGGGACTGCTTTAACTTCCATTATAAACAGAGTGTGGTTTGTTTTAGCAAAGTTGTAATTACATCTCATTTAAATACACGAAAATATTTTCATCAGCTGTTGAGTAAATGTATCCTTCAGTGCTGTTTGTGAAACAGGAATATTTAAACAGTAGAAGGCTTTGCATGTGCAAGATGGGTGATACCAGCAGCCTTTATAAGATTTCAGCTGCAAGATAACCAGATAACTTGCATACACTGTGAAGCTGCAGACTTTCCATCTTTGTTCTGTCTGACACTAAGAATAAAATCACACTTCAGAGCAGTCTAAACTATGTAAGTAAATAATTTTTTACCTCATTAAAAATCTTGCTATTTAAGACACTTCCCTACAATTTGTGGAATAATAATTTACATTCTTTGTAAGTAGCAATGGTCAGTAGTTTGTTCTTTTGTTTTTTCTTTAAAGGGCATGTTCTACTTAACTATTTCACTGTGCGTTTTTCAGTTAAAAGAAATATCACTACATAATTTCAAGGAAACCATCTTATTTGGAAATACAGTGTTGGGTCTAACAGCATGTCGGTAAAAAGATGAGTGATGACATCATAGTCCTTGCTTGCTTCTGTCTGCAGGAGTGACACAATGTTTTTATTTTTTCATATAATGATTTATGATGTATTATGCTGTAAGCACTTTCTGGTCTAAAGGCATTTCACCAGGCTGAAATAGTCCTTTTCCCCCACCTTGTACTTAGTCTGAGAGAGTTTGTGATCTGTTAGTAACTCCCATTGGTGCAGGGAGGTTTGGGAATCCAGATGTAAATAGCAGTATTGCTCTACTTATTTATTTGGAAATATACTTGAGAGCACTAAACAAGCGTGCTATTTAGAGAAAATTGAACTTTTACCTTCTATGGATTAGCCTCTTACAAGAAGAAAACAAACCTATATACTCTTAATTCCTTTTCCCCCTCTATTCCTCCTGTTTCTTCTGGAGGAAACAAGTTAATTGGTATCTAATTCAGAAGAGAAAAATGTTTTCCCTGGTCCTGTGTTGGGTGGGGGGCCAAGGGGACGGGAGGGTCCTTCCCCTGGGGGTGGGAGGTATTGCTTCCTAAAGCCCTTGGAGCAGCAGTGGGAAATGGAGTGAGCCATGAAGCTGGTCTTAACAAGCTCCTGCTTTAATACATGGTTGAGTTCTTTCCTATCTGACCTAAGAAAAGAAAGTGCAGCCTAAGCAGGGGGTCTTTTGGCTGCAAGGTCATAGGTCAGCTGGGGGGTTTAGGCAACAAAAGCACACTGATGAAAATTTACTCTTTGGGAAAGAGCAGTTGTAGAGAGAGGAGAGAATGGTGTTTTGTGCTGATGGGAAAGAAGTTAGCATGTGCATAATGGCATCCTTCAAAACACGGAAATACTGTGACTGGTAAGAGAGTAGAACCAGCTTTATGATACTGTGTAAATCAAGAAAATCTGGGGTAAACTGCAGCATTAAATCCTCTCTGGTGTTAATTGGTGTTGGTTTAAGTTACTGCATTTAAGGATATTAGCCCAATAGCAGCTTAACTACAGTTTTAGCATAACTGTGAAATGCTAGATGTAGCTGCATTGCGTAGATAACCCATCTAATGTTTCTTCTTCGCCATGCAGAGTGTAAAATGAGCGTGCCAGATGTTCACAGAAAAACTGAGGAAGAGGCAATGTGCAGGCAGCCTGGCCAGCACATTTGAGCTTCAGTGTTTTCTAAAACTTGCGGTGGAATTGAGCTGACTGGAAGTCGAGGCCTTTGCCGAATAGCGCAGGGTGGGGATATAAGACAGGGAAGCTGTGAGCGGGACTCAGTGTGAAAGGGGAGGCCAGCAACAGCAGAGGGAAGAATGCTCATGATCAGACATGCGGGGGAAAAAGTCTGGCATAATTCCTTGAAGTGCTGGCTCCAGCTGCTTCCGTGCCAGCTATGGAGAGTGAATTGAAAGTGACTGATGGGTTACCCCAATTAAAGGGTGAGGGACAATATAAAACAAAAAATCTCAAAGCTATTAGTTGTCATAAATTAGGATACATTGTCAAGAAAATAAAAATTGCAGTAACTTAAGTAATTCTAACATTTGAAAACAATGACATAACTATGTTATAAAATTACTGAACTGTATCCCTATTTATCTGTCTTAAATCATTGGTGGAAACATGTAGCACACCTCTGTATTTTATTATCAGACTTGAAATCTTACAGTATTGCAGCTAATGACAGACATGATAGTTTTTGCTTTGCTAGCTTAAATTAAATCTTACCAGACAGTTACTAGGAAGAAAGAGAAATAGTAATTTTGAAGATGTTTGTTTTTCAGCCCCCTCAGAATAAACCATAAAAAGGGAGAGTATGAAACATAGCAACTCGAAACTGTAAAGTTGTTAAAACTGTGTTTATTTTACCGACAGTTACTGTCACTGAAAGGTGACTGATAAACCAATAGTTTTTATCTGTGAAGTTAGTAAAATCCTTCCTTAAAGTAACCTAAACCACCAGCAAAATAAAGAGATGGGTTTATGGCCCCACTGCTCCTCCACACCTTTCTCTTCCTGTTGCCTGCAGTAGCGATACTCTGGGAAAAGGCATTTGCAGCCTCCTCCGGCAGGAGCGCTCACTTGGGACTCCAGCAGCAGCCAGAGGCCACGTGTGCAAGGTGTGCCCTCCCGGTCCTTCAGGAAGGGAAGTCGCTGTGGAGGCACCAGGCTGAAACGTGGAGATCGAAGGTTAATTGCCAGCCCCATTCCAGAGCTGTGTGTGATCAGGTGGCCTCTGCTCTTGGGTGTCTCTCACTGGAGCAAGTGTCCTGCTTCAGCCATTGACAGGTGCAACAGGCTCAAAAGCCAGGAACTTTTCTGAAGGTGACAGCTGCCATCCCAAACTTGTAATTTACCTCTTTACCCAAGCAGAGATTTTTGAGAGATGTTGGCCCCCGCTGCATTTTGCAGGCTTCCAGAGTCTTTGTGTGTCACCGCCCACTCCAAGTCCTTGAGTGCTGCAAGGGAAAGGTCATCTCCTGTCATTGAGCCTGGCTTTTGGTAGGGTTTTTTTATTTGTGTCTGGAGGAGGTACATTTGTTATTTCTGGTATAAGCAACCCAGGTAACAGTGAAGTACTGTGTGAATTCAGCTGTAATGAGCTCTCAAGCGACAGATTTTCTTCAGCTTAGTAGACTAATTCCGTACTTCTCTTGTTCCTATCCAGACATTTAGCTCAAGAGCTCGGTGGTTACCCATGAAAGTTGTTTGCTTGCTCCGTTTAACTTTCAAAACAAATACGTTGTTCTTGCTGTGGAAAACTGATCAAAGTTTTACAGTGTATTCAGGTGCTCAAAAAGATGATCCTTTGATTTTTTTTTTTTTTTTTTCCTACTAAGTGAAGAACCAAGAACTAATTCAGTATCAGAAGTGGAACTGAGTTTTAGTCAATGTGACTCAAGGCCTTGGAACAGGTAACTTTCTTACACTTAAAATGAAAATATTACATTAAGCATGTACAGCTGCTAAACCTTCAAATGGTGGTGAAGGAGCAGACTAATGAAACGTAGAACCTTGGATGAGACAGTTTGAGGAAAACAGACTTTTGTTCATGGCTATCAGCACCCTGATTAAGGGTAGGTCCCCTCTTTTTCACACACCCTTTTGGTTTTTTTCTGCTGGAGTTCATAGTTTGCCTGAGAGCCATCCAGCAGGGTCTGCCTGTTCCTGCGGGAATAGGTCACAGCCTCCTTATGTCTGCTTGTTTTCAAGATTAAGAGCAGTTTGTTCTGAGGCTATTTTAATCCTGCCAGCTTCTGTCATCATGAGCAAGACTGCGTCAAAACCCTCAACTCCCCTGAACGTGCCAGGAGCCCTCTGGCAGTACCTAAAATTTACCATGGGAGTGGACAATTACCACTGCAGGAATCTTTCTCTTTAGCCTGGCCACAGCTCCAGAAACACCCAGCCTATATTGTGGTGATCTATTTAACAGAAACAAAGATTCCCCCTTCTGCTCTGGAGAGAAGGAAGCACATGCTTTGCATATTTTTTTAACTCTTTCTTTGTTTTGTCAAATGCTGTAACAAAGAGCAGCAGGTGTGCTCTCAGCCAGTGTGAGTTTTCTCCCTAGACAACAGATCCTCACCTCTCCTATTGATGGCAAATGGCTTGTGATAACTCTGGTGCTCTCAGTGTGCTTTTATCCATGACACATCTTGGCCTTCAATCCTGCATATACATGCATGGCAGGTCTTTGGAGTTCACTTGCAAGCTTTACAACTCTGGCTGATACTCATGCTTTCTGTCATCCAGGTCAAGAGTTCTTACCACTTTTACCTTTGCCAGGTGGCCACAGTGAGAGATCCTTCTCTGCCATCTCGTCACTGTGACACTGCACAGATGCTGTGGAAACAGGATGAGAGACGCACACAGCCCACCTGCCCATTGCTCTTGTTATGTTACTTAAGCAGTTAAAGGGAAGCTAATACCCCTCCCTTTCAGGAAACTCTGTTCAGGCTCTGGCTGAGATAGTGGCAATATCTCTGAAGATGAAAAGCCAGTAACAGGTTTATTACTGGGCTGATACATTACCACAAATGGCTGTTGCAGGAGTCCTTCGCAGAACAAATACAGAGCAAAAAAAATTTCTAGCAGCCTGTTCCTCAAAATACAGGGGAGGATACCCTATTCAGACCCCCCGAAGAAATCTGGAGCTACCAGTGATTGTTACATGCTGTGCTTATAATACTTTCATCCAATATGTAAAGCCCTTGAGGGCTATCCTGAGGCAGCACTGGGAGGCCATGACAGAACTTGTTTGACTCGGTTTTTTAGGTCTGATAGTATCCCAGTGTCATATTCTTCAGTTACTGCCTATTGAGACTCCCAGATGGATAAAAAGAGCTCAGGCTTTTCTTCCTAAAGCTCATAAAGTCCTCTTGAACCAGTACTGTAGAGGGCTTCCTACCCCCACTAACAAGCACAACAGTCCTCTCTTTCCTGAAATCCAGTCAGCATTAATTTCTACTCAGAAATGTCTCCATCACCATTCATCCTTCTTCTGAGGACACCATACCTCAGTCTGTACATCTCTGTCACTCACACCTGCATTCTCCAAGAGACTTATCTTGAGAGCACCTAAGTGGGTCACGGAGTGGCCACCTAGCAGATGGCCAGGAAGCCGCTCCCTCGGAGCACTGCCCAGTTCCAGCAGAGCGAGGGATGCCCCCATAGAAGGCTGTGTGGACAGACACGTGTAGCCACGCTTCAGGAATGCTGTGAGATGCCACAAACCACAGCTCTGTATGAAGTCACACAGTCCTGGTATGGCAGCAAACCAGACAAAATTCAGAGGGGTTTAGATACTGATACAGCAGCAGCACTGTCCATCTACTGGTGGCCTCCTGTGGGATCCACACTAATTGGAATGCAGCCACCATTGAAGGAGGAGCCCATGCACTCCCTCCCTTCCCCCACCACCCCTTCAGTTGCTTTCAGCAGTGTAATCTTTCCTGGTTTGTTCTGGAACTAGAGAAGGATACTTGTACTTGCTAAATAATGGACCTTTCAAGGCAGTAAGTACCTATAAAAGCAAGATCTTTCCTGAAAACTTTTCTTCATTGTCTGCACGAGGATCTGCTGAAAGAAACAGTTGGAGTTTCTCATTTCCCTTCTGCGGGTCTTTCCTTAAAGGAAAAAATAAAAAAGGACTGGCTCCCTGCCAGGCTCTGGAGGCACATAAATAACCCGGGGCTGCGCCAATGCAGCTGCTGAAGCAGCAGCAGCCCCCTCCCAAGATTGTCCAGCAGCCACTGGGGAGATGCTGATTTTCAGGAAGTGTCTCCCAGCCTCCACCACCTTCTCCACCACCAAGCAGACTGTGGAGTTTGCCCAGTGCCAAGCAGGGCTGGGCTCAGCGTGCAGCCCTGCGGACTGGAGCGCTGGATCACAGTGATTGCTTCCCCCTCCTTTCCTTTGGAGGAAGCAGCTCCAGTTGCAGCCACATATGGGAACCAGCCAGTCATCTCGAGCTTTGGCAGCTGGTGTGATGCTTGGTGGCCCCCGCTCCACACAGGAGATACTTCTCCTTGTAAAAAAGAGGCAGGCAAGTTCATGCAAAAGGTGTTATTGAAGGAATATCCTAGGTCTGGAATCCAAATGCCCAGATTGTGACATTTAAATGTTGTGTTCACTGATCCTTAAGTACTGAAATAGTTCTTACTGTACTATCACAGCTGCTTTCTCCAAGGTCTCTCAGATTAGACAGGGGGAACACACAAGACATTCAATTTACACAGATGTACAACTAATGTTTCTTTTTGAGGTGCTTGTCTCACTATTTAACAATTTAATAGACTAGATTTTTTTATTCTTGTTGTTGTTGTTTTATAGGGTTAGCTGCTTGCCTAAGGGGGTGTCCACTAGAGGCTGGGAAGCAGCTAGCTGAGTAGCAGCCCTGCTGAAGAGGATAGGACTTAAGAGTGGCTGCCAAATTGAATGTAGGCCAGGAGACCAATAAGTCAAACTGCTGTCTGGGCTCCATCAGGAAGTATGTGGCCAACGAATGAAGGGATGCACTTAGCCACCAGTACTGACACTGCTGAGCAGTGCATCTAATATTGCTGTCCAGCTTTGGGCTTCTTGCTCAAGGATGTTGAAAAACTGTAGACTCCAGTGATGGGCTCCTAAGGTGTCCACAGAACTCAAGGCCTGCCCTCTGGAAAGACAGTGGAAGGAGCTGGATTTAGTCTGTGGGGTGAACTAATAAGAGCCCAATATTATCTGCAGGACAGTTATAAAGATGGAGCCAAACACCTCCTGATAGCCGCAGGAGACGTGGCTGGGGCAATGGCCACAAACTCAAGCTTGGGAGCTCCAGGCCAGGCAGCAGGACAGGCCTGTTTTACTCTGAGGGCAGTGCACTGGGTGGCCCAAAGAGGTCGTGTAATTTCCACCCTTGCAGGTTTTCAGGCGTCATCTAGACAAAGCCCCCAGCTGACCTGAGCACAAGTGCCAGTCCTGCTGCAAGTGGGAGGATGAACTCCATGTCCAGAAGCAAATCTCTGTGATTCTGCAGCCTACAGAGAAACACAGAATCTGCAAAACCCAAGGCAGGAAAATCCCAGTACCACGCAGAGGACAACCTGACTCACACAAGAGCATCCTGTTTTGCCTTCAGGAATTGTTCCCTCCAATGCAGTGCTCCCAGGCTGGGCCGGAGGCCCCACAGCATCCCAGGTGCTCTGGCAGCAGCAGGGAGCACATAGCAGGGAAGACAAAGTATGCGCAGTGTGGAGGTGCCATGCTTTGGGTACACAGCTCTGCTGCTCACAACCTGCATGTGGAGCTGCATGGGGACTTGCCTGTGCTAGCTCAACTTCACTGAGTCTTGTTTCTCAGCATGATGTGAGCAAACCCCAAGTGTCACTGCTTTCAGAAAAAGATATTACAGTAAATACCTCCTTCGAGACTTACTCATTTCCTTTCCCCCATCTCTCACTACTTTCTTAACTGCAAAGACAAAAGTCCTTTTATAATACAAGGCTTATCTTACCTACTTTCTCAACAGCCCCACAAAGCTGAGAGTTGAGCAGAGCCCGAATACAGCTCTATCTTGTTAATGAGTAAGTTACATGAGAAAGAGAGAATCAGACCTTTCGTGCATCTCCCACCTTGTAAACAATCACTGGTACTTTAAGTGTGTATTTATGTCCAGGGAGATCTTCAGTACTATTCTGGGCCTTTTTATTTAGCAATTGTCTTGGGCATCTAGCACCATTTCAGAACTCCCCATGTCTAAGGCAAACAGATCTTTGTTGATTCCTGGAGGAAAACCTCCAGAGCACAGAGTGGCAGAAGACTTGTTACAGGCTGATGTGACATAAACAAAGGCCACGCTCAGACTAGAGGACACATCCTTGCATTTATATGCCACAGGAGTTATCGGAGGTGTCCTAGTAAGCAGCCATCTGATCCTAGCTATGGGAGAATTAACACTGGGAGAACAAGTACCCTTTAAATCCTTTTATGCCAACCAGCCAGCAGATCCCCCCATCATTAGTGCAAATTGAATCTGCCCTAGGCTACCAAGTTGTAAATAGTTTTTGAGCATGAAAAGGTTTGAGGGAAAAACTGAGTTGTCTTACCCATAGTTTTGATTTTGGTAACTTCTAGGACCAAAAGTACTCTGCAGATCAAAGATTGTCTACGAAAGCAGAAGAGGTAACAAAAAGTTGCTCTAAAGTAACACCTATCAAGTCACCCACATGAGTAATTGCATTTCTAAGTTTTTTACACTTGCCGTTGTTTTTTGCTATTGATGTTGACAACATGTTAAGCACTAAGCATCTTTTTAAGCTACAACTAAGTTTGCATAGCAACCAATTCATTGCTGAATCTTCAGCCACTCCCAGTACTGGCGGAAAGACAAACTAAGGCAAGAATTGCATCCAGAGTAATTGCTGGCCAAGTCCTGATTTCAGCCAGTAGCCTGCAAAGGCTGGCTCTGGAGAGGCCTTCTGTGCTGGAGGAGATGGCTGGTGCCTTGCAAAGCAGAGAAGTGCACAAAACTAACCACTAATCTGCCGTTGTTTTAAGATAAGGCCTCCTTCCCCCCTCTGCCTGCACGGAGTGCTTTGCCTGGGATGAGGATGTGCGTGAGAGAGGCGCTGCTCTAACTTCACCGCAGCTGGTCTGTTACACAGCGAGTTACAAAGCTGGTCTTTGGCGTTTCCCCATAGCAGCTTTTGCTGACATCCTGGAGCTTTCCCCATCCTCCACAGTGCTTTGGGCCAAGTTGTCTCCAGCTGTACTTACTCCTCCCTTGCTAGTTCACAAATACATGTGTACACTTCTTTGCTTGGGAGAGCCCATCCCCCAGCAGTTAAACATCTGCGGAAGTGTCGAAGTATTTCATGTCTCTGTTAACTGAGTTTGATTTCTTGTGGCTTAGTCTGAGGCTGCCCTGTTAGGAAGCACTGGCCTAGCTTTTCAAAAGGTCATGAACAAGGAAACTTCCTAATCTTAAAAGAATACTTCATCACCTATTTCTATTAAAAGCATTGCTTGGAGTGTTGCAAGAAAAAAAAATCAGTGGCTTACACCATGAGTAAGAATTTTTCTTTTAATACAAGTGGCTTGGACTGCACATGGCATTACCAGAAGACTGATTTAATTCATTCCACTATCAGAAAAAGTGGGCACAACGTCTAAAAATGTCTTCGCTGCTGAGCTGTCCTGCAGCAGGCACTGAAAGGAACTCGTGTACAGGTGCCACTTCCACTGAGCTCCTACACAAAGGTGGCAGCACTGCCGAGTACTCCCGGTGCAGCACAGGAAGCAGTGCAGCACGCTGGAAGGGCCAGCTCCTGGCAGCAGAGCCGGGTTCGGCGACAGGGATTCCATAAGCCACCCCAGAACCAAAGCCTTCCCCTGATGTCCCACAGCTGAGTCTGTTTACAAAGTCCTTTCCCGCAGGACACAGCCCCTTGCCAAGGCCGTGGCGTGTCGGGGAAGCACCTCCCTGTACACAGTGTGTATCCTAGCGACTGTTACTAGCAAAGGCAGAAATACAACTGGAGTTTGTTTGGTTGTTAAATGGGCGCTTCCTCCCGGGACACCCAGCACAGCCCTGCCTTGAGCCTGCAGCTGAGCGTGCACAGCCCCCTCAGGCACGGTGGGGCGGCCACAGCCCGATGTGCTCTTAGATGAGAGATGGCAGCAGCTTCATCAGACAGGGCTGCAAGGAGAGTGCCACCAGCAGCACCGGCACCGCTGCCGACAGCTGCACAGGCAGCGTGTGCCATGGTCCGACTGCCACAGAGACAAGCTCAAGGCTGTCCAGGTTTCTCTATTTGGAAAAAAACCCACCTCAGTTAGAAGACCAAACCCAGTTTGCCGTCCAAAAGGAGAAGCACCCAAATACATGAACCCAAACCCCAGTGTTGTATGCCACTATCCGTGCCACCGCCACCAGCAGCACAGCTGCTCTAATCCAGGTACTTTTCTGCATGTAAACAAGCCCTTGTAAGCTGCGAGGAATCACTGAACGTGACAGATGGCTCAGCCCTCTCATTTTGGCAGTGCACAGCTGTGCCCTCCTCACCTTTCTGTAGCCACCAGCCAAGTTTCATTTTTTCCTTTTCAAATGCAAACTGTGGTTTCTTTAGTATTAGCGGCGCTCTAGGTAACTGCTTCTCTATAAAAGCCATTTTCACGTGGCAAAATAAATCCCTTCTCTAGGAATATTGAGCTACGTTGAGAGTGAGTCTGTGTGGGCAGACCCAGGCTGAATACACGGCTCCATGCAAGTGCTGCTCTCCACTCAACTGTGACAAATCATGAGCGGGACGTACTTGGACGTTTCCACCCCCTCTCTGAGCTACACGTGTCCCCGTAGTGCATGTGCTGAAGCTTTTTGAATTCTGTTCCTCAGATAGTGCTGAACTTACCAAAACAGCTTTTGTCGGAGTGTTGTTAATAGAAACAAGATACTCCTTTTTGAGTGAGAGTTGAAGCGCTTCACGTGTGGCTGTGGTTTTTTTTTTAAACACCATACAATGAAGAACTGAAAACAAAACGTCCCAGACTTCTGAATTGAAATACAGGCTTTACAACCACATAGTAAGTGTAGGCTCTTATATTTTAGTTTAAGACTAAATCATTTTATAGAGTACCAAAATAAGCAAAGGATCAGCACTCCATACAAAGTGTTAGTTCTCGTGAAGAGGGTAGAAGGGAAATGGACTTTAATTACACTAAATTTTTTTTTGCAAGTCTAAAGAAAACTCCATTTCAGCAAAACAGATTTGGGTTTCAATTCCCCGAAGTTCATTAAATAGTGTTTCTTTAAAGACAATTTACATTTTTCTCATTCAAAGTAAAGGGATGACTTAAAGCACTATTAACAAGGAGGTGGTGCTGTTAATGTTTAATGTCAATATGCAATGGCATCTGCTATAAAGGCTAGAAGAGAAACACAAGTTTATCTTTACTTCTGAAGTCTACTAGAAATTGACTAACACTGGAGAAAAGTTTCAAGCACAGCACACGACTCTAGCTCTATGCTGCTGCCAGGAAGCCTCTGCTAGTCCATACACTGCCACGGGGACTCTGCCAGCACAGCCCAGGGCCCCAATGGCAGCAGTGAGACATTCTCACACGTGTACCCCATGTCCCACTTACAATGGGTACATCTTCTCCCTGTCTTAGGCATTAAAATGCAAGTTAGCAGCTAACATTGCCACTACAATTTTACAGAAGCATAAAGCTGAACAAAATAGCAGTTAAAACAAATTGAAGCTCTCTGTTAAACTCCATGGCAACCCTTCCTCCTGTCCTACACCCTTGTCCCAATTCCTTCCCTGACTCCTTCCCTAATGTCTATTTTACAATGAAGAGGTTTAAGTGGATTTACATGATGCAAGCGCAACTCAAAGGCTTTTGCCCTATACATATAACCATGTTAAACTGTGAATTATACACGTGATAGATTTCTAACAGAGCAACCACCAGTTTTTTTAAAGAAACACAAGTATTTCAGCATGTACAGTAATGAGTTTAAAACTGTCCAACATCGTCGCTTTCATACATTCTCTTCCCTCTTTATAGCATTAACGGGATTTTAGACCTTGATGGCGACAATCCCAAACAAGAGTAAAATGAATTTATTTTATTGCAAACAAACGTCTAGAGTTAAACTTCTCCACCCACTTTCTTTAAAGAGAAAAGGAATCAGCAGGCTAAGGAGATACACCCATTTGAGAATTGACATGATTAAAAATTAAGATATAAAATGGGTGACTCACAGTTTCATTAGCTTACAAAATGGTGGAGTAACTACTACAAGCACACTAGGTATACAGTATTTTGTGGGGAGTTATACAGACACACAGCTAACTTCATATAGATCCCATTAGACAACTGGATTTACAACAAGTTTTGTTTAATAAGAAATGGGCAAAGCCAGCTTCTTTTCAGAATCAAAATGCAGAACAAATGGAAAAAAAATTATGGTGTTGTACCTTCACAAGTTTGAGCCTCCACAAATAAAGCAACCGAGTTTTACAACTTTAAGAGCTTCTACATACACTCCACCATCACTATCTAGCCCCAGGTTTCCTCTTTGCCCCCAACATCTTATTGAGTTCCAAATGTTACAAAAAAGTCCTAGTTATTGCCAGAAACTTTTGCCTCCCCCTCCTCCCCTCCCCACCCAAGAGCTTCATAGAGAGGATGGAGTGTAATAGGGAGCTTTACATAATCTCATGGTATTTGAGGGCTACTAAGATGCCTCCATACGAATCTGGTTGCTAACATTTCTATTGTATTGTGACATGACTCACGACTGTTTCTTAGAAATTGGGGGATGGGGAAAAAGGAGAAAATTCTTTAATAAAAAGACACCAGGTACAAAGCAACGTTTTACTTTTGTTGTGGTAAAAAAAAAGTCACATTTTACAGATAAAATGTAGAACCCTGAAATACTGACACATTCTCTTATCGTGCACAATGCTGAGGTTCTCTTACGAATCACTTTAAAACTGCAATTAAAAATGTACAAAAAAAGAAAAGAAAAAAATCAACCCACAAAGCTTCTAAAAAAGGAACCCGCAGGCACTTCCTCTTGTGGAATGTTTAAAAAGTTAGCCTACTAAAGAAAACAGTCGACTTCTTGTGAAGGTTTTGGAGAAATATGTATCAGTTCATTTATTTGGGTATTCAATAATATCCTTGGTGATAATGCTGACTCCATGGCTTCTGACCCCAGAATTGCTGCAATAGATTAATAAATAGTTAGTTTTAACCTGCAATCACATAATGGTTAAGTTTCTTACTTGGGGAAAAAAAAGCATTTAACAAACATTTAGTTCCCTTGGAACTTGAGAAGATTAAAGTCCTCTCCAATAGAAGCAAGTTCCTGAACAAATGAAGGCAGTTAAGAGTTCACTTCACAGCAGTAATGTGAAGCCAAGTGCTACATACCATTAAGAACATTAAGCCACAGCTGGTATTTGATATATCAAGACCATCAAGCCAGCTTAAGTTTTGCACAGGAAGCTATTTATAGTGATTTACCTAGCATTACAAGACTTTGCTATGCAGTTTTGATTATGCATCTAATTGTTCTAGTCAGCATTTTGCAACATTCAAGTTAACAATCAGTAAAAATGTAAAGCTGGGACTACTTACACCCTGCTGCCACTGGTTGTAGCCCTGAGATTGGTTTTTGTAGCCACGATTATTTCCCCTTCCTCTGAAGTTCTGCAAGAGGACAACAGTTTTTAAGTACTTCAGCTATATGCATTTTCCACAAGAGGCCTAATACCAATCTTTGTTACCACCAAAGTATCACACACCATATAGAAGCTTTAAAACAAGGTATCAGCCCCAGGTTAAAAGAAAAACACACCACCAAAAAATCCCTCCCTGAAAAACGTTAGAATACCAAAAGCCTCCTCCTTCCCCTCTAAGCAACTGCTTTTTAAGCATGGGGCAAGAACCTCAGAATTAATAAACCAGCTCAAACTCTTGTTGCCTGGTCTGGAAAGCTGGCTAATCCAGTTTTGACTCACCCTATTTCCAGCTGCTAAATGCACCAGGACAACTAAAAATACAAGAGCTTGTCTATTTTTAGTTAGGAAAGGCTGTAGTTGCTACAAGGATATGTTATCTGATCAGACAAAAGGATATGGGTCACACAACTGAAAATAGAAGAGCTAGCCCACAAAACTTCAAAAAGAAGTTACAGTACAACAAAGGGACATTGATACAAGTAGATAAAATGTTGCTTTTTCCCTGTTTGCCAGTATTAGGCAAACCTGAGCCATGTTTACTGGCTTGGGCTCCATCTGCTGGCTCTTCAGCAATCCCAATTTTGTTTTCCAATACTTCCACCAATATTTCACCAGGTAAGATCTAGGCTAGTGTGTCTTTACTAGTTGTGTTTGATACTAGACACCAAAACAAAGACTCTGTGCAGAGCTATTTTCAGAAAGTTCCCTAAATGTTTGATAAAGATGCACTTGGACCCTAAGGCCAAACAACAGTTACTACTATTGGGGAAGGGGAAGAAATAACACAAAAAACCCAACACAAGCCTTCATACACATGCACTAAAAATCTTCATTTTTAACAGGACAGAGGTACAGCCCTAGCATGAAACGCCCCCATCAGCACCTGTCACACAACATTCAGAGCCCTGGGCACATGCACTAAACCAGAAAGGCCTTGCGGCATGGCATCAGTGTAGCACCACAACCAAGTTTGTGACTGTTCACAGGCACCAGAGCTATCAAACATCATCTTCCAAAGCACTGTAGTTCAATTAGTCAGTCCCCCCTCAAAGCATCACCTGGTTGTAGTTTCCCCTGTTGGGCATTCCACCTCTGTTATAGTTTCCTCTGTTTGAGTAGCCACCTCTGCTTGGAAAGACAGGGCCGCGAGGATACGGGTAGCCAATTGCTCCGCTGCTGCCACCGCCACCACCGCCACCTCCACCGCCTCGCTGAGGCATGTTGCCTCCCCTCCTGTTGTATCCACCACGATTGCCAGGGACTGCAGGGAGAGAGTTACTCAATCAAGTAATTGTTAGGTCTCACGTATTTCCTACACAAAGATGAAAAGTGCAATCCAAGGTTTTGACAATCCTCTCACTCAAGCTGGACAATTAACTATGCACCAAAATGTTAAATTTACTGAAATTGAGATCAAGGTTCCCACTACATAATAATTGCAATGCAAGTACTACAACCTTTTTCCCCAGCAGCAGCAACCTCCAGAAGTCACAGACTTATTTCTAGGCTCACCTCCTCCTCTGAAGTTGCCCCGCATGTTGAATCCTCCACGTCCTCTCTGACCCCTATTAAATTGATTTTTATTGCTCTTCTTGTTCTTCTTTGAGCCAGTGTTCTGTTTCTTTTCTGGCGGAAGAGCTTTCTTACTTTCTTCTTTATACTGTTCCAAAAGCTTCTGAGCTTCCTCTTTTTGCAACTCTACATAGATTATTTCATCAAAACATTCTGCTACCTCTGGCAGTGTGAAGTTCCCTATAATTGCAAAAACACTGAGTATTCAGCATCTACATTCAGCTACAATCAAAGCTGCAATTTAACCACCTTTCTCCCATTCTTCCTCCCACCCTCTCCATCCCCTCGGCATAGGGACAAAATTACATAATTTGAGCATTTAGGAAATGTAACAGTGACAAAGGAAATAAACAGGTCTTCATGGAGTTGCCAGTACTGTTCCAAACCTTGAAAACATTCTGCCTATCTTTTTTTTTCTTTTATAAGCCTCCACTCAGAACACCAGTTTCTGCCAAATATGTCACTTATATAGGGCACTTTATGCCAAGACAGCTTTGTGCATCTGCATGAAGCATATCACCATAACTGAGTAGTGTTAAGGACTGCAGCAGAGGGAACACAATATAGTGTTATCCTACCAAGTTACAATAGTCTTCCAGTTTTGTATAAGTACAACTGTTTAAGATAAAGTGATTTTTTAGACTTCACGTTTACTTAATCCTTTAAACAGATACTCAGCATCCTAAAACACAGTATAGGATTATGTTCCATGCCTTTCATTTTGAGAACTGCATGCTCTGGAAGATCTTTTCCCTCCACCTCTGCCTTCTTTTGTGTTCTTTGCTTGTAGTCTTCATCTTTAGGGCAAACAACAACTGCTTTGCGCTGGAAGCCTGCAAACAGGCACATTTTTCTCCTCTGCGCAGCTGCAGACACATTTGTCTGAAAAAAATGCAGTAACTTACTACACGTAGCTGTCATTGTAAGAGTTAAGGAAGTCAACTTATGGTGTATAGACTTCACCTCTACAAGAGCTTGCAATGAAGTTTACAAATAACTGGACATAAAGATGCTGCATAATGCAAAGTTACGAGCTCATATCCACGTGTTAAAACACTATTCCTCCCACATCCCATAAATCTAGAGAAGTTCAGACAAGCATTTGTAGTAATATCTCAACTTTGTGTCCCCTGAATGAGTAGTAAGTCAGTAACTGAAACAACTGCTATTATATTATAACTTTAATCCCAATTAATTACTACAGTACAACCTATAACAAATTTCTGTAACCGTTTTTCATTGAAGCTTCTACCTGATCCAAAATGAAATTCCGCTTCTTACGAGCTGCAATCTCAATGAACTTTCCAAGACACTGTGGAGCTCTCTGCAACAGTGTGTTAAGCTTTCCAGTGTCTGCCATCTGACGCTTAAAACCTGCAACCTATGGAGAGATTTCCCACAGTTAGTGACTGTAGTCCTGACACACGTGGCTGACACTTTTCTTTGCTAAATGTTTTCCACCACACTTCAATCGTTGTTCAATTCAAGGCCACAGCTGCTGCAAACTCGTAATTTGAAATTCTCAAGCCTCCATAGAACATAAGAGACTTATAAACAAAGGCTCCATGAGAAATGGTACTGTTCAGTTCAAGGTATACTCATCACAATACTAATTCCAGCTAAATGCTCTGTTCTGAGAACAGTGATGTATAGAGAAATAGAAATACATTCAATAGCCAACAACAGCTGACTATTTCTTACATATTACCACAAAAAGCTTCAGAATCCTGCCATGTGTGAATTACCAGCTCAGCAAGGTAATAAAATCTTTACACAGAATCATTAGGTTGGAAATAGACCTTTGGGATCACTGAGTCCAACCTATGACCTAACACCACCTTGTCAAGCAGACCACGGGCACTAAGTGCCACATCCAGTCTTTTCTTCAACAAGAATGGTCACTATCTAACAAGTAGCCAGTTTCTTCAATACAAAAGAATCCCATGGCAGCCAAGGACCATGGATTTTTTAATATATCACAAAATAAAATGTCTTATCACTTACCATCATTTTGTCCATAATAGTATTTGTCCCAAGAATGTTGTATTTCCCAGGATTTGCTGCTGCATGTTTGGTAACCCATGTTGTCTTGCCAGCTCCAGGCAAGCCAATCATCATCACCACCTATGACAAAAAAGTTCTGTATCTGAGATACCAGTTCAAAGATTTTCTTTAATACACAACTTAGCCCAGCAAGCCTAGTGGATACTGAGAGGAGATGTGGGGGTGTTGGGGGTGGGGAAGGTAATGGTAGTGAACAGGTCATGAGACACTAAATATTAAAGCTCCCAAACAAAAATGTCAGGAGTGAGGTGTAATAGTCTGCTTAACTCTACCACTTCCATCCATCTATTTCAACAACTTTTGAGATGATCAGAAGAAACTTACCTCACAATCTTTCTTTTGCTCGGGCCCCTTTGGTCCTCGGACCCTATCCTCCAGGGGGACCTTCTGGATGAAGGTATACTCTTCAGGTACAGGGAAGTAAGGTTCCTCCTTCTGACCAAAGTTAAACTCAACCGCACAGTTATGGCAGAGAACATGTGGAAAGAGGGGACGCCCATCAAGAACTTCCTTGCTTATTTTGAATGCAACACCAAGCTCTTGTCCATTCTTGGAATATGAGAGTTCCACTTCATCACCATCAAAATTCTGTTTTACAGACAAAGCATTATTTTGGATAAAATTAACTCACTTTATTATTAACTCACAGTTAATTAGTCACTTCTCTATACAGGCTATGTTCACTCAACTTCAGTAACACTGTTATTTCATAAAGGAACTAAAGCCAATTTTCTCTTCTAATGAGTCACTGTCAGTGATCATCTTGTTCAAGATCTGATTTTTCGTTAAAAGGCTTTAAAGACATTTATGCATGAATATGAAATCATGTTGCCAGCAGTCACTGTTAGTAATAGCTGCTGGTTGTACTGCCTGCCTATGTTAAACAACCTGTCTTGCTCCCATGATTTTATATATTTGCTTTACTGCTTCTAACATCAAAGCAGTCTAAATTCAAAGATGTTTTCCCCTCAAAAGAAAATATAAGCCAAAACTTACAGCAAAACATCCAATCACATCATTTTCATCAAACTTCTCACCAAAGTCTTCAGTCTCACAATTGCATGTCTTTATTCCTTTTAGAGAATACCCATAAGAAAATTCTTCTTCACCTGAAGAAACAATTAAAACTAATTACAAACCAGCTTTCCCATCTAACCTTTTAGACATAAATTACCTTACAGCTACTTAAGTAACTGCTGTTCAGAATATTTTTATTAATGCCAAAACAAGCTATGACGCCCCCCACCAGCTATACAAGCTCATTCTTCTATTTGATACTTTCACTTGAGATAGAACAGCAGCGTTTCCTCATCCCAGTTTAAGAGCCTTATGCTGCTGGTTCCAGATTCATGCTGACAATGAACCTGAACTGTCAGATAAAGACATGAGCAGTATTTTCAAACTGTGAAGACCTGATTATGCAGTGGTATACCTGCTGTAACGTAGTCAGAAAGGCTTTCTGAAGTTAGTCTCCAGGAGCACTTACCCCTCCCATTTTAAAGGGAGTTTAGCAGACAATCAGCCTATGCAACAGCTGAAGATGAAGCTGCAAGGAACAAGCTAACAGCAAGTGTCAAACACAAGGACTCAGGTGTAACCTAAGTAGAAAGCTGTTGCTGATGTCAGAACATACCAACTCACCAATATTTCCTCCAAAGATGTGTTTCAGTGTCAAATATAAGTTATAAATATTATTATAATAATAATTTGCCATGTATCTCATGAAGTTGTACTTCCTTCTTTCCAGCTATTTTCAGAAATTAGGATTTTCCCACCAAGCAAAAAAATGATAATGCAGTTACCACCGGTACCTTTTATACCATGCCCCACCCTTTCAAAGTGGAAGGAAGGGAAACCCCCCTTTTTCTACTTATGACACTACATGAAAAGGAGAAATCATTAATCTTCTCAGGTATTCAACAATGTTCTCCACAACCCATACAAGATCACTGGAAGAATTAATCCTCAAATGATGGCCCTAACCCTTACAGGTCTGAATACTTTATAACTTTATTTGGTCCTAGTAATATTCTCACACCATGTCCACTGAATGACTCAATTAAGACCACTTTTCACAACACAGACTACAATCAGTAAGCTTGTCCCCCCTGCTTCAGAATAAAATTATTTAAAACTTCAGTCACATTAACACAAAAGCAATCAAACACTTAAGTCTTACCAAGCAACATTCCACTTGTGTTCAGTGACCAGCCAACTCGCACTTCATGTATGTCAATGTCTTTTGTATACAGGTGTTTAACAGGAATCTTTTCTGTAACCTATTTTTAAATTATTCGGTAAAAGGTAAGCAGTATTTATTATACACTAACAAGATGGAAGCACAAAAGGTAACATTTGGAACCTTTACGCTTTGATTAAATCTTTGCTAAGTCTAAGTGATCACCTTCTGTAAAAATAAAACATATTTAAGAATATGAAACCACAAGCTAGTGACTAAACAGTTCTATCTCCATAATTAGCAATGAAGATACCATAAATCTTCATCACTTTGTCATAGCAGTCCCTCTCAGTGGTCAAAAGCCTTAAGTCCTTTTGACACTGTATTAAAATCACGAACAATAAATATATGTATAAAAGAAAACCAGTTGCCATGAAGTTGGGATTAACAGTTAATTACTTAGCTAAGAAAATGTGCAATGTATTAAAAACCCCTGGTTTTTAGAGACTAGGGAAAGTATTACACTATCCCTTTTCACTGTAAGCAGACTTCCTCGGCAAGTTGCCAGCTTCCAAACAACATAACCAGATTTAAAAAAAATTTAAAAAGCAACAAACAAAAACACCTCAGAAACTCCAACAAACCACCTAAATGCACTGGAATGTGTATGCAACCAGCTTGTTTTTTAACTGTCATTAGAAACTTTATTAAAATGAAGTGAAAAACCCATCCGTATCCTATCAACCTCTGCAACTATTCCAGTCAGGTGACTGAGGTGAAACTCATTTGAAAGCGAACAGGACAATAAATAGTGACATAAATTTCACTTCACTGGCCTTCCAAAGTTATAGGTATCAAGACACAGAAATCACTCCATGCAAAAGCTTGGATAATGGGATCACTACCAAATTCTCATGGTAGCAGTTAAACTTGAAATCATTAGAGGAAGAGAACAGATTTATATACACAGGCCCATCATATGCAACGAAGCCTTTAACACTGTTAAGTAAAAAAGAAGTAAGAAAAATAAATTCAAGTTTTGTGATCTTGTTCCTCTTCCACCAAGTTGGAGAAATCAGTATATTAGAAGGGTGATTGCTCTTTGTCTTTCTTACCCTTCAGGAGAACTCTTGCTCTCAAAATTCAACCACCTGCTAAATACATCCAATGCATCAAGTCAAGTTAATAATGTTGGAAAGTACCTCTAGAGGTCATCCAGCCCAAATCCCTGCCTAGAGCAGATCAAACTCATAGACTAAGTAGACCCAGAAAGGACTGTGGGGATAATTTATATCCCATGAAAAAAAAAGGTCAAGCTTTCTGTAGTCTTCAGAAAGTACAAGTAAACTTCTGACTAGAAACTATAAAAATCCTTTCAGTGTTGACGCATGAGATGCCAAATACAATGCTTGATTAAAAAAAATGAGACCAAAAGTCTCACATTCAGAACAAATACAGTGTTTTGTGTTTGGTTTTTTGGTTGGGTTTTGTGTTTTGTTTGTTAAATGGAAGCTCTTATAAAAGAGGAAACATTTTTGCAGACTGAGCCATCTTCTTGTAAGAAAAGACCTTTTAAGAGTCCTGTTCACATCAATTAGTTTCAACTAAGTCCAAAACAATCTAACAAGTGTAAGTATTATATTTAAGCATGCAAAAGTCTCCCATAAACATTAGTTTAACTCACCTTCATCTCAAAGCAGACTTTGCCTTTAGAAACTCCATAGGAGGCTCTTCCTCCAGCCCAAAGGAAAGCAAAGCTTTCCATGGTCAGAGAGGAAGCACTAAACCGGTCTCTTGAGATTTTAAAATGCAGGTCACAGTTATCTGTTAACATAAAAATCATTCTGTTTACTCTGATTACAAAATAAAGTACAGGTGTCCAATTTTATGCAATGAAGATTATGCCAGCTTTCAAAGGTGATTTTAAAGACAAACTGCCAGCAAGTACCCAGGATTTTTCAGAGAAGCAACATGTCTAGATGGAACTGCAGTCTGAAGCTCAGCCAAAAATCTTACGAAAAGCTAACTAATGAGTAGTTTTCAAGATGCCACCTTCACTTCTGTCACCCAATTTCCCTCTATTTTTTCCATCTGCTTAAAAACCCCTGACTTTCACCTTATCTGTTTGAACCCTCTTTGTCAGTTACCTCTTTCCATCAATAGAGAGCCATCTGCATTGTGCTCTCCACAGTACCTTCTAGAGACCTGATTCTGAAGTAGTCTTACAGCTCAAGCCCAGACCTAAGGGCTGCTAAGAAGTAAATATGAACACAAGTGTTTTTATTTAAGTACTGAACATAGTCTTTGGTTAATATAGTCAATTAGCAAGTCAAATTAGATTATGCCAATTAATATAAAGGCAGTTAAGTCAGATGTACATGCAAATACGCTAAGCACAAGAGAGTGTGCTAAGAGAAGCTACTTCAGCACAGAAACACAACCTACACACTATGAATTCACCTATCACTCTAAGAACGTAAGTGGAACCTTGGTTTTACAAGCATCTTCAGAGCTGCACACCATGAAATTGCAAATCAATCTCCAAGTAGGTTTCAGAAAGACAATGCCAAAAGTTAACAAGGGGTGCAGCATACAACAAGGAGTCCACAGAAGCAGCTCCAAACCTATCTGATGGTTACAAGAAAGGAGCAAAACGAGCAAACAGTGAGGAGTTCTGCTCTGGTATAAAACCTGCATGATGCCAGAATACACTAAAATGCAGTCTGCCCTGTATTACTTGGGAACTCCTATGCACAAGATTATGTTTTGTTTGCATACAGCCATCCCCAATTCCAAAAATACTATTAGTGATCCAAGTGTCTTCTCATTAGTACTGCTAACTCTTATTTGTTGCATGAAAAGCAGATAAAATCATACAGAAGAAACCCACCTTTGCAGGCTACTTTTAGAACAGGAGATGAGAACAGAATTTGAAGTTACAGCTTCTTTTGAAGACACAGGTAATAAAAAGCAACTTAGGAGTGGCTAAACCTCTTACATGTCTGGATCACTATCCAGAAGAGAGGGCCAATTCGTTACACAATTCAGCCTTAAAGCTATGTTTGAATCTTTCTCTAAAGAGTCTGTCAACACTTTAAATCACAGTTTGTCCAGTAACAAGATTTTCCACTAGAAAGTACTATTATTACTAGAAACAGTAATACTGAAAAGTAGCTATTTACTCAGTTACTGGAAAAATCCAAAGCTCCCACAGAAGTAGCTACTCACCAGGTTAGCAGCTAGAAACTTGAGACTTAGTTAGCAAAATGTCAGGGATGGCATATTCAGCAATTTACATGGCTGTAAACTAATACATCCTTCCATTTCAAAGTATTTCTTGTGGAATAAAACCACCTGAAACTTCTAACAAATAGGCCAGAAAATGCCAAAAGTTAAGCTTTTGGCACTTTAAGAATCCAACAAGTTCCAGTGTTACTTCAAGATCAAGTTTTCTAATGTTCCACTGAGTCCTTATACTTACCCTCAAGAATACAAATGTCAACTCTGCCATTATGGTACATTACAGTAATAGTAATGTTTATAATCTGCCTCAAAAAAACCCTGTTTGCAGGTAGTCCTCGATTTCTATGCTCTGCTGACCAATTCTCTCTACCATCCCACTTGCACAAGCCACCACCCCAAGCCCACACACTCACACGCTGCATAAATGGGTCATTTTTGAGGAGGCCTTACCAGCTCTTGTTAAACTTATTGGGAGACAGAACACTCCACTGCTTGGTACATGAACAGGGGAGCTTATGTAGGAAGCTCACTTCCCAAACTGTATTTTGTAACCACCTATGACTCCCTGAGCTTTCTGGGCAGTGGTGCTGGACAGCTGTTTTCTCAAGCTGTCTCTAGGGTGCTCTATGTTCACTCTGTACTTGGCCACCTAAGTTTCCAGACTAGATTAGTGCTTTGGTTAAGACTTCTTCACAGAACTATCACTACAGACTTCATAGGAAAACCAAGCTTATTACTGCTAATATACATCCTTCTGTATACTAAAAACGGGTGGAAACACAGTATTTTTCTAATTCTTTAAGTTACCTGGTAACGAAAGTCAACAAATGTATCCTCCCCGTTTCAGAAAGTGTGGCATTAAGATTAAAAGCCTTAACACCGCATCTTTCCAGAGCAAAGGAAAGCATGTTTACTCACAAGTGTCAAGACAAACCACTGTGTCGTCAAAATGTTCATCTTCCTCTTCAACGGGTGGCTGAGGGGACTTGGCCCTGAAAAAACAAAAACCAAACAAAACATAATAAAGCTACATGTATTTTCATGAGATTAAAATAACATTCCTGTACTCTATTCCTCCTCATCCACAAAATGCTGCCCAGCACCAAGTCTGTCTACCTGCTATACTTGTTTTCCTCAATGTATTCGAAGTATCCACGGCCATGGTCTTCACGTGGTCTCTTCACTCCCCTCTTCTTCTCGCCAGGTTTTTGTTCGGTTTTACCATCTGTGGAAATAGATGCAATGATTTATTTTAATTATTTTGAATTTTAGTTTAATTGGGAATAAAATCTATATGACGGTTTCAACTTTGCAAACTGCAAGAAGCTACAGCATGAGATAAACAGTAACATCTTAAATAAGAATTTTCCTATGTTACTAAGGTAAAACCCCCTATCTTGAATTTTCACGGGAGACTCAAAACTTGTCACCAATCAGAAATGATTTAGCAGACAGAAGCTGCCAACACGCCGTGCAGCAGCCAGTACGGCCCTCAATACTAAGATCCCCATGGAAAAGAAAAAAAACCAGAACAAATTAAAAAAAAAGAAGA
>NW_008236196.1:2061862-2074502 GCF_000691975.1 Corvus brachyrhynchos | reverse complement strand
AAATCCGCTCCGGGCTGCGAACCACCGCCGTGCCAGATCCCGCCCGCATGAGGCCGTAGCCCGACCGAAATGCGCCCCCGCCACGGGCCCGCATTCGAGCCACAGCCTCTCAGCGCCCTGTCCTGATTCCCCTGGCTCCCTTGCGCCCATGCGGGGCCTAGTCCCGCACGGTTTATTGCGTACAGGCTTTGAGAAGGGGCACTGCTGCTCGAAATAGCTGCCCTGGCACGGCCCTGCTAACGCAGTTACGCAAGGGCAGGAGCGGAGCTACCGCGTCCCCGCAGCACCGGGAGGCACGCACGGGGCTGAGCCTTGCCCAGAGCCGGGTAACAAAGGTTCGCCGGTGCACGAACTCCTGGCCTGGAGCTCGGCACAGAGCCGACCCGCTCACCAAAACTGCGCAGCTTCCCTCTCTTGTTCCCCGTCTCCCTCTCTGCACAGCGCTAATATGGGGCTCTCCCCAGCCTCACAAGTTGTACAGTGATTGAATTTTGAATTTTTCCAGTTCGAGCAAAAGTAACATGAAAATAAACAGCGGAGAGGATTTCACACAAGCAGAAACGCAGCACTGATCTACAAGTCGGCTTCCTTAGGGAGCCCGGATAAAAAGCTAATTTTCATTTGCAGGAAAAGAAATGCAAGTCAAACCACCAGAGGATCAGTATGAAGTGCAACAGAAGGGAAGGTGTGTTTGCCACGAAGATGCCTTGTGTTGGTACAGATCGTGTGGCCTCCTGAACCAGAAGAAATTCTATTTACCTGCCCCAGAGGAGGGGAAGAGAGACGAGGAAGTCAGCCTGTTTTAACTGCGCAAGGAAAGGGCTCTTTCACACACGTACAGACACACACTGCTCTGTTCTCAGTCAGGCTACATGTACTTGGAGAAAACACGACTCTGTCGGCAAGGTTAGCTCAACCCAGCACTACAGAACAGCTTGTTGGAACAGAGACAGGACGAGATGCAATATGTACAGGTGAGAAAGGTTACCAGAACATTTCCCTCACTTTAAAGTCAAGTTAGTAGATTTTAACTCAGTCCATTAAGTCAGAGTCACCTCAACAATGGAAGAAAAGGGTAAGAGTACATCAATGCAAAGGAGAGGTCAGTGTGCAATTATGCTGTAGCACTATAAATCATTGCCTTTGTCCATTCCTTCATGAACCATCTTAGCTAGTCTGCTGAGGGATTCCTGACATACTGTTCTGCCAAAGTGACAACAAAACTAAACTAGTTAATATTGCAAGATTACTGACTGAGACTTACAGATAATTCTGCACTAATTTGGATGTCATTTACCTATCCAACCCTCGTTCTTTTTTTTTTTTTATGTAAATAAATTTAAACAGAAAATACATCATTAACTCTTTATGAGTTGTAGTATCTGAACCTCAGACAGAGCCCTGTGTTAGACCTTGATCTTGCACAGGGCTCTTCACACGTTAAGTCATGTTTCTGGAAGAGTTTAATCGACCCTGATGTCTGATAATCCCTCCCACCACCGCAAACTTTAAAGATTGATAGATTCTTTTAGGCCAGCTGTGGATCCCTAAGCCTTGCCTTAAATGAGCACATCTGCACATATGGACAGCTCCTGTGTGCTAGAAAACACCCTCCTTCAGAATCACCCGAGAGCTGCAGTCGTCACATGTAATCCCATTCCTAAACGATGTCATGCCTCCCTACCTCAGTGACACGCTCATACTGCTTTATACTCCTGTTGCCATGGAGAAACAAAACAGCTAACAGTTTTGAGGCACATGGAGAGATTTCTTACCCTAAAGTATTCAAGCCTTTATGTAAAGGCACAAGTAGATAAAGTAAAAATCGTATTTCCTGAAATTTAGCACTACTAACTTGAGGCATTTTTTTAGGTTACGACAGCTATCTGTTTAATAAACCACTTAGAAGACTAAACTTATTATTTTTAAAGGAGATTAACTCATACCATCATACAAAGGGTAATGCTTACTATCTAACTACACAATTGATTACACTAGCAATCAGGTGTAGCAAGACTGTGTTTTCAGACTACAGTTATGTTACCTATTATTACAGAAGTGAGAAATCCTAGCTGATTTTCAGACATCAGGTGATTCAGTTGTAAATTATAAATAAATAGTTGTAAATAATCATAAAGCTAAGTAAATAAAATGCACACAACTGAAATAGATGTGTAACCTTAATGACTGCCTCTCAGTGTTAAAAAAAAAAGCTTTTTCTATGTGTAAGTTAAATACGTATTTATTACACATCTGTCCCTGGGAAAAATCTCTCTTAAGATACTCCCCTGTCCTCTTTGAGCCCTGTGTTTCAGGAGTTTGCCTTTACCTTATTCATACTTTGAAGGAGAAAAATTATTTAAGGAAGTATGCTCTCGTTGCTGTACCCTCTCTTAGTTCAGATACTGAGTGAATCCTTCAACTCTGCTTTTCATAGAGCATGCAGATAGATAGATGTCAGCCCTATCAAAAATGAGTGTTTGGTAATGCAAACTCCTGAAACAAGGAAGCACTGAGAAAAGCACTTTAAGCTTTAATGTGCAAAGCTGCTACTTGTATGATGATGGCCATATGAAAAACATGATTGCTGGTAACCACAATACTCCCCCATTAAAATTGCCTTTTTTGGTCTCAAAACATATTAAAACAAAATCTTCCTTTTCATTTAAATGAAAAGTGACATGTCCCCATATATAACAGGTGCAATCCTATGCACTTTTTATCAGTCACATGGCATTTTTCTCCTGCCTGTGTTACTTTCTAACCTAAACTGTTTTTCTCTCCAAACCAGTTTTCCTTCTCAGAAGTAATTTGGGATCCTCCCTCTGGGACTTGGCCCTTCAACAGATCAGTTACTCTGGTTTCCCTCATTTTTGTTTGTTCTTCAGACTTCAATTAGTTGCTCTACTCACCTATACTGTTCTTTCCATTATTCACTCTTTAGTCCTTCCAAATCTCTCTCCTCTTCCTGTTTGCCAAGAGCAGTGACAAAGAGGTAACAAAAAGAAGAGCAAGCTTTCAGGAGGGGACTGAACAATCTCAAGAGTCCAGTCCCACCTGGGCTTTGAACCTTTCCACACACCTTCAGTGTTGCAGGAGAACCCAGGCATTTGTCTTTCCCTGTTCTGCTGTCTTAGAGACTTGCCTGTCCTGTTCTGGCTCCTCTTGTGCTTTACCCTACATCTGACCATCACAGTATGTTCCTGGTCTCTCCTGCATGTCCTTAATCCATCTACCCTCAATTAATATTGCCTTCAGATTTCCACCTTCAACACACCATTACTTTAAAAGAGAATATCATTATTGAAATACTCTGCTGCTTTTTATGATAGCAGGCAGCATGTGGAGCAAATCTTTTTCTTTCTCCCTTTTCATCACTCCTCATGAAATACTCATTAATCCTTGTTAGACCCAATGAGAATTTTTCAGACATTTTTAAAGTGCTAATTTGTCCCAAGTGAGGTTGCATGACTAAGGGGCAATTCTGATGATTTCTTAGCCCAAAGAACCCCCCTATTTATTTATCTCCATAGGTATGCTCTATCTTAGGATCTGTCTGCCAGGAGTTTGTTTTGGAGAAATAGCACTACCTTGCCCTGTGCTCCTTTTTCCCTGACATGCACTACTGCTCACGATCAGAGTCAGGATGCTGAACTAGATTGACCTTGCCTTTTACTATCTATAATCTCTCCATGATATTTTAATATCAAAGGAGTTCAATTCATCTCAGAAATGAGGTGGTCATATGCCAAAATAAGGCCTGTTATTTGCACAGGAACCATATTAGTTAGGTCTGAAAACATCTTCAGGACCTAGGGGGTAGTTAGTGTCTAATTACAAGCAGGTCTTGTCAGGGTTCAAGGGACTGAATTTCAGGTTCCTGGCACTGGTTTGGTTAGCTAGTTCTCCTCAGAAGCATCTTTCTCTTACTGCACTTTCTGCCATAGCACCCTTTGGGCCTCCAGGTGAGCTGTCAGTTCAGAGTCAGTGCACTAGTCCTTTTTAAGATACTAATGCTATTTTGCTTTTCCTGTGGGCTGGATGAAGTAGTTGAGTAATCCCACCAAGCAGAAGGAAGCGCTGCAAAACTACACTGGGATATCACATATCAGCTACAACCCATGTTTGTCACCCTCACTGACCCCATACCAGAAAGAATCCCCCCTTCCCCATTTCCAAGGAGTAACTTTTTTTTCTTAACAAAAAAAAGCCAAAACCCAAGCCCACGAGTTTCTGAGAAACAGTTTCTCAGTTCAGAGCATTCAAAGACTCACAGTTTCTAAGCCTGGCCTTGGGGAAAAAAGGCTGCATTCTCCAACATTAATACCAGGATTCATTTTGGCTTTATTCAGAACCGTACAGAAGTTTACTGACTACACATATCTCAAGCTCCACAAGTCAGACATCTGCAGTTCTTGGAAATTTTTTTTGTAACTTGCCACATATACACATTCACTAGAGTGGATCTGTGAACTCAGGAAATTTAGATAGACTAAACCCCTCTGCACAGCAGTCAGTCTGTGGAAGAGGAGGTGCCATTGTAAATCAGCTTCCAAAAATATGGTTCTCCTGTGAGAAGACAATGTGGAAGAACCATTTCAAGGGAGTATCAATTAATCTCTCGAAGGGACTACTAAAACAATCATAAGTAGGTTTTAAGGTTGAGTATCAGTTTCAGTGTACCTTTCTGCTCACATGTGAAGACACATATGGTCAAGATATGTCACTAAACCCAAACAGTCATGGAGACAGGACAATTCACAACTGGCAGCCACAGACCAGCCCTTGCCTAATGCAACTTTTCTGTTCAACCTGACTTTAAAAAACAACCCCCACTAACTACCAGATGATCACCTTTTTGGGTTGTTTTTTCTCTCCTATTCTGGTACTTAACACTCTTTGTAGTACACACAGTACATACAGTACATGCCTATCATAATTTTACTCTTTAAGCTTCTTCAATACATCTTTCTCCTTTCCCTCATAAGATGCTCTTGCCAAAAAAGAAAAGTCGCCACATACATTTTGTGGCACCAGAGTACTGTTAGGTCTTAGGCGATCTCCTCTGTCCCCTCAGTTCACAAAGAGTGGCTTCTACAGATTGGGAAGCCCATGCTAAAAAAAACACATAAACCCCCTAGAATTTTTAAGAATATTTTTTGCTAACTAAAGGTACTACCATGGTCCAACTGCATATCTTAAATCTGTGATAGGCAAAGCTAAGAAAGTGAACTATTTTAAAATATTTATTAATACATGTTAGCATGCTTTCAAGATGGCCACTTCTGTGTGACACACAGCTGAAGCCCAGATAGACAGATGGATGCCAGGTAGCTTTCCCTGTTTAGGCACTGCCCTGGCAATCCTACAAGGCAGCTGTTACAAAATCCTGAGGTCTGCTAAGCAGACTCCAAAGCACCAAAAAGTAACTTGGAGAGTACAAAACTGCCTTTCCCCACAGTCTTGGTCACAGATCTCTTGGCTTTTACCTTTGGAAGCAGTATCCCAAGTCCAGCTACTTTTCTTTTAAGCCCCAAATGAAGTCAGCTCAAAAAAATAAAAGGAAAACCCCTCTGCACAGGAAATGAGAAAAGGAAAGGGAGCCTTTTCCTTTCTGCCGACTTGCCTCCCATCATACATCATGGGCTCAGAAAATGACACAAAACCTAACTATGCACTAGCAAATCACAGCACAACCATTAGCAAAACTTAAGACTGTACACTATATCATCTTTAAAAGGAGGATAAAGAAATGAGGTCAGAGGTTTAGTCAGTTGATTCATTTTAGGAAACTGCCTTAGCTGAGTTAACTTCACTGTAGAATGCTCTCTGGAAAGAAAGCCATTTTGTCAGAGACTGCTCTTTAACCCACTCTGCTGGAGCAAATCCGCTCAGCTTTTTTTTTCAGGCTGAGGGAAACCAGCATCATTTCATACGAAAGACTTAGCAACAGAAACTCTTCTGGCAACACACTAAAGCAACTGCTAGCAAATGACTACAGGTCATTTCCTAGGAAAGCACCAAAAAACTCAGTCAGTCCCCTACAAACTCTCTGAGAACATTTGACAATAAACAGCAGAAGAAAAGCACTGTCATGTAACCTTGCTGTTCAACATCCATAGGCTAAGGATATTTCTGGGACTGCACACTGGCCAGAAGGCAGGCAGCCTTTCCAGTACATATTATAAATCACAACCAGGTATCCCATCAGGTCACACTGTTCTAAGGGAACAGTGCCAGTAAAGTCAGGGAGGAGGAGGGTCACAACTTTTCTAAGGGCTTTCTGCTGTAAGGTAGCTAATCCAAAAGTTAACAAGCTCCTAAACTATCCAACTAAGATTTTCTGAGAGGAACATAAAGCTATCTTTTAAAATAACATCAGGCCAGTATGTTTTGAGCAGCATCCTGAATTACCAGTATTTGCAATCCAAGCCTCTCTATCCTATAGCTTTTCCTGTGTCCCCAGACCCATGTGACTGCTGAGTTCATTACAATGAATTATTACAATCATTACAATGCCTCAGTGGGATTCTGGATTTTATGAGTTCTTTTACATACAAAAGAAAATAGAACTGCCTAGCAGTTCCTCTGTGAGACAAAGCATCTGCACTTGTTTCTCTTGCTTCACATACCAGCAAAAGAAGAGATCCTCAACAGCAAAAGTTAAGAGTAAGAAGCAAGATGAGCACAGCATGCCAGTCTTAACAAAGAACTGTTGTAACAATCCTATTATCATAAACAGGACAGTGTGTCTGAAATAAAATAAGAGCTGGTTGCTGTGTGACAATAGTGTGCTTGTCTATCATTTACAAACATGAAGAATTTACAACTGAAAGTATCATTAAAAAGAAGTGAAGACAGACATGCATTTCAAGCACAAATCTGACACCTTCAAAACAGAGAAGAGGCAGATTGTCCACAATATCTAGAAAGATTTTTTTTATCACCAGTGTGTTCCATATGGGAAAGTCTCAAATACTCTAGTAAAAAATAAACTAAAATAACCACAAAAGACTTGGAAAGCAAGCAATTATGTGAGAAAATAATGTTATAACTGATCAGCTTTAAAGGAAATTAATGCAGAGCATTCAGATGGCAAATCTTTAAATGAATGCTTAAAACCAGCTTCTTTTCCTTTATCCTCTCTTTCTTCTCTGAAGCTAGTCTCATCACAAAAGCCAACATTTTTTTTAACTCCATAGTAACTAACTCTAGCAATCCCTGTCCAAGTTCTTAGGCTTAACAAGATGAGAGTTTGTACCTAACGCCATAGTGTTGCAACCAGCAATAAATCAGAAGCAAGTTTTTAAATCCATTGTTTATTTGAAGCACTCTTATTATGAGGAAATATTTCTGATGGTATTTCCTTTTGTTCCTTTGTGCTTCTCACTTGCTGATTATAGCTTTCCCTATCTTCTTCACCCATTTGTATGTATCTCAAATGCTTTCATATACTTGAAATACTTTATCATAATGATGCAGAACTTTGCTGGAATATTGAAAAGTCTGGCTTGAACCTGACCTGCACTGGCAGCGGATCGCAGCTTGCGGCAGCCCACATGAAATGAGCTGAGTATCTCCGTCTGCTTCCAAGTGAACGAGGGCTGCTTTGGAGAACGCTACCCCAGATAACCCCCAAACTGACAGTCTGGGAAGGAAGTGAATGAACACGGGTGCTGAGTCACTTTTCACTTTCTTTGCTGTGAACAGGTAACAAATCCACGGAAATTCATTTGGATACTCAGCAGCAAAACTTGTGAAAATACCCCTCCTTCTCTCATGCCTTCCTCTTCCTCTCCCCAGCACACAAACTGTTACTGGCGTGATTGGGGACCACATTGGAAGCTTGCACTTTTGGACCCAGGGACAGAGCACTTCCCTTTGCAAGACAGCTAAATGAAACCCTGCAGGAGCCTAGAGCTGGTATGCTCTCATCACCCACAGCCAGCAGTGCTTTGGGCCCAGGCTGCTCAGGAATATGCACCTGGAGACCAAATGTACCTCTGAGCCAAGGCTGGAAGTAAGTCTGCAGCATAACACAAGAAAGGGAAGAATTTGGTTGGGATGACTTTACTGGGAGGCTGTGGTTGTCAGTCAGAGGGCAGGAAGGAAGAGAGTGAAGTGCAGGAGCTGGAATAGCCCAGCCTGCATGGGCTGCAGGAGAAGGGCTGGTGGAGCAGCAAGGATCCTGCCTGCACACATGCACAAGGGTGGGCTGTCAGCTGCCTCATGCTGGGATTCTACAGGGTTTTTTCTTGGGTAGTATCCAGAATAAGTTTGAATAAAACAAAGTTTAAAAAAAACATGTAATAAATATCAGTGGTAAACACTGTGCTCTTCAGAATGTATTCTGGATTTTAAGCATTTTTGTTGAAAATTGAAATTTACTTTCCTTCTTCGGTCAAGTTTATTAAACTAACTTATTGCTTTTCCCTTCTGCAATCACTTCAGAGATTCTGTTAATTATACAGAATATCAAAACTGAGCAAGCTCCTTAGAATTAAGAAAATTTATGAAACAGTGCTCCAATTAGCAATAAAGTTGCTTATTGCAGGGCACCAGGATCTCTTAAAATCCTAATAGTCTCTTTTTCAAAATGGAAAGATTTAAAGCTGGGTAAGAGTATGTTGAATTTCCCCTTTCTGCCCTTTAGGTCTTTTTGGAACCACATTTGTAAGGATAAAGAAGTATTTTCTTTCAGTACTTTTAACAGTCTGATGTTTTATCTGAATTGGAAATTGCATTTCATTCCTGTCTTCTTTTTTTTCCCCCCAGCCTTTACTGTGTCTGCATCTGCTGAAACTGGGGGTGTAAGAGAGGGAGAAGTGTGATTTACACTGGTGGAGCTTACTGCTGAACTCACTGGTGTTGTGTGAGGTAAAGCTAAGCATATATATTTGCCTTGTGACTGGGATGGAGTATCAATATATGCCTCAAGACTGGGATTTTTCCGTTAGCCATTTAGATCTGCTGATATTTTGGATCACTAGATCACCCTCTCTTCAATTTTTGTTTGTTTATTTTTGGTTTTTGTTTGGTCCTCCCCCCCAAAACTTAAAGGTTCTTAATATATCATTCTGACAAATACAATTTTTCTGTCTGACTATCTATATGGAGTTTTACTTTCATTTTTTCCTTTTTCCCTGATGCTTCTGTTTCAAGTATTTGGTTGTGGTTTTTTCACTTCTGTTCTTCATTTTTGTTCTATTTTTAAATCCTCTCATTCAGGTTTCATTCTACTTCTTCTAACAGTAATACCTCACAGATCTTTTTCTTCCCAGTGCATATCTCCCTCAGTTTTTCTCAGTAGATAGCACGTATGCTCTCTCCAGCTTCCAGAAATTAGCACTTTTATTCTTGATTTCCAAGTGACAATATAAATGATTAATTCCATGCAATTATTTGTGATCACAAAGTTGACTAAAAAAGGGCTCTTACAAGCTAGATTTTTCTGTGAAACCTCATGCTTAATATACACCCAACTCTTATCTGCTGCAATCCACCGGGCTATTGAAAGATGTGGGGAGGATGGAGAAAAGGATTTGGTAATGGTTCTCTTAAAAACAAAAGTGATCTTCCTAGCCGCTGAATTGCTGCTAATGACACTGGCCCCTTCAAAACCAACCACACTTTATGCAGATGAGATGCCAGGCCAGGAACTTCAGGTGATCTGTGAATTTATGGAGCTCCTTCCACCCCACCTCCTTTCTAACTCTGATATTACTGAAGATTGTCCCTACTGAGAAAAAAGAGATGGGTATTTATTTCTTTCAAAGTCTCAAATCAGAGATTCTCCTCTGTGTTTCTGATTTCTCAAATCTATAGGGAAGCCAATAGCTCTAGGCTGATAACTTTATGCATTTATATTTTATGTCACTGAACATAGGTTGGAAAGTGATAAAAACAGAGCTCTGAAAATCAGCTTCTTGCTTCTACTACTGAATCCAAGTAATTCCATAAAGACAAAAAACCTCTTTTAGTCCTTTCTGGGACTGTGTTGTATTTACTGAGGAGCTCTTTGGTCCCTCTGGGAACAGGACTGCTGAAAAAATACTAAAAAAATGGGCTGCTAGAGTTGTTTAGGAGAACAAGAGGTTCTCAGACTTCTGAAATTGTAGATTAGAAGAATCATGTGTATCTCCATGGCTACCAGATCAGTTCGTGAGCATCCTGGCAGATTTCTGGTAGCCATTTTGGAAGGTGTCATAGATAAACTGCTTAATGAAAAGACTATTGTGGTCACAGAGGCTTGCTGGGGAGACCAAGAGAGGTTGGACCAAATGACCCCATCAGTGGTCCCTTCCAACCTTAACCATTCTGGAGGCTCTAAATATTTGACCAAGAGTTAGAAAGGAGAACATGGTACCGCACCACCTTGTTATTTGATCTTGTTAAACTTGCTGGTGTCAGGGCTAGTGATGTACAAAGTGGTCGGTTTGGTGTCTTGGGATCTGGTGATTATGGGTCTATCTACAGCTCTGTGAAACCTTGACTTCTAGTATGCAGGTATTTCACTATGGGAGGAGGAAAAGTGGTGGTGCCACTGAAGGGAAGGCTTCAAGTATGTGTCTGCTTCCAAGAGCATCTTTGGATGTTTAAAGAGGCACACAGGACACAAAAGGAGAATCTTTTCAGAAGGCTCAGCACTTGAGTATGCCATCTGTACCTTTGATGCATCTTGAGTGCTCCATGCTGCACATAAAAGACAAACTACTTGCAAAGGGGATGGGGAGAGAGATACAAATACTATCTTAAAAATATCTTAAAATACACATCACTAATACTCAGCCTACAAGCAACAGATATATGGGACAACACTATTCAGATGGGGCATCCTGAGCTTTTGGAGGTTGAATAACTGCAGATGAAGATTCACTTAGATGTCTTGGTGTTTGAAAAATGGGGGGTTAAAATACTTATCCGGGGTCCCAGCTGAAGTCTAGTAACAGAGAACCCACACTTACTAATTTCAATGGCAGATTGTCCCTAGTTTAGCTACAGTGGTTTAAGATTTTACTGTCCCAGCAGCTGTTTGAGAAGTGACAAAATGGGATGTGTGACCACTCTCTGGGCCACAGCTATGTTTATCAATTTAAAGTATTAAATATGATGTGCTGTGTCATACATCCAAGGCGAGGGGAAAGGAGGTGGAAGGAGACATAGCAGCACATCCACACCCATTGTTATCGGATTCTTCTGTTACAGAGTGAGAGATGCAAGCTGGTAGTGGAAGGTAAGGTCACCAAGAGACACTATTGCCTCAAACCACTGCAGCAAGGTTTGGTCTTCAGGCTTCCAAAATTTGTGGTTTAGTTAAAAACTGGAGTCTGTCTGCTGAGTTAATCTGAACTGACAATAACTCTAGCTGTCAAGGTGTTACTGATATATACAGCAATGCGAATAAACACCATTGTATCATGAAAATATATATAAACCAGATAAAGACTGTGTTCTGTTTTAATTATATACTTAAATAAGCAATTAGAAAAAAATAATCTTGCACTGTAAGTGAGGATAATAAACTTTTAGGTTTATTTCCATAGTCATCCTGTTCCTGAGGGTAAATCATGGTGCTAATGACGTAGAACTGGGAGGAGGTTACCTATCTAGGGTTTACATATCCAGAGTTTCAGATGGATTATTAACCTTGTATTTCCACTTTGGAAAGTTCAGTTAGCAGATAAAACTTATGTATGTATCAAGTAGTCCATTTTCACTATCCTGTGTAATCTTAGCCATGACTTCTTTAAGTGAGAAGGTCATTGATCACAGCTTTCCTATGCTTTAAATCTTTATATGTTGGAATAATTTTACATGCTGACCTGTGTGTGATCTGTATGTCTGACAAGCAACTGTTGCATCATCAGCCATGCTTTAAGCAGTTGTTGCTCCCTACATTATGCTGTGCAAGTCTTTATGTGGCTATTCAGCAAATGAGATCTCATCTCACAGAGTAATAACTCCTTAGTACTTTGTGGCCTATTTCTATCTCCTTGGTTATTTTTCAGGCTGTTTGTCATTTCCCTGGTGTGGTTCATTGCATGGTTTCATAAATTCCTAAGTGGTATAGCTCTGAATGTCCAAACCAAAGACAATTTAAATGGCTTTATCAGGATGCTTAAGTGCCTCTTCCTGTTAAGTCTCCTTTATTTGCATCTGTCTGCAGTATCTATTAGAATCAGTTTACCATGTTGCAGTTTTCCCTGCTCCTTAGGGCTCTGCATGTGATAACTGCTTGTCTTTTTGTCCCACAAGGCTAATGTCCTTACCATGTTTTCCTTTGCAAACACCTCTACCTTGCAGCTCCCAACGAGCCATTTCACTCCAACAATCCGAATGAGGTAGCATAATAAAGCTACATTTATTTAAAAATGATGACCAATGCACTCTGTTGAAGGGATGCAATTTCTGTTTCGGAGCTGAAAAAGGGATTATATGTCCAAAACCACTGTGGTGTGGGGCTTGTTGTTTTTTGGGTGTTTTTTTTTGTTTGTTTTTGTTTTTGTTTGTTTGTTTATTTTATCCTCTCAGCTCTGTCAGCTAGTCTAATAAATGATGATATTTCTTTTTCTGAGCCCTGCTTTTGCTTCCTTGGTGCACCTCCATGTGAATGGAGCATGACTGGAAGATAGTTCAGCAG
>NW_008236196.1:2054932-2061837 GCF_000691975.1 Corvus brachyrhynchos | reverse complement strand
ATGGAACAAAAGCCCCTTCTTGGAGGATTGTGCCTAAAGTGTCAGGCTGCTCCTCGGTGGCAGGTCTGTGTTCCCTCAGCCCCTGTCAGTTGTTCTTACACTGCCCTTTCTGCTACACTAGCCCAGCTCACAACCTGGTAACCACAACCACAAAAAGAAGAGTATTTTCTAGCTGAATCAGTTTCTTCCTCAGATCCTTACATGGCTGTGCCTTGGGTCATGGCAGAGAAGGTGATGCAAAAGGAGGTGACGCCTCTGCTTGCCCTGGCACAGTGCCATGAAAACACAGTGCCAATCCAAAGTATTTGTTACTGTTTGTAGTTTGAGTTACTGCGTCTTAATGGTGCAGTAGACAAACACTTCCTATTTCTAGATTTATGCCATATCTAAATAGTTGCACTGGCAAAATTTACAAGTGGAGGAGTGGTTTTGATAGCTTATTTTCTCAGTTCCCTAGATTGAGAATACAGCAAAATGTCAACTCCTCCTGGTAAAATTGGCTGAACTTCAGCTTTTGACAGTCTAACAGTCTATTGTGGTATGAATATTTTACATTTATAGCCAACATGCAAAGTATCTGAGCACAGATTAGATTTTCATTAATACAGCTATCTATCTTCTTGCCACAGTGCATCAAAGTTCCCTATTCTTCATGAGGGAATCAAATAGGAGTTCAATTTCTTTCTTATTCTGAAGGTAGAAAAAATGTTTCTGGGGCATGTCTTGGTTCTGTTTCTTTTTTCCCCCTCTTAAAATAACAAAGTATATTTTTATTTCAAAGCAACTTTCATTTTACAATAGTAAGTCTGTATAGGAAGTCAACAAAACATACTCTGTACAGTATATCTCTTGTTAGACCAGAGTTAGCTTTATTTAAATATGGAAATTAATTTAATACCTGCAAAGTTAAAGCTTATATTTAAGTAATAAATGAAATTCATGAACCTGGAAAAACAAGCTAGCCATGCAATTAGTCCTTTGAATAAAAAACCACTGAGATGAATGAGAATTGAGGTGGTGCTTATGCTGTAACACTAGGCTTAATCCTGTGCCATTTGTTTTAGTGGAGATGAATAAATTGTGAATTAAGGTCAGTCCCCCAGACCTTAACTTGATTCCCACTGAAATTCTGAAGTTAACCTGAGCAGGTAGCAGGGTCAGACTTGTAAAGTAAAATCCTGAACACATTAATGGGACTTGTTATGGAAGATGATTTTCTCCCTTACTATCCTACTGTAGATTGAAAAGGATAGTGTTACATCAGTTCTCCAAACATTATCTTCACAAGCAGATGGTCTAGAATTTTTTTAATAATTGAAGATTTGCATTCTGAAGAAAGTAGAATAATCACAAGTGCTTAAATTGATTAATTTTCTATACCCAGGTTCATTTGTGTTTTGATTATTACTAACTTAGTGAGTACAGCAACATTTTCATGCCCAAATAATCTTGACAGATGATTGAAAAGGAAGTAGTTCTGCTACTCATGAGCTAGGAGGATTTTTCTAAGTATTAAAAAGTACTATATCATGTCTCATGTAAGCTGATTAACTGATATGATCATTCAGATGTATAACCTTAGTTTCTTCTCTCATCCCAAGGCTAACTACTCCTACATCGTGGCTGACAGCTTTGTAAATGCACCTTGGGCTTATTTATCTCTGCTATGGCCTTTATACCCTTAAATTGCATGTTATGATATAACAAACAACAAAGTAAGAGATTTTTTTAGAAGTTAGCTTCACAATATTGGTAACATAAATATAATTCCAGTAGTCAACAGCCCCATTCAATTACAATTGTCCAAATGTCAGTCTGAAACCTTGAAATTGTGTTTTCCTCATGTATCTCTATTTTTAAACAGCTTCTAGATGACCATATTATCAGGGGGCCTCCCTTAAATATTAAATAATTATCAAGCAATCTTTTGCTTTCTTAAGAACAGCGAAATGAGCCTTCTGGGACATGTCAAAAGTCCATCTTTTTGAGTACCCTTTCTTCTAATGAGGTCTGAAGCAGGTGCTCATTGGAGAACCACACAAATTACTATCTTGGATACTCTGTCTCTCCTACCAATGTTTTGTGATTCAAGGATTTCCTGAGCTGGGATGTTACAGAGTATTTCCATACCTTCAGTATCACTCACAGGTTTTTCTTCTTTTCTTCCTAAGTGTGAAAATTCAGTGATTTGATAGTATGTTATTGGGGATTGTTTTTGGCATGGTATTGACACATGCAAAGAAGTTTCTCAAAAGAGCAGAGAAGGGAAGAATGGAGTTTTGATGGCACTGATGTTCCCAGTGTCATTGCTTTTGCCTCTTGCAAGAGCAATTCCACTGACATTGTCTCAGTACTCCAGAAGTCCCTCATTTCCGCATTTCAGGCTGCTGGCTTCTAGGCTTCAGAGGAAGGTCTTAGAGATGGAATGCAAGGTCTTCATTTGAGGAAGCAGGCTTTCTTTACCAGTATGGGGCCCTTGAACTTGGCTCTGCATTCAGTGGTGTGCCCTCACAGCCTGTTGAGCACAGGGAGAAGTACTCATGGCAACCCATGTTGCTAGGCAGATGGATGATTGTGTTTGGTTCCTGCTACCGTGTTCTTGGGGATCCTGGCTTCGCTTCCAGATATAATTAATGGTAATAAAGTCTGAAGGCTAAAATATATGGCTCTCTAGGGCCATTTCTGTGCCTGGGTGGGATGGGGAGCAGCATCCTGGCACTTACATATAAAAGAAAGAGCTTTTTTCTGCTGCGGTTCTTTAGGCATAGTCCCAGAGGCCAAGCACTGCCAGCAGCTCCTTGACATTGAAGAATATTGCTGCAGTAAAGCAATGCTTCCTTTTTCCTAGCAACTCATTTTTAATGTATGTTCAGTCACTTTTTCTCAAATGCAGCTTTGTTGAAGCTGGACAGGAGGAGCTAAAGATCCATAGGATTGGTGCTGTACATGAGCAGTAAGAGCTATTTGCCAGGACAGTTCCAAAGCCATCCCATGGACTGAGAAGGGTTTGAGATGCTGCTATTATCAACAGCCTTCAAACCTGATTTTCCCTCTTTGTCCTTCAGTGTTTTACTTACAGACTCAGCCACTGAGTCTTTTCTCTCTAAAAGAACATCTCACCCTTCCTGCCTTCCTCTCTATTTCTTCCTCTCTTCTAATTGCAGGGTCCAACTTCCTGGATTGCTGATTGAGATGCTTGTCAGATCCTTTTCTGAATTTCTTAATAGGGCAGAACTCTATTCACTTTTTGATGGATTGTATTTTTACTACCTCTGTGACTCATATTTGCTCTCAGTTAATGGCAGAGCCAGCACAAGGTAGAAGGAAGATGTGCAGCCAGCAGTAGCAAAGGAAGGGCAAGACTTGAATCTTCCCCTTTCAGCATTGGTGAACTCCACAGTTGTCAGGGAATCATACGCTGACATTTTATTTAAGAGGTCAGATTTTGGGCTTCTAGGTTTATTACCTGTATAAAAAGTAAAGGAAATCCCTTGGCAATTTATCTACTTTCTGCTGTTCTGTAGGTGAGAACAGGAAGACTTATTTGTTTCAAAGAAAGCAAAATTATGACAGATAAGGTTAATATAAATATACCAGCAGCCCAGAAGAGGTCAGTGGTAGAGGAAGTAATGGAGGGCATGCCTGTATGTCTGTCTCTGCCCACTCTGTTAGGCTTCTCTTCATCTAGTCCAAGCATAGGATCAAAGCCTGCAGTTACAAAGAGAACAAGCCAGAGGAGAAGCTGTCTTCCCCTCCTACTCATGAAGGAACGAGGTAGCTGCTGTCAGTGTAATTTACCTAAATTCTGTATTTTAGATACAGTATAGGCAAGGAATGATGGAGACTTTTTCTTATTTTTATCTGGTTGCTGTGTATCATTTGGGTGAACAGCTAATGTTTTGATAATACTCTTTTTTGAAGAGTCTGTTTCTCAGTCACTGAAATCAGCTGCTGATCCCAGAGGAAGAGTGGAATGAAGGTACCCTTGGGTCATTCGTGTCACATTGGTGAAAAAGGGTAGGGTGACATGGAAACGCCTGCCAAACAGCCCAGCTGTACCCCTTTAGCTGCAGAGGAGCTATGGGTAAGAATCCTGTCACAGAATCATAGCTATCCACCCACTTTCTCTGTGAAGGACAAATGAATACGCTTCTTTGTGCCGTCAGTTACATGGTGCCCAAGGACCCACAGAGGGAGTCCTATAGTGAAGGTCTTTGGCAAATGTTTGGAGCAAAGATGTGTTGAGATGCTTGCAGGCCTGAAGCTATGGGGGGACACAGCTTTGTAGGACATTATTATACCTCGCTGAACTGCTCTCTCTTACACCACTTCTCCCATTTTAGACCTGGTTTTTATTGCTGAATAACATTTCTGAACATACGCATGGAAGATATGCAACATGTGTGACAGGACCCTGATAGCTTAGGGGAATGTATGTGATGAAATTAGGAGTGGAGGTAAGGGAACCTTATGTCTATAAGACTTCAGTGGATTCACGCTTTATATCAATAATACTGGATTCTTCCATAATTTTCCTGAGATATTTTGTGACATTTTTAAAATGAAAAATCACATTTTTAAAAGGGTATGTTCTCTTCAGAGGAGTTCTGTAAAGATCTTGCATGCAGCAGCTGATATTTCAAGCTGTTGAATTTGTAGTTCTGGGTTTCCTTTTGTACTTGTCTGTGCCAAAATGTGATTAGTTGTTTCAGCCCACTCATACCCTTGGTTTGAGATATCTGTGCATTAAGTTAAAAGGGAAATAGCTATGTGGTTCAGGTCCAATATTTGATCTGCATTATAATTGTTAACATTTCCTACACAGATTTTTAAAAATACATTGCCAGGAGATTTTAAAGCAGTGAATTCTCATTTTGAAATGCTTTCTCATTCTGTATTTTGTTCTGCTCCTCGAGACAGGCAAGACACCAAATCCCTATGTGTTAGGAACTGGGAGAATAAGGATGCAAGCTACCAGAAGCAAAAAGAAACTCTAAGCTGGAGCAGACAATACAAATGAAGCACTTCGATTTACAGTAATTGTCCTGAGTGGAATCTCAACAACACAGGCAGGACAGTGCAAACTGCTGTTTTTTATGTGATCTAAGCCATTGAAGATTCTTCTGTTAAGTTTGAAGGTATCAAACTTAACAAGTTTGATACAAACATCCAGGATTTGAGCAAGGCCTTTATATACTCAGAACAACACTTTCCCCAAGGAGCTATTCTAGCAGCTCACAAGGGCCAGAGTCAGCAACTATAACAGAACGTAGATGTTGTGGTGTAAACGACAAGTCATAGCTGTGGCATACTTGACGATTTCTCCTTTCCTCATCAGCATTTTCACACTGCTTTTTTTACCATCCCTCTTGGAGGAAACAAAGATACGTGCCTGTCAAATGGGAAGGGGTTATGAGGAAAGTGAAGGGCAAGCCCTGGAGAAATTGCTGGGAAGATGTTAAAGGTGGATGCCGGAGTGGAGTTAGTGTCTTCTCATGTCACAGTTACAGTGACTCACTTCAATTCAAAGTCTACTATAAACACACAAAAATCTCAATAAATCTGCACAATATGCAATGTTTCTATTTATTCTAAAACTAAGAGTTATTCATATTTTGGGCATGGATTTGTCATGAAAGCCTGAATAACTAGAACAGGATTTTATTAAGCTTTTTTTTAGGGATATGTAGCAAATACTTTGAATTAGTGTAACATTTTTAGAAGAGCTGTAAGTGTTCTATGATGAATGATCGAGAAAATATTGTAAGAAATCTAATGCTGGGCACAATAGTCAAGAACATGAAATTCTACATTTGGGGTAGGGGAAGGAAGAGATAAGAGAGGTCCATCCTTGTCAAAGCAATGTATTTTGCACTTTTCTCCAGTTTCAAACATGTGACTGACCCACCACCATAGATCTACCGTCAGGAAAGACAAGTTTTCTGTGTGGAGGGGTTAAGGGAAGAAGAAATAGGACCCCTGTAAGACTGAAAGATAAAGGCCTTTCCTTCTGCTGTTGCATCCTCTAAATTCAGCTGCCATGCTCTTCTCACCAAAGTTTCTGTCAGCAATTTGAGAGGAAACAAATCTGTACTCCTCCTGTAGTTAAACATGTAGTTTGAAATATTTAGTTACTTTAATAAACTGTTCAGGTCAGTAGATAACCTTTCAGAGGGATCAGCTTTGTTAGAGAGCATAATCAGCTGTTTTCCCAATAAAGATGTATTCTCTTGGGTATCTATTATACCCTCTTTACTCTGAGCCATGTTCAATAAAAAATGCAAAAATAAGTGGCTGAAAGGCAAATAGCAAATGTTAAAATGATATTAAAAAGTTTTTTTTTTTTTTTAAAGCAAAGAAGCCCTGTTTGGGCTCAATGTGTTTTTTGAAATTTCAGGCTTCCATGAATACTGAGAACATCATTAACTGTTTGTTTGAGAGGTGGAAATGAGTTTGTGAGAAGGAGTCATCCACATGGGCTTTGCAAAACTTAGCATCTGACAAACAAGCACCTGATGTGGTGAGGACAAAGTTTTAGTTCTCGTTTAGTTTAGTTCTAGGAATTTCATAAATATTTATTTTCTAGGAATATATGGTTGCATCTTGCCAGAATATTAATATTTGTATTTTTTTCCTACTTTCACAGTTGTTTTAGAGTCAGAAGAACCAGGCATTGCAAGCCTGTCTGCTAAAACACACAGCTAAATTTAAACCGCACAGTTTTATTTAATATCACTAAGACAGAATATTTTAGCTGTTTTGGCGTGATGGCATTTAGAATAAAATGTTCTTTCACTTTCTAAAGCTCAGACACATGGAAATCTCCACAATTGCTGGGAAAGCTGTGTTTTTAAGAGAAATGGAGTGCTTTGAAGTGGCAGGTTCACGGGGTTCGCTCGACTCCT
>NW_008236196.1:2052676-2054755 GCF_000691975.1 Corvus brachyrhynchos | reverse complement strand
AGCCCTGGCCGGGGCTGGTGCCAGGGTGGCGCACGGACACGCTCTGACAGACACAGACACAGATACATACATACACGTGTACATACTTACATACATGCATACATACATCTATATACATAAACACGGTGTGTGTGCGTGTGTATTGCAGTTTGCAACATCCTCGCGAGGAGAAGAGGAGAGGCAGGCCAGTGCCTCTGTATCAGTATCTCTCTCCTCTGGTGCCCAGTGACAAGACCCAAGGGCATGGCCTGAGGTTGTGCCAGGGGAGGTTTAGGGTGGATATTAGAAAAAGGTTCTTCACCCAGAGGGTGGCTGGGCACTGGAACAGGCTCCCCAGGGAAGTGGTCACAGCACCAGCCTGACAGAGCTCAAGAAGCGCTTGGACAATGCTCTCAGGCCATTGGTGGGATCCTGTGCAGGGCCAGGAACTGGACGTGATGAGCCTTGTCGTCCCTTCCAACTCAGCTCATTCTGTGATTTGAGATACGCGTGTGCGTATATCTGTGCGTGCACATGTGTGCATGGGTGTGTGTATGTAGGTACATGTATATGAAAGCACACACACGTGCATATTTACACACACACAAATACACCCCTGACTTCCCATCCCATTCAGGGTGGCCACACTGCTGCCTCCACCGCAGGGCAGGGGGCTGCTCTCCAGCACTCCCTGCCACAGGGGATGCCACCAGCTGCCTGTTGGTGCTGGCAGCCTTACGGTGGTGTTGCCACCACACAGAGTGCATCCAGGCTGGGTGGTGGCGAGGCTGGCCCCCCTCGTCCTGGCATGGGGTGGCTGCCAGGGCAGCTGGGATGGCTGAACCTGCTGCTGGTTGGTTGTGGCCCCTCACAGTCGTTTCTGGATGCACTGGGCTCTCTCTGCCAGAAAAAAGTAATCTGTGCTGCTGATAGCACCATGGCTTATTTTTAGAGGCTAGTGTGTTCTACTTTAGGGAGTGTTGCCAGAAATTCTATTTTATAGGCTAAAGGTAATTCCTTCTTCAAGGATATTCAAGTATCATTTCAAGGAAAATATATTTTCTGTAAAGCCCACAATATAGTGACTTCTGAAACCCATCCTTTCTGTAACTAACCTTGTGTGTGTTGCAATAGTTTGCCAAGTCTGAACATTGTAATTGAAATAATCAATGGATTATCTAATACTTTTTAGGAAACAATGTATGCCACAGAAAAGTCTTCTATAAATAGTTGCTGTGGATGGTGCTAAATGACTGATTTGATTTTGGTACAAGAATTTCTATTTGCACTTTGCAGCGTAGATATCTTGCAGAAATTAAATAATAAGACTGATGCAACTTCCTTGAGGACTGTTCTTAAAGTGGTTTTTTTTAACACTGTTTTTAATTTTTGTTTAGTCTTGTGGAAGCATATCTTTTACATCTTGCCAGTGTTGCAAATGAAGCTGTGGCATGGTGCTGGCAAAGGTGGATAGAAATTATAGGATAATAGCCTGGAAGTCTGCCAAATGATCTGAGATGAGGGAAGTAGTATTGGGAAGCCTGGCTCCATATATTTTGGGCACCCATATGTATAATATTGAGATTTTGTGCCATTTTGTCAATTCACAGCCAGAAACTCTTGGAGAAGGAAGGTCGTCGGTTTTTGATTGCTCGATTAAAGACTTTTAACATCTTTTTTTTGTAGGTCCAAAGTGAGAATACTTTGTAAGAAGTTTAATTATTGTATTACTAAAGACAGACTCTCTTGGGTTTTCATGCACTTCATGTTTTTTAACATCCTGTAAAACACTATTCCCAGTAGAGCATCAGATGTCACCTTCTAGACGAGAATTGTACTATCACCCTAAATGACCTTGACCCATAAACTCCATCTCTGGCCCGACCAGTGGATCATGGAAAGTGACACGCCGGACTTTGGTTTCTTATCTGTAGAATGAGGACAATAACTTGGGTCACATGGACAGGAACTTCTGTCACTGGAGAATCCCAGCCTGTTATTAGGCAAACCGGTTGCTTATTGCCCTATAAAGGTGCCTCATTACTGTAAACACGGCTGAGGAGAGCTAACAGTCAGTGTCTCATTAACAGAAGCAATCCC
>NW_008236196.1:2051392-2052606 GCF_000691975.1 Corvus brachyrhynchos | reverse complement strand
ATTCCCCGATGCCAGATTCATGCGTGGATTATCCTTTCCTCCAACAAGTACTCCACATCTACCAAAGCTGCAGGTTTTATTGTATTATGCTTCAAAGTAATAGCATTAGTTTTATTGTCAAATAATTAGTCCTTAGGGCATTCCTCTCGGTGCTTTGTAGAACTGCAATTCTACCAGCTTTCCTGGAAAGGTTTCCCTTAGGTCCTATTATTTTCAAGTTCTGTCTTCTTCAAAGTTGAAATGCCTGCTTGAATGTTTTACAGATATATATGATGTAGACAAGCAAAAACAGTGAAAGGCCAAATCCTGCTTCCTGTTGTACATGTTACTCACATGAGTATTACCCTCTAGCTTATGCAAATGTTGTGAATAAAATCTTGTATGTGCATAAGTGTTACGGGGACCATGCCCATACTATATGTAGCTACATGTTTTATGTCTGAATTTATATCCCTACATTTGTGCTTTCAACAATGTTTAGTGTTTTTTCTTCACACCCATCTGATTATGCTAGAGTATTTGTTTAATCTTTCACTTTTGTGCATTTGTCCCTATCTTCCCTCCTATCATTCTGTTTCTTTCCCCTTTTTCTGTTACTTAATTCAGTCTGTCTGTTCTTCAATTTGCTCTCAGATACTGTCTTTGTAATTTGACATAACATGACAGATTTTCTAAGTTTTAATACCTCTGATCTCAATACTGATGTTGCTAGAACCTGAAAGCAAAATGTCAAACTGGTAGTGCCTCAAGTAGAACTAGACTGAAGACATATTCTTCTCCATCTGGGATTTAAGAAATTGCATGAAAGTACATAAAGGAGAAAATGCTCAGTGTTCCTGTATCATTATGGAAATGTTATGTAATTGATCGGTATTACAGTTTGTCAAAGACCATATTCTTTGTGCCAGATAGTGCATATTTAAAACCCAATTAATAAGTCATGAATTTTAATCCAAAGGGCAGTATATTGAGTAGTCTGAGCTCCTGCATCACCGACTTACACCTGTATGGAACCAAATTAGTGGTTGTGGATAACAGGTGTCCCCAGAAAGTTGCTTGATTCTGCTGTGAAGAGCTATGGAGAGTAACTGTTCTGCAATGATGGTTTTCTCTGGTAAATGATTTGTAGTTGTTCTGGGTAGCAGTTTGTGATCAGGCCTCACAAAACCTCTTCCCGCCACGGATGAAGACATACCGTCATGTGGATCTTGAGA
>NW_008236196.1:2050923-2051351 GCF_000691975.1 Corvus brachyrhynchos | reverse complement strand
TTATGTAAGTACAGTAACAGTGTGTTCAGTCATACATATATGTCTGCTCTTTGCCTGCCCCAGTTTGCTGCCTGGCATGCCAGTGAAGTCAGAGATACCGGAGATAGCATTCGGTGAGAACTAGTTACACATTCAGCTACTACCTCCTTGCAAAGAGCAGATTTACACCTATATCACCTGCCCTGCTGAATCTTCTCATGCCTGGAAGTAGGTTCTAAACCTGCACTGTCCACATCACCTCACCTGGCTTTGCCTGCCTTTTGTATTGCAAGAGATACTAAAAATGTGCTATCACTGCTCATTCTGTTTTAACGAAGTTTTGAGTCAAAGCTGGGAGAGCCTTGTAGCTGCCGTGAGCACTGTAGGCAGTTGTAACCATTACTTCTGCTTGGAGCACACTTAATTAACATGAGAGTTTCAAACCTGAC
>NW_008236196.1:2033024-2050868 GCF_000691975.1 Corvus brachyrhynchos | reverse complement strand
GCTGCACATGATGCATGTGAGTTCTTTTAGAGGTCTTGCTATATTGAGGATTTTAAAATGTATTTTTTAGAGTTTCACAAATGAGCACCAGCATTTGAAAGGTAAAAAAGCTATGAATTAAACACAATAAATCTTCAGGCTAAAGTAGTCCATCAGACAAATTATCTGTACTTTAAAAAGTGGCAGTGTTTAATTTATGGGGAAAAAAACCAAAATTAACATAAGCTGTTAAAAATAGGTAGCTTTCATAGGGCTCAAGCAAGCAATATTTCAGCTCTAGACAAAAATCTGAATATATGAGATCACTTAGGAAATCAGTGTGCAGTTTTATCACAGTGGAATTTATAGATGAACACTTTGAATATTTTTATATCCTCTTGTTGACACTGCTGTAAGAAATTACATGAGGAGAAAAGTTTATAGCCTTTATTAGACTGTAATGCAGTTTAACATGCACCCAGATACCAATCTGATTTATGTTTTAATATTTGTACTTATTTGAGAGTGAAACAAAAAATAAATCATGTCCATCTCCCATGACAAACAGGGGTTGTAGATCTGATCCTGTTGGCTATACTCCCACAGCAGAAATTGATCTCAAATGGATGTAGAATAGGTAATTGCAGATTGACAGGTTTCTTGTTTCCATGGTGCATAAAATGGCAGAAATTTTTCAGTTTGGCTCAACTTCTAGCTGATTTATTGCATAAAAAATTGGATGGTGTGCAAAGAACAGCTTTAAACTTTGTCTTTTCAACAATGCCAACCAGTGAGCTCGAGAACTCCCACAAATTATCTTTCCAACAATAGTTAACGTGTTATTAAGAATTTCCATGTCTACATACTAATTACTCTGGGATCTGAGGGGTTGGGAGTTTTTTTCAGTTTAGCAGTACCTGTATTTTGTGTGAACAGATACTGCTTTGTTGCTATTGGAAATAAAATGTGTTGGGCAAAAGATTGTGGAAGGAAAATGGTCTTTTGGGTAACAGAAATATGACATGAACCTGTTGTCACAGGCAGTGTTTAGCCCCCAGCTGGGAGGTGACCATGCAGACAGGAGTGTTGGTCACACCATTGCTCTGCCTTGGCCAAATCCTGCCATGGGGTCCAGCTGTGCTGCTGTTTTCTGCCTTGGGATAATGGCTGAGGCGGGGCAAGAAGCTGAAAATCACTCCTACACATCCTGTGAGGTTACCTGAGGGAAGCAGGAGCTGCGGCAGTGATGTCCCAGCCCAGCCTGTGGAGGGGTGGGCCATGTTTTCAGCATGGCAGTAACATGGGAAGTGAATGGCACAGTCAGTTGGTGGGGTTTGGGGTGCTGCAGAGGTGGCCAGAGAAGCGGAGCTCGCAGATATCCAGTGGGAAGGTAAAAGCTACTGGCACGGGGAGGGGCTGGAGGTCCCAAACCAACCTCAGGATTATGTGCTACCTGATGGGTCTCAGAAATATTTTTATAAACGGCCTTAAATTGTAAATGCCTGCCTTTAAGAAAATACAGACTCACAACTTTTTGGAAATGTGTTGTCTTTACTGTTCAATATTGCATAGGTGCAGGTAGGATGTGACAGCCTCATGAATGTGAGATTGGAGGGGATTTTCTTGAGTCCAGCCTAGGGCTGTATGGAATCATAACCTTCAAAAGCTTTCCAAGCACCATCTTAAAAATGGTAAGGATTATTGTGTCACTGGTGTAAGCTCACAGGAGGTTCTGGACCATTATTGCTGATTGTCAGGCTGAAAATCAGACATGAATTCTGAAGTTCATTTTTGAACACATTGTATCCTTTTTTTCCAAGTTTGCTAACTTTCTTCTTTAGCTTAGCCTGTCTGAAATGATGAATGCCAGAAACGTCATATTCCCCATTGATGTTAAGTGTATATGTCAGTTGTCAGCTGAAATGCTGTTCAAATTCAGAATGTTACTCTTAGGTAAACAAAAAGAAAATTGGGGGTTTGTATCCATTCATGGTATGTAAAGAAAGTGATTTAGCACTGTAAGCGATACTTTCGAGGCAGTGCCTTGAAAACCAGGCAGCTGCAGCAAACCCCTGTAATCCCTTGCCATTTTGTTTCACTCTAAGAGTCTTCCTTTGCTTGGGCAAAGACAGACTAGCGCAGATAGAATTGCAATCAGTCTAGAAACTAATTTTTTAAACTCATTTAAGACACCGTCAGACAAATTGAAGGGCTTCTGATATATTACATAATAACAGCCTGTATTAAGTCATACTTAAACCATTCATTCTCCCATTATGTTGTAGATTCAAAAGAAGAACATTTACATACTGCTCTGTTCTAGCAGCAGTACTGTGGTACTGCAGTTAAACTTCATAACGTCTTATGTTTGAAATAAATTACTTCTCAGAGCATTCGTATCCAGTTGATTCTGGTGCCTGGTTCTGGACCACTTGAGCAAGCAGTGTGCAGAGGCAGTTCAGGAGGCATATTCAGTTTATGAGATGTTTGCTGCTGCCACACATGCAGTCAGGTGTACATTGTCAGTGACAAGTGACATGGTGCTCTGTTGGGACTGTCCCACATCCTTGTCAGAGTGAGCTGCTTTTGTGGGTCCCACAGCAGCGTGTGCATCCCTGCATTTTGGTGAAACTTGGTGTGGTGCCTATGTGGGTGTCGGAGTTGTCCTTTGTGGCTCTGCCATCCGCTTGCGGAGGCAGCACTGTGGAGAGTCCCGGAGCCAAGGAGACAGGTGACAGATGCCTTCTGTGACCCCAGAGCACAGCAGCGGGGCTGCGTTCTGCCCATGTCACAGCCTATGTAAGCTGTTCTTTTTCAGCAGCAGCTGGAGATACAGCAAGACTCAGCATCACCAGGAGAGCTATATATCCTCGCAGAGCAGGTTACTGTTGGTGATGAAAGAGGATATAACTATGGGCTAGACATAGCTCTTTCATTATATCCCAGGTGTGGCTGAGATGAGGGATATAGAACAAATTGCAATGAGATTACTGTTTTTGCCAGCTCTGAGCTGCCACAGGAGTGCTGGCTGGTGCAACTGCCAGAGTTGGGATTTCAGGGATGTGCAAGACATTCCTAATGGAGATTTATGCTGAGTTTATCTCTGCCTTATGAAAAGGGACACTGCATGCAGCTGGTATTGACTTTAAAAAAAGTATCACAGTTATTTTTTGCAGGCTAACAGTTGTCAAGTGCTGACATTTCTTTCACTCTACTGAAGGAAGGATAACATCATGAAGTATAAGATAATCATTGTATATTACCTGTGAATCACAGGCATGCAGAAAGCAATCCAGATCTATGCATAGATTGGACTTCCTTGCTTGCTTTGGATGACTAGAGGCGCATCTCGACATCATCTGCTCAGAAGAGAAGATCTTTTGTATCAAAAGGAAAGGATTTCTGCAAGTTAATGTGACAAAGCTTGTTGTTTCACTGCCCTCAGTGTTGGTTGCATGCAATAGCAAGTGTTTGGCAACTTGTCTGTGGACACCAGGTAGCAGGAGAGCTTTGCTGTTAGAGCTGGACCTGTGCAAATGATTAAGGTGAGTGGTATTAGTCAGAGCTTGCTGCTTTGGCTCATGAAGCTCCAGGCTTTGTGAAGGCAGACTTAGCCACTAGCTGACTGGCTGAAAAATGATGATGTGCTTCGCTGGCTGAAATTCGGGTCATGATTGAGACCAGTTAAGTCCAATTTAGATACATGATTCTTCCTAAGAGTCCTTATTGCACACTGCTTCTGAAGTAACTGCACAACTGCAGCAGTTGTGAGGCCTGTGAAACTAAAGGACGGTGGCTATGGCTGACTACTTGGGAAGACAGGCAGGGCCAGGTCCTGAGAGCTGCAGTGAAACATTTCATGCTATGCCTCTATTGTTGCTTTAAAATGTTACAGCTACTTCTGGTAAAATGTTTGACAGCTTATCAAATGAAAATGTGTGTTGCTGTGATGCAGGAGTCAATAGCTTTTTCTGTCCTGTAATACCACTGTAACTTTCCTATCCCAGGGTCTTGAGGCCCATCTCATCAAACTTCCTTCCAAGAAGTGCAAGAAGGCTAAAATGGGCTTGAGGAAAAAAATCCATTTCAACATTTGACCAAATACTAGGTAGAAAAAAGAAGAAACTGGCTTTTCTGCAAGGACTCTGCAACAACAAATGTAGAAAGTGTGGGCAAGCAGACTTGTGTGAAATCTGGGAAGAGAGAAACCCCCAGGACCAGGGTAGGTGCTGTTGTATTGTGAAAGATGCTCAGGAGGCCTGTCAAGTGTTTCTACTGTAAGTAAGGATGACTCCAGATTCCTTCAAGCTCTAAGAGATTATCCCTAATTTTTATCTGAGGTTTGAGCATACACAGAGCAGCCACTGCATGCATTCCTTCTGCTTCCCAGTGTTATGTATTCTCCAGAGGGTATAGACAATAAAATGTGTGTTATAACTCACAGCATGACCCTGCACTATTTACAGTGGGGGGTCGGTGACAGTGGCTCAGGACACAAGGAGTAAGGTGCTTAAGAAGATCAGGTCAGGACATTAGCTCTCACTGTTGAGTATTTCAGAGCTCAGAAAGATTTTGTACTTGTGGCGATGAAAGTCTTTAGGCTGTAGCTACAGGGAAAGGTGCAAGACTGAGCTATGAAGTCACACAGAGAGGTGCTTATCACGGCATAAGCTGTGGTACCCCCAGCAAGGGACCACGGGGGATAACAGGAGGAGCTCAGGGCTGTGCCAGGATGTGGAGCAGGAGCAGAGCAACAGTAAGTTGGAGCTGGAGAAGGGTTGGGTGCCAAGTATTTGCTTGCGCATTTCCCTGCTGCTTAAAGGTGGTAATCATAGTAATCTCCCCGCCCAGTGTCATCCTGGCTGGTCAAAACAGAGAGCAGAAAACCTGCCTGTGCTGCTATGTATGTGGGAATCCAACTTGCATTGCATTTTCGGGTGGAAGGGTTTCTGCCCACTATCACCAGCAAGGTAGTGGATGATGACCTCCACTGGAATATCTTCCTTGTAGATGTAAAAGGAATGCTCTAGAATGGCTTAAAAATTACTCATTAGAAAATGTATCAGAATGTCTTGCAATTTTAACTGCAAATGGGCCAACTTATTTTTTTCTTTTCTGATTTTTTTCCTAGACATGCTAGTAGGCCCAAAACACTTAATCAGCCGGAGAATTTGGAGCTGTAGCCAAGTTCTTGCCCCAGCCTACACACTTCCAAGACCTGGGCTAGCCTATCTCAGCTAGCTGCTGCTATGGGCCACTCAGGAATCCCTGCCAGAGTCTCTGTCATCTTAATTGCTTTGACCTGGAACATGATGCACTCTACATCCCAGATGCATGGTCATACCAATAAACCAGCCACTGCACCTCCAGCTCTCCTCTTTGATGCAGATCAAATCACAAATTCATTCTGTGAATTCATTCAGTGAAAGTAGGAAGGAGTCCTTCTGTATCATCCTACCAGACAAAAAAACCCCCCAAAAAACAGAGAAATTGCTCACTCATCAAACCTCAGTGCTTTAGGTTTGACAAGACTGAACTCTATCTTAGTATAGCCAGGTAGTATTCCTTGATCACTTCCCAGGATTACAGGCTTTTCTGCTGATACTTACGAAGACTGATGCTTCAGCATCTGTAGATATATATGCAGATATAGCATATCTGCACAGATTGTGTATAGTCAAAACATCAGGGCATATTTTGCTGAGCTTTTCCTGGGATATGGGAAGTGTGTGGATTGATATATACCTGTGTTGCATCACTCAGACTAGCTGCCTACAAGGGAATGATTTTTCCCTGTTGTGTTCTGCCTCAGTATGTCCCAGGAGTGTGTAGACTGAGCTTGCCCTCACCAACAAGGTGCTCAGGAACTCTTTGAGCAGCAGGAAGGAAGGATTTTCTTGCCTGTAGGGCAGGCACATGAAGAGAGCCGAACATGCAGAGAATAATCGTTTGTTGGTCCCCTCCAACAAATAGACAATTTTGTTTTGGAGCAAGGATCTCTTAAGGAATTTGCAGAGGTAGCAAGGGTATCCCTCATATTTTGCCCTTCTCCATGACCTGCAGAAAGCCCAGGAAGTGGTTGTAGTTCCACTGGGCCTTCATGCTGACATACTTTGCCATCTGCATCCTCCGGCTTTAAGAAACACAGAATTAAGAAATGTAAGCTTTGGACAGAGCAAGCAAAGAGGATGCTGGTCAGGATGTGGGAGTCAAGTTTAATAGAGCAGCTGTTCAAGGTGTTATATCATAATGACTCAGGGCAGACAGGTATGAGTTATCAAGGACTGAGGATACAGAGTGATCTCTCTGGACTGCTGTGGGCACTGTCTGCCCAGCAAAGACCAGGGAAAATAATGGCATCTTGCAGGAGCAACCAGAAGTGACAGCATTAAAGTGGGCTTGATAACTGACAAGAATGTGTACCATGAGGGAAAGAAATGCTTTTTCTGCTGATGAAGAATCATGTCTGATCCAGGAGAGAGGACAGTAGATGGGATTGTCCATGACTCCATCACCTCTGAGGAGAGATGGCTGGGACAAGAACTTTGTCAGTGGCAGATATTCCCTTTCAACTCAATGACATTTTAATATGAGCTGTGTTAAGAGGTAGTGTGAACTATGGGTTTAAACACCTTTGGAAATTCTAGGTGATGGAAGACACTGACTATTTATGACTTCTTTCCCAGCTTGATGTGGCATTCTCCATGGCCTATTTTGTTCTATGTTACGCTGTCAAGTAGTTTAAGAATTTTTTGAGCAACTAGAAGTTTGACTGCTTATCAAGGCAGCAATAGCTTCTGTACTTTTTTCTCAGCAGTTGAATGAGTTGTTAATTGCCCCATTAATTTAGTTAGTTTTGATTCCCACATGTATTGAAACATCTGAATCAATGGTAGATTAGAATGCCATGGCATTTAAAATGCCATCTACTGAACAGTCAAAACCCAGGATTATATTCAGGATATCTTGTTTCATTAGGTAAAGTTACTGGCAACTTGTAACTTCGGGATTTGCTGTCAACTGACTACCACAACCTAGATACCTTTTGCAAATTGGTATATTAGTACATTTTTCAACTTTGAGGTTGAAATGAACAGTTGCTGTGTAATTTTTTACAAGTCTTTAATGAATTTGTCTACTTCTAAAGGAAGTGAACAAGATATTTCCAGAGTTGATCTGAACTCTTAATTTTTTTATTGCTATCAGAATTCTATAAAATAATTTCATTTTTGTAGCCAAGACTGGAGTCAAGATAGTGCTTTCTTTTTACATCACTATTTTGCCCATGCTACAATTGTCTTATGTAAAGAAGACAAAAAGGAAAAATTGTGTTTAATATTTTTCTGTCAGAATATGAAGTAGCTTTTGCAGTTAACTTTTTCCACAGGCATCAAACTGACAGCCTGTATTTTAATATCAGACATCAAATTATTTACCTGATTTTTAAAAAAGTCTATTTGCTGTTGGTGGTTTTCTTCTTGTGGCTGTTCACATGAGGTGCCATGGGTCTGTGCAAAGATCATTCTGATTGCTCCACTCTGAAAGCTCCATTCTGTCTCTATTTTTAAATGTAGTCCCTTTACTTTTATTCTCTGTTGGTTTTCCATAAGGCAGTTACTATGGTGGAAACAACCAGGTAACTTTTCAGCTCTCACTTGTACTGCCATTAGGAGAAGAGATATGACAGCAGCGTGAGGTGATGCTCTTGGTCCAAGGTTGCTCGCATTCACGATGATGAGTGCAGGGTTTTGGTTTTGTTCACACTGGTGATGAGCTTTGCTTGTTATCTGGATATCACATGGTGTATGCTGGGACAAACATAAGCAATGGGGAGCAATGACACGGCTACTTCTCAACAATTCTGAAAAACATGAAAGAAAAAGCTTTTGCTGTTCTTGAGTTTTCATTTTTGCTTCTTTGGGAATGCTTGAAAGTGATCTCTACATAAACCTGTTAAGATTTTTTTTTTAAAACAGACTGAAATTCAGATTGCCTGAGTATAATCTGTGATAACATAGGATGCTTCTTTTGTAGGAGGGAAAGCATTATCCCTCTCCCAAGTCTGCAGGCCATAGCTTGCATCCCAAACTGGAGTAGGTGTTGCAGCCAGTGAAGACATCAGCCTGGTCAATTCTTGGGAACTGACATATATGAAATGTCACAAAGCTGTGTATTTTATCTCTTCACTTAATCTGAATGTCTAAACTCAGGTGACACTTTTCTCATTGGTGCCATCCATACTTTGCATCAATCTGTTTTCTTTGGATTGCAGTTCAGGAAGAGGTTTACCCCTTCTTTGGAGGAATCAAGCTCTATACACCTCTTGTTTTGCTTCAAAATCTTCTTGATTTGTCTTTCTAGAATGCAGAGTATTCAATGATTACATGTCTTAAATATTTAATTAGGTATCACAAAACACAACTGAACAACATTGCCTATTCTGCAAGCTTACAGCTTAATCCTATTCCTTTCTTTTCTGATACCTAATATATTAATATTATACATGCTTCTGGAGGTACAGAGTAGAGAAGACAATATTTCTCTTAGCTTGATATTGTTAGAGCATGGCATACACTTGCTGGTTCAGCATATTAGGCTGACTGTACATTTAGCTTCCTCTGGAATTGAGAAGGTCACTAGGAAAAAAGTTAGTTCATGCCTTTTCCTCTGCAGGCAGAAGGATCTTGCCAATAAGTCAGATTCAAGTGCCCTCAGGATGGTTTTCTCCATGTTCCCATTCCTCAGTAATTTCCTTAAAACAGAATTAGTTAAATGATGTAAGGTTTTCTTTTTTGGGGTGGGGCAAGATTTCTGAATTATTTTTATGTCAGCCAAGCTTCCCACACTTCATATGAATGCAACCCAAATGTTTGTGGCAGATTGCTTATATCGTCACCAAGAATTCATGATATGAGACCATACTGGCTTTCCATTTTTATTCTGGAAACACCATGCCTTGATAAAACTGATGAGCTTATTTGAGAATGTTTGAGAATTCACCTGTACAGGTGATGCTGAGTATTGTGACAGCTTTTGAATATCTTGACCTAGCTGATGGTCCATTTAGAACTTACTTAAAAGCCTGATTAGATCTCATAAGAGCTCATTGATAACCTCCTCAGAGTTTGAATTGTGAAGTCTCTTATTGTTTTTTTTTCCTTTGTATTTAAGCAAATATACATTGTACATTTCTTCTCCTTAGAACTACTGTCAGTTTCTGAGTTTTTTGTTGGGTTTTTTTTTCCAGTTCTTATGCCCTTATTTCCATTTGTGGTTTTGTGAAGGATTCTGGGAGAGGTCACGTAAAACAGTGTTGGCAAATCTCTTTTGGTTTTTAGTTCATCTCTTTCATCCTAAAAGCATGCGAAGAGTGGTCATAGGAGCTTTATGGAAGTGTTGGAGTAGAGAGGAGAAGGTGGTTAAAAACAGTAAGTTGAATCTGTGAGCAGAAATAGGATGTTGACTGAAGTTGAGTGCAGATTGCAGGGGATTTAAAAGATGCACATTTTTTTATGTGGCTGCTTGCACAGACACATCCCCTCTCATGTCCATTACCTTCTTCAAAATGTTCCTTCTTCTTCATGGCAGTCTTTGTATCTCATTCCCAGTTCCTCTGACAGGACCTAGGTTGCTGCCTACTTTTTTGGTTGAAATAATGGCTAGTGGAAAAGAAAAGCAATGATGCTGGAGTATAAAGCCACTGATAACATTTTGTACTTCCAGCTGATAAGCCCCAGTTACCGGATGGGGAAATCTACAAAAGAGCTGTTGATTACAGCACTTTAAATAAAACTGGAATAAGAACATGTAAATGACTCTGAAATTGTCACTGAGTTGGGGTTACCTGGTTATGTCCCTTGTCCCTTCAGACTGACAAGGCAGCCCCATGTGAGAAAGAGTTCCAGTCAGCAGAGACCTCAGGGGTTTCCTTACATGTGCTTGTAGTACCATGGAAAGAGGATGGAGTAATTAATAAGATATCCACATGCATATAGGAGTTTAAATATAAAGTTGACAATATTTATTACAATACACCTAAATTTATGTTTATAAAGAATAGTGTGGAAGGTGTGTGAGCAGTAACAGTAGGTAATAAACTCAAGTCCACTGGAACTTCTACAAATCAGCCCTTAATTTTACTTTTAAGAAGCATAAAAAGAGTTTAAAAGTATTTCATAGTGTAAATAGGTTCATCAGGATGCACTGGGTCTAAATCTTTCCTTGTGACCAACAGACAGATGCTGCTCCCCAGCATTTTAGGTGGTTGTTTAATGCTGGACTACCTCTTCTTATGATAACTCTTTTTTTCTGCACATAATTTCTCTTTAGTCAAAGAAAGGATTGGCTTTTTGAACCATCAGAGCAACTGGCCCCAAGGAAAGAAAGAGAGCAAGCTCATACATTAAGTGAATGGTAGAATCTAGCAGATTGCATCAACTAGAAATCCCTTTTGAAAATTCTTATTACTCAAGAGTCTGGCACAGCCATGTCTACCTAATGGTTTCTGTTCCCTACAAAGGCTGAAAGTGTGGTCTTTGCAGAAGAAATGTTACAACTGAGGCAGGTGTTCTGCTTAAGGGATGGCTTCAAATGGGCTTCCGAGTGCTGGGGAACAGTCTGGACAAGCTGAAGAGAAACAATTCATTTTGAAAGAACCATCAGAATTGACTTGGGAGTCCCAGCTCTCTGTCAGTTGTACTTACCTGGCATATCTAGAGCTTTTATCTATTTCACACTAAACAAAATGGGAAAATAGCAAAGGATAGTACAGGAAAGAAAACTGCTAGTGAGTACACTAGAAATTACACTTAATGTATCTGAGAAACAGATTTTAAGACTTTTTTTCTTCTTATTGCATATGTGGTAGGAAAATAAATTAGGATGGGACAACAATGAGGAGTATCTCAAGCATTTTAACAGCATAAAAATGGAAATAATACATCATACTAACAGGATTCTTTTGAGGGAATAAGTAGATGTAGGTATTGGAGTCCTTTTTGGCATGGTATGTTTCAATGTTTATTTATTTAAACCATTACAAGTAGTGAGATAATTTTATCCTTGATACTGCGTATTGTTTTTCTAGTTAATAGAATAAGTGAGTGAAATCTTATTCTGTCAGAGTGTGGGTATTTCTGTCCCAAAAAACTGCTAGAACACTGCCCACAAGGCAACATGGAACTTTGATCTACCTGTGGTGGAGAGTCTCCTTGTACAGAATCATTTCAGTACATTGGAACATCACATCCGCTGAGTTAACTGCGTGTCTTGTCTCTTAATGCCCTTCTTGAAGGGGTAATTTTAAAGCTTCACCCATTTCTTATTCTAGAGTTGGAATCCATGTCCTTTTCCATCGCAAAGAGAGGTTTAGAGTGAATTATTGGATTTTTCAGATAAATAGCTTTGCCATCCTGAACTGTCTTGGACATCTTTGGCTTTCATTCCTGGAGGGAAGACGACAGATTTAGCCAGTAGCTTTTTAGGTGTTTACTCATCTCACAGAGAGTCTTTGAGAGGACAACAACATATTATGTTTTCTTCCAGGGATATGGCTCTTAGCCACAATTTCCTCTCAGTTCTTGGAAGAGATAGAGATTATCTGTACCTAGATTAAATCAAGTTCATTCAATTTCAGGACCTTTCTTTGTCAGGCCTCTTCAAACAGGTGAGATTAGTGTATACTGTTTTCATGGAAAAAAACTTTGAAAGGCTGGATGCCTACAGAGTTCCAGTACTTAAAATCTCTCTCTGCCTTCTCTTGGCTAATTTTTATTTCTACAGAAGTCTCACACATCATGCCAAGAATATACAGCTATAAATATTCCTTCAACATTTCTCTATTGCAAGTTGCAGTGTACAATTGAAGTGCCTGATGTCAAGAACTAAACTCCAAGTCTACATGGGAGACAAGATCCAAGACTCTTTGAAGTAACCAGAAAAAAACCCATCAAATTTGTAGTTTGAGAGTCTTTAGGAACTTTTCTGCAAGGAATCAGGTCCACTTAGATTTAACTGTGGGTTTTTTTGAGGCTGTTTCAAGGCTGTGGAAAGAATACAGCTTGTCCTGTGCCTGGGGACTGCACAGGGCTCCTCTTCCTCAGTGAGCTCCAGTCTCCAATCCATCGCACACATACCTGCCCATGCTTTAGGGGAATAAAGTAACAGAGAGGAATATAGGATATGTTCCTACCTATCTTCTCTTTGTGTATCCTCTGGGGAGTTCAGTATCAAACACAGATGGAAAGCAGCAGGCAGCTGTAGCTTTATGAGGGGATGCACCTCTCTTCTACTTGCAGAAGAGGTTCCTCATATCCGGGTCAATCCACTGCTGCGTTGAAGTGCTTGCAGCCTGATGGGCTGGCCTTGGCCAGCTGCTGGGCAGCCACCCAGCCTCTCTCTGCCCTCCTCAACTGCACAGGGGGAGAAACCACAATAAAAAAGCTCATGGGTCAAGATAAAGAGAGGGAGATCACAAAGCCAATGTATCATTCAGCTATGTTTAGTTCTGATACCCTTTGTCAGCAAAATGACATTTCTGTCGCGAGGGCAAGAAAGCAAATGAAAAAATGATTGCACACTACAGCCCCAGGGGTTCCCAAACAATTGGGATTGTAGAAAACTAGGTATGAATTTGTTATGCCTGCAGAAAAAAGATCTGGTGGCTTAATGTTGGCCAGAGGTGCTCAACAGCAGTTAACACCACATCAGCTAAAAAAGGAAGTATGTTGTCTACTACAGGAGAGCTACGTTTTGCTTTTTGTATTGAAAATACAGAAGACAAGTATGAAAATGAGAAAACAAGTGTCCCTCATACCAATCGCAATTTGGCCGTCATTCAGATTTTCCCTGTGGAACCTCTGTGGAGGCTTGGGGGCTAGCTTAAAAAATGCTGCCTCCCGGGACCTGGTTTGCAAAACGGATTTTGGGGCTGTATTTAGCCACAGGGACCAAAAAGTCATCTCCATGTCACTTTGCTTCCTATATTCTGTCATTTGGAGTCAAACTAATAAATGGGCTACCAGTTCACTATTTTTCTTACCTCAGCTTTCTTGCCAGGGAGTTTTTCTTTTGAGATAGACCCTTTCCTCTCCTTATATTTTTTTCTTCAGAATTTATTTCCTGGTTCTTAGCCTGCCCCAAGAATGCAGTTTCTGGCTTATACGAGATACATCTGTGATAAGTTGTGGTTCTTCTTTCCCTGTTCTTTGAGGTTGAGATATAAAAAACAAATGCAGCAAGTTACTTTGCTGAGATTTTCTTCCTTTCCAAACTCTTACTATGAATTATTTACCATGAGCCACATTCACTGTGCACATATCTTATACATCTCTTCATGCCTGGTTCCCAGCTTTTCATACATTATGACTAACTGAGTAGACATGAGAGCACTTTTGTTTCCCTGGATGCAGGAACCTGCATGAAGTGACTCAACCCCATCTCAGGGCAGGCCTGGCCCCATGTTTGTCTTCCTACTTCCACTGGCACAATGGCATCCAGGGAGGGCTCAGGCTTGTGGTCCAGAGTGAGCTGTGGCACACTCTGGGCAGGGTCCACACCTGGGCAGCTGTGTGTTCATGCAGCTACATTGACTTGATGTAGCTGCAGAGCCTTAGCAAGGCAATATTAGTAATATAAATGACAGATCCTGCATTTAGAGTGGGGGTTTTTCCTAATAACTTCTGCTTTTTCAAAGTACCTTTCCTGTTTGCCCTTTATCAGTTTTGGTGCTTCTGCTGTCGTAAGTCTCAAATTGGAAATAAATTAGTTGCAACAGCTCAGTGAATCTTTTTTTTTTTTATGTTTCTTTTTGCAGATGGCATAGTAGCTGAAATTGAGAAAAAGATTACAGAAGCTTTTGAGGTGTTTGACCGTGAATCCAATAAAACTGTGGATGTCAGGTTTGTAAATATATTCACAAAAATATTACAGAATCTAACATAGAGATAAATAGCTCCCTAAACTGGCATCCCATTACCAGAAAATGTCATTGAAACAGTTCTTTTGGCCCTGTTTTGACAAGTATGTTTGTGGTGGGTTGACCTTTGATGGATGCCAGATGCCCACTGAAGCTGCTCCATCACTCCTCTCTTCAGTGGAACGTGGGAGAGGAAATATGACAAAATGCTTATGGATCGAGATAAGGGCAGGGAAAGATCACTTACCAATTAGCATCATGGGCAAAACTGACTTGACTTTGGGAAAATTAATTTATTACCAATCAAATCAGGGTAGGAATAATGAGAAGTAAAACCAAATCTTTAAAAACACCTTCCCCTGGCCTCCTTTCCTGGGCTAAACTTTATTCACGATTCTCTATCTCCTTCCCACAGCAACGCAGGGAGATGGGCAGTAAGGGTTACAGTCAGTTCATCACACATAGTCACTGCCACTCCTCCCTGCTCAGGGGAAGGACTCCTCACACTCTTCCCCAGCGTGGGGTCTCTCCCATGGGACAGTCCTCCATGAACTTCTCCAGCATGGGTTCTTCCCATGGCTGCAGTTCATCACAAACTGCCACAGCCTGGGTCCCTTCCATGGGACACAGTCCTTCAGGAACAGACTGTTCCAGCGTGGGTCCCTTGCAGGGCCACAAGTCCTACCAGCAAACCTGCTCTAGCGTGGTTTCCTCTCTCCATGGGTTCCCTAAACTGGCATCTACTTTACCAGAAAATGTAATTGAACCTGTCCTTTTGGCCCTGATTGGAGAAGCGTGTCTTTGCTTGTTTAACAGACATTTTGCATTGTTCAGTGGTTGAAGACTGAAGCTTGCCTGAGAGAGGGATGCTGGAACTGGGGGAGTAAAGGGGCAAGAGGAAGCTGCAAATAGACAAGAGGTCTAAGGTCACAAGAAATTGAACAAATATACAGAAACTCTTGTTGGTTTTTTACATCTGTTACATCATGATTTGAGTGGCCCCTGGTTTATTTTTTTCTATGTTATGATAAATAGTGAAGAATTGTTCTCTACTAATCTTCTCATTAATGAATTTGTACCTGGCTGTCGCATTCATCTTCTATCACAGTAGTTTAAGCCTGAAGAGTCTGGATGTGCTTAATCACTTAGGAGATGCTATTCTATAGTTCTGGCCATTCTTTTTGGTGCTTCTTCTTGTTCAGATTTCTCCTTTTTGAAATGGAATGACCAGAACTGGGGAAATGGTGCACACATGGGAGTCTGGAGGGAGAACTGCGTGCACTGTACCTTTACCTTGCAATGTTATGGAAAAACAGACAAAATATATGTCTGAGCAAGGAGGTGGAAGTTCAGTGGAAGATAAAAACTTGGACTGTTAGACTGATCGGGGCATAACTGGCTGCAAGATACAGGGCTAAAGGGTGTCAAATAAAAAAATTTCTAGATGATCTTAATTCTGGCATTTGTAAAGTTTGAATATTTGACAGTGCTACTTAATTTTAACATAAACATTCATACACATGACAATACGGCTTTTGATATAAAATACATAAACCACATGTTTATGTCTCAGGGAGCAGGTTCTGAGGTTATAAGCTGTTGTTATGAAAATTTACTGGAGTAATTTTTCATATTTTCAGTTACTATTTTCAAAAGAATATCGTTTTAATTCTAAATCAGTTATTGAGTATAAACACTACAATGGAGTGTGAGAACTGGTGAAATTGTTGTCATTAGACATTCTCATGAAGACAAATTGAAAAATAAATGTTCTGAACACCTTTTCTACATTATAGAGAGGAAAGAGATGTGCAGAGTATTTATGTGATGGTTGTAGCAATGCATGCTTACTAATGCCTCTAAATTTAAGAAATTGCAGGTATTTTGTAGAAGCAATGGTTTTTCAGCTATGCTCCATGGGGAGAGTTTTAGGATATGTCTCCACACTCAGTATAGTTGCTGTTTCCTTGTCCATAGGGCTCTTTAGGGGAGAGTCATCACTTAAATCTCTTGGTCCATGCCCAGGGAGGTGCCTGATGCCCGGTGCTGTCCCGGTGCCCCCTGGTGCCCTGCTCCTGGCTGGGCAGTAAGATGGGTCCTGGCTGCCTGCTCTGGGGCAGAGTCCCCACCACTACCACCCTCCAGCCTTGGGGGCCCCCAGCCCTCACTGCATCATGGCATACTCATTGCTTGTTTGTCATTGACATCTGCAGTCTTGGCTAAACAGCTGTAGAGTTTTCTCCACTTCTCACTCTGTTATATATGGATATACAACTTGAGAGCATGTTACAACAATGAAATGATACAAATAGACTCTTTTTAAAATGTATTCATTCAGACAGGGGACATCCAAAAGTAACATAGTAAATGCACAATTTTACATTAATTTTTGGCATAGTACAGATACAGACAGTGAACAAAAACTAATTGTGTATTTATTCCTAGGTTCATATTGCAGGGCTGTATCACAAATGGGATTATTAATGGCCGGTTATCTTGTATCAGAAGGTGGCAGCACAGCACAATTCTTAACCACAATTGTAGCTGTATCAGTGTTACTGCCTGAAATATCAGATACCCGTGAAGAATGGAAAATTACTCTGGTTTGACAGGCCAACATTGGTATTCCAAGACTCCTAGTGCAAATACAAATTAGTAAGAAATTAAGCATGAGGAAGATGGTATTGTTTTATGCATGTTTCACATCCCTCAGTCAAGGACTTTTGTGATACTGCAAATCTTGTAATTTGGAAGTGTTATATGTAGGGTGAAAACCATGACCCAAAATTTTCATTGCATCTGTGTTACAAAACTTGTATGATCATAAACTTGATTTTAACCATCATTTTTGTATTCTAGAAACTACACAGCAGAAACTGCAGCTGCTGAATTAAGTGAGAGGAAGTGGCTGGGAGCAAAGTACAGTTTCCTATCAGGTCCTTTAAATTCCATGTTATTACCAAATGGGACCTGACTTTTTTACCACAAACACTTCAAGCAACATCCTCATGCTGGCACGCATGCAGACTGCCAGATACAGCATCCAGCAGTGCCAGATCTTGCTGACTCTTCTAGGGCATGGCTTACCTCTGTCACGTCACAGTTTTGCTGGGTGTGAGTGAGGTGAGGCAGGAGGGTGCTGGTAGCATTCCCATCCCTGGCAGTCTGTGAGAGCAGAAATAGTGTGGGACAGCAAGGAGGCAGGATTTGTGTTGGATGTTGCTCTGGTGGAGGCAGAGAATAGTGGAAATAGCTGGAAAATATGAGGGAGTGCAGGAGTGAGAACAACAAATACAGTATTATCCATACTAGAAGTAGGATGCATGGACAAGGATTATGTCTGAGTGACTGACCTCCCTGAGGCCATTGGCCATTCACACCCACAGGGGCAGGGTCATTTGAGTAGCTGGTTTCATTTCATAGCACTGTGGATATGTGGGATTGGGCTTTGCTTTGTAACTAGTGTTGTGCAGCCAGCCTTTTTCTCTCTGTTGTAGTTCTTCTCACATGTTTTCAATGAGAATAGGAACTCCTTGGGACCTGTCTGAGGAGGTCATAGACTTATACATAAAATTTTGCATATGCTTGGTGTGCTACATCCAGGGCCTTACAGTTATATGAAAATTTTACAAAGGTCATTCCTCCTTGTATCTACCATTTTTATTAGGCAATCTGATTTTTGCGCCAAATGAAAAAATTCACCACTGGTCAAGATGAAGGAACTACAGGGTGTGGATCATGGTAACCACCAGCACTGTGAATTCATATTCAAATGTGCTTAAATTTCTGTGTTGTTGAATTGAATTGTAAATCACAAGCTATATTAAGGCTTCTGTTATTTTGTTTTTAATCACACCATAAGTCTCATTAAAGCTTTATTACAGCTTTAGGATACTTTTGTTTCTAGTGTGTGATGTTATTCATCTTAGACTATTTTGAGGCATTGCCAG
>NW_008236196.1:2026097-2032961 GCF_000691975.1 Corvus brachyrhynchos | reverse complement strand
AAGATTTTTACAGCATAAACAGAGTGGTGATAAGCCACGTTGTTGCTCTGTTTGACTCTTTCAGAGCACAGCATGGACATAGCAGGGCTGCCTTCTTCCTGACCTTTTGTAATTGTTCTTTAATGCAGTTAGAATTTGTATCTTTATAGCATTTAATATAAGCATATATTTTATTTGTTACATTGCATCTCACTTGATTTCTAAGTGATTTATTAACTTTATAAATATAGACTTTACTGAAAATAAGCATAACAATTAGAGAACAGCAGTGGAAAAGTAACTTGCACACAGTACACTGCAACACAATAGTAAAGAATTTTTGGGGAAAATTGCAAGAACAATTTCAAGGACCTTCGGAATATTTAATGTCTGATAAAATAAACATTGCTTACTGAGACATCATCTTAAAAGCCCACATAGATTTGCTTGTGTGCTTGTATGTGTGCACTCCTATGTGCAAGCTCTGAACTGGTATCTGGATTCTCCATGGACAGTCTTGTATTGCAGATTTATTAACAAAGTTGTTTTCTTTCTTCTCTTCTCTTCTCTTCTCTTCTCTTCTCTTCTCTTCTCTTCTCTTCTCTTCTCTTCTCTTCTCTTCTCTTCTCTTCTCTTCTCTTCTCTTCTCTTCTCTTCTCTTCTCTTCTCTTCTCTTCTCTTCTCTTCTCTCTCTTCTCCTTTTCTTTCAGAGAGATTGGTTGCATTGTCAGGTCACTGGGTTGCTTCCCAAATGAGGCAGAAGTACAGGAATTGCTTGCACAGGTAAATGTTTAGATCTGTTGTACTTTTTTCAGTCTTCAACTCGCACAGTTTTGCTCCTTCTGCCTTGCTGAGTGGGAAACCTAAGCTCTTTTCCCACATGTTGGAAGTGTCATGGAAGTGTTTCTGGCAGACAGACAGTCTTGCAGGCTGATGAGGTAACAACGTTGATGGGTTAAAATGAGGAGTCTTTGACTCTCTTTTACCCCGAAGGGTCACTGTGGCACTGTGCCAAGGTGGAGGGGCATTTATAGAAAATGGAGGAAAAATTGGTTTTGACTGATGAAAAAGAATGTCCTAAACCTCAGTCAGATTAGGATATCCAAACTCTAACCATCTCACTCTTCTGGACATGCCATGGGAACACATTGTAGGGTTAGGTAATAAGAATTAGTTCTTGAGCAGGTGCTAAAATTATACATCACATTCCAAAAATACCCAGAGAGAAGGCCTGCCATTTTTTGAACTCTCTCCTGTTATTGCTATCTTATATCCAGACCTTTCAACGTTCTGTCCTTCATGAAGTCTCTCTCAGTCTTGAGATTTCTCAGTTATAGGTAAGAATCTTTTCTTACTTGATTTCTTAAGCTTTTAAATCAGGCTTCAGGACATAAAACCTCACAAGACCTAGTGGTCCTCCCATTCTCCCAGTGATAGGCAGTGGTAAGGTAAGGAAATTAATCACATTTCTCCACAGTCTTTTCCTACACTAATTTTTGTCTCCTTACATCACGCTTGTAATAGAAAAGTGGTGTGCTGGTGCCTTGGCATGGTTGGTTAATAAATGGGACAAAGAAGTAGGAAAAAGACTTCATGTTCTTTTTGCAAATGGCCATGCTGCTTTAAGAAGTGGACAGTGCTGGAGCTGAGAGGTGGATAAGGTTTTTTCTCCTTTTCATGTGTAGGTCAGGATACTGGGAATTGATGTCTCCTACTGTTTTCTTCTTGCACCAACAAAAATTTGGATAGTTGCAGTAGTAGTCTCCCCTCACTAGGCTCGTCTGGTCTCTTGTAGATCAGAATTTAGTGTGAGAAATCTTGTACTAAGTCTTGTGAAAATGATGCAGCTGCTTCAGATGAAGAAGTGCAAAGAACCATCAGAGGAGAAAGCTCTTTTAACATGATACTGCAATCTGTCTGCTCTGGTTCTGTACTTTCAGAACCAGATTGTCCCAGATCACACTGACAAACAAGACAAAATGGAAAGAGAAATTATGGTGCTTAATATAGATACTTTTAGTGTCCCACAGTGACTTTTCTTTACAGCAAATGAACAGTGCAACTCACTGAAGATACAGATTTGTGAAAAGGGGATGCCTTGAAAACCCCTTTCAAGTTCAGGGGAACCAGGAGAATTTAAGGCCTGCCTCTTCCTCTGGAAGAGATTGGCCTTTTTTTTTTCAATTTTCAAAATTACTGAAAATTTGAGATAAGTAATACATAAAAAGTACAATGCAATATAGCCATGAGGCAGAAGATTCTTGAGATACGACAGTGTAACATGTATGAAAATGTTGATTGTAAGAATATTAGAGTATAAATACTGCAAGAAGAAAGAGTAATGGTTAACCTTAAAGAACACTGCACTGGAAAATAAATAGCAAAGAATGTTTCATAGTGCCTGTAAATTAAACTTTGGCATAGGTTTAGTACCAGAAGAACACTGTCTTCTTGTGGAACCCTTCATATATTATGATAATCACAAACATATCTTAATTTATGTAAGATGCCACTATAATTGGCTGTGGTAATACCATTTTATCTTGATCTAGAGAAGGTAAAAATTGTATCTGTTAGCCAGTTGTAACCAAGCTATTTCCCCAGTATTGCCCATTGTGAGCTGTGATTCATTTCTGTTTCTCACTACTTGTCTCTCTCTCTCATATCATCTTCCTATTAGCCTTATTGCTAAACTAGCATATGCTGCCATCGTGTTATTCATATCTGCAAAATCAGCATTCATGTAATAATGGTAGCTCTATAAATTATCATATAATGTTTCTTATACTGCCTTATACTCAGTTCTTTACTTAATATCATATCTTTAGGCCTACTTACAAAGTTAAGATTAAAAGCTAAATGTAGAGATGGTGAAAGCTAATTCAAGGGTTGCTACAATGCCTGGAATTCGGTACAGTGCTCTGCCTGGTAACTCTGGAAGATGTTGTTTCTTTGTGTTTCAAGTACCCCGGTGTAATGGCTGGGAAAACAGAGATACAAAACATAATAGGTGCTACAATACAATTGTTATGGGAGCTATGGATGTACCCAAAGGAAAGAAATAGGGCAAACCTCACAGAGTTTGAACAAGCAAATACTGTTATTGTGAAAAGAGGAGGAAATACAGAAGAAAAAACATCAGTGAGAAATGAGGTGTAGAACAGGAGTGAGCACGAGGAGGAGTAAGAAGTGTTAGAAATGGGATTAATTTTAACTGCTCAGGATGTTGCTGGATCTATAGAGACTCTGAAATGGAAGCTGTTTGTTCCACATCAGAGGAAGCTGAGGTTGCTGATCACCCAGGACTAGGTTTTGCCACGTATTTTGTTACATCTTTTCAATCAAGCAAGCAGTAAAACAAGTGATTCTGTAATGGTAAAAGGTTCCATTTAGTTTAGAATGAAGCACTCAACATCTTCATTTCCTTGCTAAAGATCCCTTCTGCTAGGCTCACCAAACAGAACGGAAAAATGTGTTTTCTCAAGCCCGTTTCCAGTCTAAAGGAGAAAGATGTAATGGCTGTCTTGTCTTAGTGCCCAAACCCCTTCTAGAACACTGGAAAAGAGCATGCAGCAGCAGTTGCAGCTTTCCATTTAAGCAACTGGATGTATCAGGAACTGCCCCAGCTCTGCCCCAGCTCCCAGGAGGAATATTCCTTACTAAGTTTTTCCTGACTCAGTTAGAAGATTTCAAATCAGTGCCTGTTTGACTTTTCTTTCAATCTGGGCTGTGTCTCAGGGGCCTAGCAAGGTGTCGCTGCTGCCATGTGAGACCTCAAGGCATGTATCCAGTTTCAACACAGAAAGGAGCAGGCTAGCTCCATTAACAGGGCTCCTTTTGGGAGCAAAACTTGAAAATTTCAGGGAAGAGATGCACCCCAATGAGAGAGAGCAGTTTTTACCATGTTGCTTATCTCCTGTGGAAGTACAGGAATGCAGTGAGAATGCTGCTAGAAGTCCCCAGTGTTTTGGGACTAATTTGTTAATTTATTTGGGATGCAAAAGGAAGCTTTTTTTGGGTAGCATTTTATAGGCTGCCTTATGACTGTTTTGGTCTGCCCTGACTCAGTCTGCTTGCCTCTCTGGTCCTTCCCCTGACAACTCTCTTTGACTATGAAACATGAAAGCAACAAATTCCATCATTAAGGTGTACTTGACTGGAGCTATATCCAAGCTAGCCAATGAAATATGCCCAGAAACATCCTTAGGTGTTGAAGCCAGCTGGCGCAGAGCAGTTCATGCCCACCCTGGTAACTGTTTTACGCAGGGTGGCTGCACCAAGCATCCTGCTGGGGAAAAGTCCTTATGGTCCAAGCCAGCATCTGCTGGGGAGAATGTTGGGTGGCACAGTTCAAAATCATGCCAAGGGGACGTGCTCATGGTTTGCTGTAACGGGTAGTCACATTACACTGCTTGGGAATGCTCCAGACCCTGATAAACTGTACTAGTATGATTTCAGCCTGAATGTTTAAACCTCTGCTGAGTTATTGTGGGAGGTAAGATCAGTTACTCGGTGTCTGGTTCCTTTGCACGAATGATTTTGAAGCACAAGAGGGCAATATTGAGTTGTTGGAAGTGTCTATAATAGCAGGCCTGTATTTCCCTGGGATATTTTATGGTACCATGTGATATTAAAGACCTGATACAAATATTCAAAGCCTAACGCTGTAATTTTAATGGAGGGATCACCCCAATTTTCTATTTTTCGGATTAGTTTGCTAATGAGTCATATACCCTGCCACACTTAAGTTTTATTTTTAGATAGAAGTAGAAGAACCGGGTGGATTCGTTCATCTGGAACAATTTCTTCCAGTGATGACAAAAGTGCTACTTGAGAGAAGGTAATGGAAAGTGAATTTTATGTGTCTGTGTTTTATTCCAGATTGACGGGTTGATTCTGAATAAACATATCTACAGGAATTTTACGTACCTGGAAGGAGTACAGATCTTCTTTACCATTTAAACTCAGTTTACATTAACTAGATAGATTTTGTTACAAAATTAGTTCATCTACATTAAATTATGATGATATAAATAATACCAGCTTGTAATCATAATTGTGATAATATGTAGCTTTTGTATTTTTAATGGGAATTGGAATTGCTGTTCAACGTGCTTTGTATATCTCCGAAATATTTGGTGTGCAAATTAAGGTCATAACTATTGCTTTCTCTGAACATATGAGTTACAGTTACTGAGAAGCACAGAGTGTTATAGTGTATTCTAAATAGGTTGTGTAAACCAGCTTCATATTTGTGTCTCAAAGTGAGTGGCAGGTACAGCTGAACATATACAATTAACACTCTAAAAGACTGCTGATCTAAAAGTGGTTACAAAGGTGCATAGAAGTCTTTTCATGAAAACAGGAACTTGTGCTATTTTGACATTTTGCACTAAAGCAAGGTTACTGACACGGAGTTTATCTTTCATTTTAAAGATGGTAGTCAAGGCTTTTGAGAAACTCAATCTTGTCCAACCCTGAGAAATTATTTTGCACACAGAGGGCCTTTGGTAGGAGGGTGTTCTACGCATGGAGTATCTGTGGCTCCACACTGATGTTCACCCTTTCACACAATGATGCCATGCTGCTCTGGGCTCTCTTCCTCCTTCTCCACACCCCCTTCATGCAAACATACACGCATATACACATACACACACAAAAATAATTGCCCCACACTTTCCCCAGGCTAGCGCAGGCTTGTCAAGACCCACTTTATCTTTTGGGGCACTGTGTCCATAGTTCACTTATGCAAGGGCACTTGAGATTTGGATCACAAAATCCAAGGCTTCTTCTTAGCACATTTGATTTTTAGGTTGTTAAAGACTGAGGCGGGTCCAGACAAAGCAATCGAGCAGTTTGAACCTCTCTGGATTCAGCTCCCTCTCTTTAGTATTCTGGGGGTTTAGTGAGAGCCTGCTGGGATATGGAAGCTCTCCATTGCTGCACTGAGCTTCCTTTCCAGCTCCAAAATCAATCATGCATATGCATGCACACAAGTGCCCAGTTCTCCCCTCTCTCTGAAATTGTTAGACAGACCTTTTCTTTCATAGCCACCAGCCTCCTTTGCTCATCATCAGCTCATTAGACTGCCCAAGTCACACTAGGTGATCTGTTGCCTAGCTACCAGCCTACCTGGACAAAACTTTGTTTCCTTGGTTTGTCCACTTCTGTTCAGTGCATTGGCTATGTAGAATGATTCATCTGTTGCTGATTCCTACTAACCCACCCAGCCAGCCCAGACATGCAGAAGCCATTCATCTGGCTCCTCAGCACAAGAGAAATTAAACAATAGTGAGAAATTAAACAGTAGTACAATAAAAGATGTAAGAGTTAAATGTATGGACAGTTCCAAAAGGCTAGGCTGCAATTAAATGTTTGATAGACAAAACGTAGTAAATTCTCATAGAAAACAAGCTTTCCTTTTCCTCTAGTACTCGTATTTAGTTTTTTCAGAGCACTAGCAAACAGTAACTTAACTTTTCCGATTCCATGGTTTCAGATTCTGGCCTATTCCAGAAGATGTTATTCTACATGCATTTGAGGTCTGTAACTAAATATTCAAGTACTTAATTGCTGGGAAGAATTTGCTGCTTTTTGATACAATAAGCTTAAAACCACAACTTTTATTCTTCTCCTTTAAAGGCTTTGGATGAGAATAAATGTGGATATATTACCAAAGAGGACCTGATCAAACATTTGACTGAAGAAGGTAACATGACTTCGGTAATATCAATATTTAAGTAAAAAACATTACATGTATATGTACATTGAGGTCCTTACCCTGCATGCCAAAACCTGTGGGAGTAGATACATTGTCTTCAAACAGTGCTGTTGTTGTGATGAGTGGCTGCAGACTAGGACATTTCACTGGTCAATGATGCAGGG
>NW_008236196.1:2007381-2026052 GCF_000691975.1 Corvus brachyrhynchos | reverse complement strand
GCAGTGAAAGATTATTTATCTGTTTGCTTGCAGACATTATAGAATAGAGATTTTTATTCTTATTCATAATTCAGTCATGTCTGGATATTTTGTCTGGATATTCTGTGCACACCTCCGTGCTCACTATGTATGTGACTCTTTTGCTGTCCTGTAAAATTGCAGCTTAGATTTCCGGATGTTTCAGTAGTTTTCAGTGCTCATTCATTCTTACATTATCTTGATCTTAATTCTAGAGCCATATGCAAACAAAGAGATTCAAAGACAAGATTTAAGTTGTACATTCTGTAATCCTCAATATCCTCTGAAGAGCCTGCTTTTCTTGTGTGGCCGACTCATGCCCACCTGCCTCATGTTCAAAAGGGTGTTCACCTTTGTGCAAGACCTAGCCTCAGTTGGTAACCTGGTTCTCTGAGGGATGAAGTAGGCCATCAGCAGCTTTGAAGCTCCTAAAAGAGAAAAACCAGAAGTCTTTCATGATGTGAATACAAGTGCAAGGATAGCCAAATGAGAGATAATAATTCTAATATACACAGGAGAAGAACTCTGACAAAAATGGTTGTTTCAAAATCCATGGCAGAGAGGAACAGGCTGTTTTGGTGTCTGTGAACTAGAAGATCAGATGGATCCACATCCTCTGTCTCCTTTCCTTTAGACTGGCTCACTTGGTGTGCAGGACTTACATTGGCAAAAGGGAAGGAGTAAGATCCTTAGTTTTGTTCCTTTTCTCCTCTGTGTGAGAATCAAAAGGAGATCCTTTCAAGGGAAAAGCAGTGGAATTTGCCAGTCCTTGAAAGGATACTTACCAAGACAAAGTGTTATTCTCTGCTGTCTTTCAGGTGAGCCCTTTTCTCAGGAGGAAATGGAGGACATGCTCGCCGTTGCTCTAGATCCAGAAACAAATACTCTTCGCTACAGAGACTACCTTAAAAAGCTGGTAGTAGATGAAACGAAGACCTTCCCCTTTAATGTCTGAGATGCCTTTTTGGTAACAACACTGTAGCTTGACAGATAGTTGAAATATGTAATTTAGAGTATAACAAAGCTCAGCTTGAGACTTGATGCTTATAATTAAAATAAAATCTGTGTAGTTATATTTCCTTGGGTTCTGTGTGTGTGTATATATATACATACAAAAATATATTCACACCTGGAAAAAGAGCTCTTGACAGAAAGACTGTGTAAGGTCCGGAAAAGAAATCATGGAATTTTGTTGGAAAATAGCAGGAAAAATAATGTTAATGAAGTCAAGAAGTAACTTTACGATTGCTTTTGCAAAACTAATGGAAAATGAGACTTGTGAAAATAGGTAATATGTAGGTAAGTGAGTATCTTAAGGTGACTAATAGTAGTAAGATAAAGCTTTACATTTAAGTGTAATCCTTATTTGTGTTTAACTAATAAGGAGCCAGGTAGGTTTGAAATAATATAATAGATCAAATAAACTTCCTATAATTTCTAGCGTCTTGCAAGTATTTGTGTTTTGTTTACCATAGGCAATTGAATTGGACCAGTTAGTTCCAGTTTATATTACTAATCCACTGACATGGTATTTTGCTTTCATTTTAAACATGCAGAGAACACTCCAACCATTTCCATAGTCAACCTAATCCTTGAGAACATTTCTGTTACTATAGGCAATGAACAGTTCCCCTTTCGTAATCAGTTTGAAAGTCAGTAATTTTAGCTCTTCAAAACTTAGGATCACAGAATGGGAATTTGATTTTCATAAGCTGATGAAGCACCATTTTTTGAAAATGTTAGTGTAGAATAGGTTTCTCAGCTTTTCTTGCTAGCAGACCACCACAGACCTCACAGCTCTTCTCACTTCCAGTTTGATAATTTTGTGTTACTGTACTGCTGTTCTTTAACTTGAACTTGAGTTCAAATTCTTTCCTCTCGAGTTCCTGCCTATATTATCTGCTAACAAGTGACCAGCAGTTGCCCTCAACTGATGAGGTCTCAGCTTGTAGGAGACTCTGTGGTCTGCTCCTCAAGAGTTGTGTCTTGCATTTTGTACCCCACACCTTCCACCCCATTTCTCTTTTTCTACTCTCTATCAAGTTTGCTTTCCTCCTGTACTATGTTCTACCTCTCCTTTGTCCCAGCTGCATATTCCAGCTCTGTGTCATCCACAGCCTTCATCAGCTGATGAAATCCGGGGAAGACTGACATAGAGAGTCACTGAGTTCCTTACCCCCTGTTATGCCCTTCTAGTGGCAGAGCTGAGAGCACAGGACTCCGCCTCCTCCTGTCAGGTCTTTTGCCCTACCCATTTGTTTCCTTTGGGCTGGAAGCTCAGACAAACTGTTTTCATGCTACAAGTGACCTGCTGTGCTTCACAGAGAAGAGATTAGCATGATCTAAATGGGGTGATGGAAACAGTCTGGAAGAGACCATTTTTTAATTCATTTTTTACTTCTCTAATCCAAGTTGTCCAAGCCACTGATACTTGCTTAAACAGTAAGGCAATGAAGAGTTAATGAAGGTAGACAACATTTTCACAGTTCTAAGCTGCATCTGGGAAACACTGTTGCACTGCTCAGCAATGCACTCTGGTTAACACATTTACTGTGTGTTTCACTTCATTGCTAGTAAGAAGGTAAAACAAAGGCTATCATTAGTGTTATACTGGAGGAAGATACAAGTTTCTGAAGATTAAAGCAAGAGCAACAAAGGCCTATTCAGAAAATATATTTTTATTAGCCTTCTTCAGTCTCTCTTTCGAAGCTGAAATTATTTTCCCTAGATGAATCCTTCTTCCATTTGATGCAGTGTGTTATACTAGATTTCTGACACAGCTGGTGTGAGTGAACAAGTTTCATTCATATGCAGTCTTGGAGTCCTTGTCAACCTCACCTTGGATATCAGTAGGAAGATGCTTATTTCAGGAAGTCATTTCACAGCTCCCAGTGCTCCAAAGAGAGCACAATTTGTTTCTAGTGATTCTTCCCCAGAGGCCGCCTGTGTCAAATCAGGATATCCATGTACAGCACTATTACAATTCATAGTGCAAATAGGATCTTAATATGCATTCTTTTATGATATATATAATTTTTTATTTTGCAGTTCTCAAATGCAAGGAAAGAGGGTATTCTGGCAAGTAAAAAGTGTGATTGTGATTGTGTCTGAATTGATCATTCAGCAGCTCTTCCAGTTCCATCTTCTTATACCCGTCCCCAAGAAAGATATGTGCAAATAGGACAGACAAAAGCAAGTTGCAGTCTCCTCTTTGGGGGTAAGCAAGAAAATTTCATTGCTTAGAGAGTTTCCAGACTGGGGGTGAAAGAATTGTCAAGAACCAATCTCAGACTCTGTAGGATTCCAAAACCTGAGTGCACCCTGCCAGCTAGGATCAAATAGCAGTGATCTGACCAGCTCGTGAAGCAGCCGCCCCATGGGTCACCCCAGAAGAGGCTGAGCAGTGGCCACACATGACTGTTCTTTTGCCTGTGTCTTTCATGATTTGCCAGCCCATGGCCACCCATTCCCCTGTGGTGGTGATAGGCTGCATGAGGGACTGAGTGCCCTGCTTCTCTGTGCTCCCTGGGGATGAGCAGGGACCCATACCATAGGGAAAGGGAGAGGAGACTTAGGGAACCATTTTGTTGAAACTAAAACCCTGCTTTGTTTCTAAATTTGAAGGGGAAAATATGTTACTTTGTCCTCTTCTTTAAGATGAACAAATTGAACTTCTGAGTGGTCTTGAGCTGTCTCTTGTTACATGCCTCTCCTTGCTGGCTGTTTTGCCTCTTCCCTCAAGATCAGGAACGAAGGTAAGGGATTGGAACAAAAGGAGAAATATCTAGGGAGGAACCAGTGTAGCACCTGGATTTCACACAAGGAAGTAGAGCCAAGGCATTGAAGAGACTGGGCAAGTCAAAGGGTTTTTGACCTAGTTGAAGGAGGGAGAGGGAAGGGAAGTCATTATCCAGAGGTAAAAAAGAAAACAAAATTAAAAGAAGAAGAAATCAAAGAAGCAAATAATGGAAAGTACATCTGACTTGCCACATCTACCGTCTACAAGTACAACTGGATCAGCAGAGTGTTTACATCACTGCTGTGAATTGTAGGCTGGACAAGACTTTACTTGTTTAAAACTTTAAGTAGGTTCAGCTGTGTCAGGGCATATCTGGTGTATAATGGAGACCTCAGTCTTACTGATACTGTGGAGTATTTCTTCTAGCTGCTGAGCTTGTGCTTGGGAGTCCAGTCACTCATATTCCAGGTAATAGATTGCTTTTTATGTTTCCTTCACCAGCTTTGAAGTGGCTTCTCCAAAACACTTTTGTGTGATAGTGCCATGTATATCCACACCTGCAGACTTAAGTGTTTTCCCACTGCAATGCATACCAACATGGTATTTACAGCTGCTCGAGACTCTCCACTGGCTGTGGGCAGAAACAGAAGTTGCAGGACTTCCTCCACCAAAATGCTAATGGGCTAGCATCAGACCTGGGACTCCAGGAAAAGAACTGGGCTGTTCACCTGTGCACCTCCACCCATGTTATCACACAGGTAAGAGCCTGTAAAATGTTCAGGCTCTTAGCTCTGTTCAGGCAATAAGAATTTGCTACCTTTTGTTTCAGTCTGTCTTTTCTCTTGGTTCTCTTAGTTTCATTAATACAGTTGTGTGATATCCTATGAGGATTGAAAATGCAAGAGAGTTTTGCTCTGCCCCACACTGCTGATGCACTGCTGCACTGTCTGAGAGCTGCCCATGTCAGGGTGGGGTTTATCAGTGGATCTAGACTTGTTACCACTGAAATCAGCACTGGTAAATCCTTCATGACAGGTAACAGGAAGAACCTGGGCCTTCAGTTTCATGGGGAAAGTGGCTGGGGATGCTGGAATTTAGCCTAGGCTGGGATGGGCATGGGAAATTAGGATTTTTTAAGTCCAGTAATATACTGTTGTAATTGTGTAAAAGGGGAAGAGTAGTCTTGACAATAAGGCAGGAGGTTGGCAGACAGGTTTCATTTTGGACTTTGTGAGAGGTATTGGAAGGTCACACAGTCTCTTGCTAGCTGACCTTTCCATGTATAAAGTCACAGGAATTATAAAGAATAGGAGACAGGGAGTATCAGTCTTGCCTACTTGTACTGCTGACTTTTTGTATCACTAATTCTGATGTTTGCACAGTATCTGGTACTATGATGGTCTGATTGAAATCAGTGCCTACAGACCTCCCTGTAACATAATTAATAAAGTTCTCAGCCTTCAAGTCTTTTGTTCCAGACTGTATGTTCAAGTTGCTGCTTTTAAACAGGTCAGTCCACATCAAGTATGTTTGTTTTTCATTGAGCACAACTCTGTTTCATAGTGTCTCATGCCATGATAGGTTTGACTGTAAAACTAACTATGAAAACATCTGCTCTTACTGTTGGAGGGCTTTTTTGGCAGGTCAGTACTAGGCATGGGGACTATGCTGATTTAAAAGCTAAAGAAAGACGTAGGTCGAAACAAAGCAGATTCTCCTGTTTAACCTATTTTGAATCCCTGGGGCTACTGGTTTGGCTTAGTGTAGTTCTGAAAGCCAAGAAAATGTTACTCACTATGCTCAAAAGATTGATCACAGCATTTTTGTCCTGAGGCCCAAATCCTAAAGTTCTTATTCAGAGAGAACTCCTGTGGACTTCAAAGGGAGTTCTGTCTACAGAAGAGCTTCAGAAATAGTGATGCACTGGCTCACAAGGCACTGTAAAAACTTTTTAGTCTCTTTAAAGAAGACTCATCTGTGGAAGATCCAACAGAGATGTCCAACCAGCTGCAAGTCATGTAATTGAAACGACCAAAACTGTAAAACCGTGGGCGTAAGTAGTTAATTCTTGTCTATAGTAATGCAAGCAAGAGTTAGCGAGAGTCAGCAGTCAGAACTTTTCCATATTATTCAGAGCACAAAAAGTGAAACTAGTGATGATTCTGCATGGAGATGTAAAATTACCTTTTCCTGCTATTACCCTGGAGACACTGCAGCGTTAAAAACACACGCGTTGCTTCTGTGTTTTCATATACTAAATTGACTCTATTTCTTCTAGCCTTTTGGAAGAGGCTTCCTTGTTGCAAATACCTACTTAAATGACAGCATTAAAAAAAAATAGATTGAAGTAAGATGTTTCAAGTAGAGGAAAGCCCTTGAATATTTGCTGTCAATAGCAGTCTCTTTTTGTGCCAAGATAACAGCATCCCCTAGTGCAGAACAGGTCCCAAGATTTGCCTTATGGTGTGTAGCCATGTCTTACCCTAGATACCACCCTAGTGATTAAAATAACCAGAGTGGAATTCTAAGGTTTTCTAGAGGTGTGATTTTAGAGCTGATAATACAAGAATTTGAAGCTCTCTGAGATCTTCCACATCTGCAAGTTATTCAAGTTTTATGCATTACAATGGATTTTACAATGAAGGAATGCTAAGGATGTATTATGGTACATTTGGAAACTGGTAGCAAAGACTGAAATTTTAACCCATAGTAACACAGCCAGGAAAGACTCAGTAATGCAACTTTAAGGACAACTTTGTTGGAACACCTATCTGTGTAGTGAAGTTGCACTCAATATTGCAGAGACAAAACTAAAAAAAAAACCACCATAGCTAGTTTTCATGTGGTCTTAAGTTGCCTTCAGAAGCAATGCCATTCTTCAGAGCTCCCACAAACACAGAGGTACACTGAAATTCAGCTCAAATTTAATGGAAAACTGAGAACCTGTCTCTCGTTCTTTGTGCTTTGTCAAAGTTGCAGAGATAGATTGTTATGCTAAATATAATGGTTTACTATCATTGAGATAGTAGGGGAGAACTTTCTGAGGAAGTTGTGTAACTAGGAGTGGGAAGAAGACCAGTCTAAATACAGGGCCCTTGACTCAACCCATTCAAAATGCAAGGAAGGAAGAAAAAAGAAAAGAAAAGAAAAAGAGAAAAAGAGAAAAAGAGAAAAAGAGAAAAAGAGAAAAAGAGAAAAAAAGAGAAAAAGAGAAAAAGAGAAAAAGAGAAAAAAAGAGAAAAAAAGAGAAAAAAAGAGAAAAAAGAGAAAAAAAGAGAAAAAAAGAAAAAGAGAAAAAGAGAAAAAGAGAAAAAGAGGAGGAAGGGAGGAAGAAAAGAAAGAAAAAAAGAGAGAAAGAGAGAAAGAAAGAAAGAAAGAAAGAAAGAAAGAAAGAAAGAAAGAAAGAAAGAAAGAAAGAAGAATAAATACAAGAGCTCTACCAGAGCCACAGTTTGTTGATGTCCAGAAAATGTTATAAAATGTGTCTATTTGCTGAGGACAGCTATTATTTGATGTACAGAGGCTGGCTTAAGCCCCAGATTTAGCTGTTTGGATGCAGTTTGTTTTCATTGCTTGTCTCATCTGGAGACACAATGCAGTGCTGCTCTCATTCACCTTTTTATTACAGTAGTCCTCTGAGCCTCAAATGGGGAAAACCCCCAACAGTTTAGTCTAAGAACATCTATCATGAAAAGCAGGGGACACACAGAGTAAACCCAGTTACTCTTTTTATAGCTATTTAATTACAGATTTTTACAATTTATGTAAACAAGCTGTGAGTTTTCCCTGTTGCTCTTTTACCAAGACAGGTTTCTTTTTGATGTCACACCTGAGTACATATCCTGAAAACATCTGTAAAATGCACTGGAAACAGAGGTAAAAGAAATTGCTGAAAGAATGTAAGCATTGGCTTTACTACACCAATGTGAAGAAAGAGGTTCGTCCTTTTTCCTCATTTCCCATTGGCAGGGAGCAGTTGGGATTCCGGGAAGATGTTCTCACAAAACTCTTTTGGCTCCAATGGGGTAGAACTGAGTAGCCATGAAGAAAAGTGGCACGTTGAAATGTGTCATTTGGATTTTCTCATCTAAATGACTGAAACTTCATTTTCCATCTTTCAAACCACAAAGGGATGCGATACCTTCTGGCAAAGTAGTACAACATGAGATGCGGTTTTTGGTCATATCTCTGTTTTCCTCTTCAAAAATGTACCACCTCTCCAGCATAAGATAGTGGATTAGTTGGAGTAGAGGATCTGTGACCAGAACTTACTCTTCAAAACAGCTAAATGAACACTGGAGACAGTAGCAGACAGTGCAGAGCTTAAAAAACCCCCAACAAACTAAGAGATGAATCTCTTTGTAGGGACTTTTTTAATTGCCTAGGGTCTGTTCTGTTTGGCAGAGATGATGTAGCAATAACCACTAAGAAGAAGAGTTCTGTGGAAATACTTACAGCTTTTTACCGGCTAGGCTTGTAGTTCAATGCCTTAGAAAGCCTCGGGCAGCCTAGAGAGGTAGCACAGGCAATCCAGCATTTCAGTAGCTCTGAAAGTGGCAAATGGTAGCTGCAAAGCTGATACCACCAGCAGAAGCAAAGAGGGAGAAATACAGCCTTCAGTTGTCCAATTCCTGCAATTAGAAGCTTTCAAATAGAGACAAGATGTTCGCAGAAGGATTGCAAAGCTAAAGAGGGTGGGCCCCCTCTTGGGTCCTTCTTTTATTCGGAGAAGGGGAAAGGGGAGGACTGGGGGCGGACCTGGGGTGACCGGCCAATCAGACACTGCTAAAGAGTTTGAGTTACATTTGGTTTTGCCCATGCTTTGGAACAAAGGAGTTCAGAGCACGTGGCAGAGGCAAGTCCTGGCTTGTCTTGGGGAGGGGGAAGGGAAGCTTGGAACAGGCAGCAACAGAGCTCCAGTGACAAAAGGGAATAATGATAACTCTTCTATTGGGTGTGATGGCAGAATTTCAATAAGGGAATCCCCCAGGCTCCATAAACTGTCTGTGTAGCATCCTTATTTCAGAACCTGGGCACTCAGTGCTGGGGAGGAAGAACCATTTAAATGTTCTGAGGAATGTTTATACCCAGAGAAATTAGTCCCTAGTTGTGGAAGAACACATTCTGTATGTAAGCTGTGTTAGCTGGCCTGCAATAGCCAGAAACTGTCGCTCCCGTAGGAGGCAATGTCAGCTGGAAGCATACAGCTATAAAATGAAGAGAAAGTCTGTTCTGTTTTCTCATGATAACACAGAAGTTGAACTTCATTGCTCACAGCCTGCCTGTTCTCACAGGGGAAGCAAAGGCTTTACAGTGATATAGTCACAAGGGGAAATGCTGAACAGTAAAGTGCAGACATTTGGGACATAAACTTAGAAAAAGTGACCTACAAGTAGATGTGAACCTACAAGTACATCTTGTACATACTTACAAGTAGATGTATGAACCCATACACCTTTTACATACAATGTTCATCCCCAAGATAGCTATTGTCAATCATGCCCTGTGCTATTATATGCTTACAAAAAAGTGAGCTCAGGAAAAACATTTGAATTCAGAGAAAAAACCACACAAATCAAGATGGGAAGTAAAGTCCAATTTGGTGATGAGTGTTTGCCAAATTAAGTTCCTGTGAAACAAGAAGCAACACCTGCATTCAGAGACTCACAGTGAAAGAGTGGCTGCCTGGGCTAATATGAAAACTTCAGATCAATAACTATGGAAACCTCAGTAAAAGGAATGCATCTTCAATAAAATTCAGAAAAGAGAAGAAGAAATGATGACTGGAGAACATTCAGAGGCAAAATTACATGTACTTCCTTCCCCAGGGATGCTTGTAGTACCAAGAGGTTTTATTTTTAAACAAAATATGTTCTTACCGGCATCTATGGGAAACTATTTCATGCAAAGACTTTGTCATATCTTTTCTACAATTGTCACATATTTGCATTTATGAAAATGGTTTTAGAAGCTTTTGGACAAAGCCACTCTCAGTTTTCACTTAAACAAGAAATGATCTGCCTTCCTCACTTCTGTCAATAGCTTCAAAAACAATAAAAGCCATCTAAATGTAAGTGGATCTGGAAGACTACAGCATGCCTTTCTGACTTGTATTTAATATGTATTGTACTGTCCCTTATTAGGAGCCAAATTTGTATTAGTGCTGTTCAAATATGGCTCTTATTTCTATACTCAGTGAGGTCTATGAGGGACAGAAACTGCAAGTAAATAATCGTGGGGAAAAGACCAGCTCTCTGCATCAGTTAATGAATAAAGTTCAGGGAGCGACAGAAGAAACAATGCATTCATCACTGCTAAAATTTAACTCTGTAACTTACCTTTCAATAAAAACTCATAACAAGGACAATAAAAATGGCAAAAGAGGAACATTCTTCCCCTTTCTCTATTGGCATTACCTTCTGTTTGTTCAGCACTCATGTGCGTCCAGCTCAGACCAGTAAGTTCGCTTTCCTTTTGTTATGATCTGAACCAGATACACACTGTAAGGTTAAGTTCTGCACTAAACTTCTGCTTTGTTGATGAAATCTTTAAGCCTTACAATATTTGTTAAGGAACAACAGATAAGATTCTGTTTGCCAGGAATTTTTCAGGTAGTAGCTGGATTAAATAAATTTGTTCAGAAATGGCTGTCTTCAGTCCCTGCTGATCAGTGAGTGTTCCTCTGAACAGCTGTTACCCACCTGGGGAGGAAACCTTGCACTGTCTCATTACTGCCCCATGTCAAAGAAATGACATTAATAACAAGCCAGGTTGCAGAAAGTCACAATCCTCTTACTTAGGATTGTAAAAATAAACTAAACTCTCCACATTCATTACTGTGTTACTACAATGATGTTACCAATAACATCATTAATCTCCCACAACCCTCCATAAAGGTCCAGCTTTACCATCCACTAAGTGTTCATCTCATAGAGATGGTAAGATTTTCATCATCTTCACCCGTCACACTGAGGGTATTTACTTTATAAAGATGTACAGAGGTGCCTCTGGAGATGTCAGGAAGGGGTCTCAAAATTCCCATCTCCCAGGTCTTTATCAAAGGGACTCACAGTTAATGTGATTATAGTTAGCAAGCTCTGTCTTCTGTGTTCCCATATTAGACTCTATTTTCATACAGATCTGAAGTCAGCTGGTTACATCCCCGTATATTGGGGTCACTGTAGGTTGAGAAGAAATCGGTCTCTTTGAAAAGCGTGTATAACTGAGCTACATGTGCTGAGTCTGGTTTGTACAATTAAGTACTTTCTGGCCCATTAATGCCTGTGCTGTTGAATGCGGATTTAGGCTGTTGCTAAAGGGACCAGTATATTTTGGAATAGAGGACAAGTACCTATACCATTTCAGCTGCTGTATGTCTAACCAACATCAATGTGACAAGAGCAAATTGCAGGAGCCACAAGACGTTTAGCTGGGAGCCTAAACCAATGGGTCATTGTAAAGTCTGTGCCTTGCTAGAGCAGTTTACTGAAGGCAAACAGGGGAACATGGTTAACTTACCTGATTTTATGGTGTTGTGTAGATCTCTCTCTCATTGCCCTAAAACCTGAAACCCATAGTATTTCCTTTGAGTTCTCTTTGCCTGTCTTGATTCTTAGAATGTCCCAGACACATGCCACTAGGGAACCAACAGTGCCAAACTGCTTTCTCATCTTCCCCTACCTGTCCTCACACCGATGCATCCAAAGAACATCATTATTTCCTACATTGGAAGTCTGGGGAGTGAGCTGTGCCTTCTTCAACAGTACTTGGATGGGTCAAAAGTTCATATGCAGGAGCATACTTTGACTGCCATCTTCCTCCTCCTGGAGAGAATGCCTCATTCCGCAGGGATTCTGGTGGCATCAGCTGCATGCTTTGGATGCCTGCTACTTACAGAAATCTGTAGATCAGCCATGCACTGCTACATTCACAGATTAGAAATGGTTTCCATTTTTGCAGAACAGTCTTTCAATTACTCATTAATCTGGGCTCCGTGATCCGCTTTCCTGCATGGTCTGTACTTGCCAGTCATCTACACTTGTTAGAAAAAGATGTTTGCTTTCCGGGTAAGTCTGAGAACCATCTTCATGAGACATCAACCTTTACAAGTGAAATTGAGGGTGACTGACAGGATAGGATCTATCTCCACACAGGTTCTCCAAGTGCTGTGTGGCATCTGATAGGAGAATTTCAGCTTCAGAAATTTTGACAATATTCTTATAGGTCCCTCTAGAGCTTTCTCCATACTTTTTGGCTACAAAAATGTTTTCGCTATGATAAATACATAATCTTGAAGCCCAAGTAAAATAAAATAAAGATTCTCCGAATGATACAACCGTACACAAATTCCTCTCTAGCAGGTGATCCTTACATCAACTGTCATCACCACCCTGAGGCAGAGTGCAGCTTCTCCTAGGAAAAAAGTCAGAATCGGTCCACTTCATTTTGCTTTAAGCAGGCCTAGCATGCTACAGAAACACTCCATTTCTCTTGAGATCTTCCACTCAATGGTACTGGTTCATTTATTTATTTGTATGTAGACATAGAAGAACACACGTCCCAGGCTTGCAATATCTGTTCCACCTAGAAAAGATGATCCTTGCACAGGCTAAAATGTAAATAACATGGGAGCAAACACCAGCCTCCCACTGCCAACAAGAACACAGATAACACAAAATCACCAGTCTCTGTCCTCAGGCTGCCTCCCCATCCACACTCTGTTCCCATTAGTGGACAACAAAGCTTCTCCCAGCAGTATGGAATGGCTCCTGAGCACATTCACAAACATGGAGATTTGCCAGTTCCAGGGCACAGATTCCAGCTCTTTTGGGCCAAAGGCATGCTTCAGTTTGCAGTCTCATTAGAGATATAACTGTGTGAACATACTGGCACCCACGGCTTCTCAGTAAACATTAAAATTATCAACAAGTGGCCTCACTTAGCAATGTTCATCCCAGAATATTGGTTCATACTTTCAGATAGGGCCAGCCTCAGCTGTCACTGCAGGCCACCACATTTTTCTATCGCATGCCTGACAGCTTCCAGAAACTCCTTGGTCTCAGAATGTTGTTGTGAGTCTCCTACAGCACTGGCCACTTCCAGGCCCTCACCCCCAGCCTGTGCTAGCACATTTGGATCAAATTCATTACTGTAAATTGATGTTGCATTATTGCAGATCAGGCATCATGCAATGGATACAGTGGTGAGGCTAGCAGTGGTTAAAATGCTCAATAATGCTAATTGCATGGGTGAACATTTCTTTAATATGGACAAGACTAAACAACCAAATTAAAATATAGGTGATTATAAATACTCTGGAGCCTTGTCTATTCATAAAGAGACATCTTGATGGGTCTGGGGAAAAGGCAGTGAGGAGCAGTGCAGGCAGACTAAGAGGTTTTTTGCTTTGTTATTTTCATTACAATTTTGTATTATTGTTTTATTTTATTTCATTATTACAATTATTAAACTGTTCTTATCTCAACCCATGGGTTTTCTCACATTTACCTTTCCAGTTCTCTTCCCTATCCTGCTGGTGGGGAGTGAGTGAGTGGCTGTGGGGTGGTGGATTGTTGGCTGGAGTTAAACAATGACAGGATGTAAGATTAAATTGGCTTTTTCAAACGGATGCAGCTTTATGTCTGAGCGTAAAGCTGGTGCTCTCCAGTTCAGCTTGCACCTGCTCACATGGGTACAAACTAAATGGGTGTAGCTAGTAAAAGGAGATTTAAATTCAAACAAATAACCATCAAGAATGTCATGCTGACTTCATGAAGGGAATTTGAACTTCCATTTATGTCAAACTGGTAAAACTTTCACAAGCAGACAAACTCTCTCTAAAGAAGAGAAGACCTAGTTCTGCTGAATTTGGTAATTCAGCGTTTGGGGTAATGCATTCGACTCTGCCAAAGCTTTCCAGCAGTAGGAAGAAATGCCCATCAGTTTCTGCCAGTCCACCTCTGAAGATGTGTTTGTGTTGCTAGCTGCCTAGGCATGGGATTGTTTTCCCTCTGTCATGGTGTTTGACAGAATAGTTATGGATCAGAAAAGAGCCACATCAAAATGCAGCAGGTGGGGACATGCTGCTGAGCACAGCTGCCCCGTGCTTGTGTTGCTTCCAGGGAGCACAGCTTGGGGCCACAGACAAAAACCATCCATAAAGCTGTGAGTATTCCTGCCCTGAATCTGGGCAGGAATACTTTACCCCAGCCTGCCTGGGCACACAGACAGGCTGTTGGTGTCAGCTCCCTCACACTGATGTCTGTATTCAGTGATAAGCCTGCTCTTTTGTTTAAACCTGTAAGAAGTTCCTGTACACAGCAAACTGTGCTCACCTGGAGCACTGGCTTCAAGGCAACTCTCTGAGGAACAGGTATGCCTTACTCATGCCCTGCTCTCCAGAGCTGTGCTGCCATGTCTGAACACCCCTTGATGGGCAGACACAGAAACTGAAGTAATCTGGGTCCAGTCATGAATCCTCCTGAACTTCTCCTCTGGGTTACTCATGCAGTCAGAGCAGGAGAGCAGAATACACTGGAGAAAAACTCATTGCAGTAGACAGGGAAGGGCAAAGAGAACGGCTCACTACCTTTCTCGGCCACTGATCTGCATCCACAGGACATGAAAGGTCTAGCCATGGCTCTGCCTCCTCAGCTGCAAGTGAGCTGATGAAGAGAGGGATACAGGGACCAAACTGTGTCTTTCAAGGCAAACTAGAGGCAGATAACAAAGAGGTTTGAGGGAAATGGCAGGCAGATGAGCCAGTCATCAGCCCTCTGCAGTTGCTTCATAAAGAGTATAATTAGTGTGGAATGATCTACAGCAAAGAGAAAAATGGAACAATAAATTTTTTTGGAAATCTGCATGCTCTAGGGTTCACTTTTAACCCTAAACTGGGGATAAAAGAACTGTATGAAATGTTTGAAGAGGAGCCGAAAAAGAGTTTCAGATGAAACAGATGCTCTGAGGTCTGGAGTGCCTACTGTTATAAAAATCTCAGGATCATACTGTCATGAGACCTCTGATGCAGCTTATCATGAATGCAATTCTCTTTTGCTTGAGCACTGAGTTGAATTAGTTCACCTCAGGTGAGCTGAGGGGCAGGAAAGAAATGCGTGCTGCCTTCTATATCATCTTTCATTTAAGGCATTTGCACATTGAAGGCTATGATAGGCTAGTGCCTGTGATGCCAGCTCTGTTGCTGATCTGTCCTGCTATAAATTACTCCTGCAACAAGAAAGGATGCAGCATAAAAGTGTGATGATATAAATGCTTTGTTGTTTGTTTCTCAGGGCTGCCTGTTCACTTTGCTGTGCTATGGCTGCTTTCCTCCTTCCACACCATCTGCAGTGTGTCCCTGGCTCCTGGGGCGAAGCAGACACACATGCTGCTTTGGCACTTGCTACCCTGCATCAGCCACTTTGCCTGCTTTCTAACTTTGGCACATGCTGACCTATATTCCTCCTATTAATGCTGTTATTTGCTAATACCACTAATACCATCTTCTCCCCTTTTCTACCCAAAGATGTTTACTGAGAATAATTCTTTTGGAAGACACGTTTCTCCCTGGTAGATAGGAGGTTCTTTGAAGAACATTTAAAAGAAATCCTTTGCCCTCTAATATCTTCAGCCATGTCTCTGTGCTCAGGGAAAATTGCTAGCACTGTTCCACAGCCAATTCCTGGCAATTCAGGAGGCCCACAGAGGCAAGCAAGATTTCTAGACAAGAAGCAGCCTGTATCTTTCTTCATTAGAGCCTGTGACTGGCTGTCGTTACTCCAATGAGTTTTTGCTCTGTTGCTGGTCTATGTAATATCTGCATTGCTAGGACTTGGTGCTTTGGGATTCACAGGTACTCCCAATTTTTCAGATTTGTCTTTAGTTCTGGAGTTGCAATGAACACTTATTGTGCCTGAGAAAGAGAAAATGGGATTCTGTCAAATTTCAGTATTTGAATTTATGAACTTAACCAAAATTGGCTGCAGACCTGTCATTGCAATGCATCCCACTGCATAAAATGACTGTAAATTTCTCCATGCAACCCTGCTCCATGAGTATATGTATGTGCATGAAACTGTATCCTTTATTACTTATGAAAAACACATCAATATTTTATTAATAAGTAGACATTGATTTTTACTGAGAACATAAAGATTTATGGAAGGAGGCAGGACTGTGTGGCAGAAACTATGACAGCAGTTTCTAAAAAATCTATGAAATATTTTAGTTTTGAAATGTAGAAAAAAATTCCATTCAAAATGAATCCAAATAGACAGTCCTTCGTGGAAAACAGATTGCTTCTGGTATTAAGCACAGGTGAATTTTAAAGACAACTAATTTGCAACAGAATGAGACTCTTTGTGCGAATTTGAACACAAGTGGCTTCCTTTTATTTTATGGAGATCTTCAAGGAGGCTCTCAGTGGAGCTAGGGGACTACAGGCTAAACATCTGTGCAATGCCCCTGAGGCTAAAGGACTACACTAAGCAAAGAGGGAGATGTAGCCCTGTCAGGAGGACAGGAAAACCCTGGTGTTGTTTGCAGTAGGAAAAAGCATACTCAAAGTGGACTGATTTGGGTCTGCTGCTAACAGCAAGAAGCAGAAGCTGTAACAAGGACAAACTGGAGGGTTCCCCATATATGATACACCACCTGGAACTAGAGATTGTAGCAGTGACTGGGAAGTACTTATTTTCCAGTGTCAGTCTACTTTTACCCTGACACACAAGGTAAATCTTGGCACTGATTTAGAAATGGTGGCATAGCAAACACCCCAGCAGCCAGCTCATACAGAGGAAATGCCCAGCCTTATTCTCTATGATGTCATGCTCAACAATTGTCAAGAGCAAGTAGGAAAACACCCTACAGACACATAGTATGGCCCAGATACTATGGAAGGAACGTTACGTACAGCACCAGAAGAACAAATTCGGTCCATACAGCCGATTTCCTCCTGTACTGCATGTATTCATAAGCCTGGCAGAATACTCAGACTGTGGTTATGTCTGCTTCTGCTCATGAGTGGGCTATATGAAAGGATAAGGGACTAAATGTGTTTGATGTGCCAGAGCTTTTTACTGAAAAGGTCCTATAGTTTGGCAAGGGGAAGAGAGCAAGAACTGGAATGGTTTTAGAGAAAAAAGATGTCAAACTGAGAAAGTTCTGGTGATTTTATTTATAGCTCTTAATAATTAGCTATTTCTACCTTTACAATTAATTCTTTGTCAGTATTACTACAAATGCCTTCAATTTCCTCACTGTCCCCCAATGGACTCCAGCTCATTAATATGCAGCTTTAAGCAAGTATCGGAGCTGTCATGCATTTCAAATCTCCCCAAGGAAGCTTTTTAAAATTGTAAGTAAAACCTGATACTGAGACTTATTAGCACCAAACCTGGAAACAAAGCTTCTGTGCAGGCAGCGATGACTCTTCAAGTTACAGTTGCTGTCACCTTTTTTATCCTGAAATTTATTATAAATGTGAATACCTCAAAGCACTTCTTTGATGCAGCCAACATTTCCAGCTCTTATAAACTCCTGTTTATGGATAAGAACTGGGCCTGTGCCAGCATCTCAGATTTGAGTGATGAAGTTGAACTTCTAGGTCAGATTTAATTGCACTCACACTGAGAAATACTCAGAAGAAATCCACTGAAGGCAGCAGAGGGATAGTACACCATGGCAAACACACTGCAGTGTGATGAGAAACTGGAAGGTTTTATACTTGCTAAAAGACGGGTCATAACAGTCCACAGATGTGTCATACCTAGATTGAGATCAAAATCCAGCCACAATGCTTTGAGACCAGCTTTAGCTTGAACCTCTGACGCTTAAACCTGCATCCAAGGGCTTTGGCTCTTGTCCACTTACTTATAAATGTCTGAATAGCCCCATTTTTTCAGCTCTGTCTCAAATTAAGAACAACAATCAGTCCAACTTCTGAACTGCTAGCATAAATGATTTACCAGGACTAATGTTAAGGCAGATTCCCATGACTACTGGCTACAAAGACAGAAGAAGTGTGTAAACTTGAGAGCTGTGGAGCTGCTACCATTGGCATTTGGTGATTCTGCTAATCATCTTTCATTAGTGACATATGGAGTGTAAGGTTTTTGTAAGAGGAAACCAAACCAAATTCCACATTAGAGAGCCTAAAGAGAGGGAGAAAGCCATACCTCAATGCTTCTCAGAGAGAAAATTGTTAACCCAGAGAAAGGGTTCTTAGCAGAGCAAAGGTACTATTGTGTCCTTATGCTTTGTCCAGCACAAAATAACAAGAACAGAAAAGATTTTACCAACAAAATACCTGAAACTAGAAAATTTGGAATATCTCTCAGCTCCCAAAATTGTTCACAATTCAATAAAATCTTTCTTGAGTAACCAAAATGCCAGTAAATACTGACACTGGTCAGGAGGGAGAGCTGATCCAACAGCAACAGAGCTATTGACCAACAAAGTTGCAAACCTGCAAGCTGTGAGAGGTGCTCTCCAAATGCACCTTCTTAACAGTTGCCGCAAACCAGAGACATGAGGAAATGCAAATGTGCTACTGAGACTCTTCAGGCTCAAAGCTCAATTTCACCGTGTCCTGAGGTCCTCATTTCCTGGCTGGAGGTGTTCTGCCTTCTCACCACTTATGACCTTACTTCTCAACCTCAAATCAAACTTAGCCATGAGCTAAAGACCAAGAAAGCCATCCTCCTCAAGAAGCCGCCACGTGGATGGCATCTGTTTTTGTTCTGCTGGGCTACTCCATCTGCTCCAGCACCTCTTCAGCCGCGCTGCTGGGAGGCACCCTCCCGAAGCCGTGAGTGCGAAACCATCTCGTTTGGGATGATGCTGGAGCCCTCACACAGTCGGGCTCTAAAAGCCCTGGGAGGAGTTCCGCCCGGGAAGCGGCGCAGCCCTTGGCGGC
>NW_008236196.1:2004931-2006982 GCF_000691975.1 Corvus brachyrhynchos | reverse complement strand
CCGCGGGGGGGACGGGGTTAGGCAGGCAGAGCTGGCAGCTGGGGAATTCAAGGTCTGCCGAAAAACAAAGGAAATCTGCCGGCTCGGCACCAGAACGGCTGAGCCCAGAGAACGAGCAGCTCTACACCGCAGTGTAAGCGGTCCCCAGTCAGCGCCGCGGGGCAGGGGAGGCTGTACAGCTCTGTGCTGCCGTGGGCTCGCACGGCATTTCCCTGCCTTACCTTGTCATCCCTCTCACGTCTGCCTACGGAACAAACCACGGGATCTCCGCATGCGGATTTATGTGAAACCCATTCACATGCCACAGCAGCTGGGGTGCACATCCTTTGTTTGCCCGCTCGTGCATCTTTTTGGGGTCACTATGTAAATGCACAAGGCACTGCCGATGTAGCCTGGCTATCTTGGATGGCATCACTTGTGTCAGCTTTAGATTAAAGCTTTCATAACCACATCAGGAATGGCTGTTCCACTCTCAGGGTGACGACATAGTGAAGTTAAAACACAGCAGAGCATTTTACACATCTTTACTACTGGTAGAGTATCTGTAAAGACATACAAGCACTGGGAGATTCCTTGCTCAGCGATGCAGCAGGCTGGTTTTGTTTCCTCACAGCTGTTGTGGCCCAGGTACATTAGGGATGCTGGAAGGATGCATTTATATGGAAGTAACAATAGGAGGTTAGAAAGGTGGATGCAAGTCCCCCGTGTGTTCTGCCCTCTCAGTTGCAGAACCTATCAATGTTATGATCCTATCAGGGGATCTGGCATTTAGCTCTTTATTGCCTCCATTTCTGAGAAAATTAGCAACTCATTTTGAGGGGGAAGATTTATTAGAGATGCTACAGGATTTGAAATAAAAAAGGATAGGTAACAGGTACACATGATCAGCAAATTGAAATCATAATTAGAAAGGAAAAATTAACAGGGACACAAGTCTGTAGAATTTCATTGTTAAGAGATCAATTTATTATGCCCTTGACTGCAAGTTAAATTAATACACGTAAAATTACATGAAAAAGAGATGCCAGTGACGGTCATAAATACAGCTTGCTTTTCTTTCCTAGTTATTTAGGGAAGATTGGGAACACTTGTGAAATCATGTTCATTAAAGCCTGAATAGAGGCAACTAACCAATAAGTGCGGTGGAAGCAACAAGGTTCTCCCCCCTCCTCGCACCCACCCGCCCTTTTCAAGAACGGGGGGAAATCACAGACGTCAATCAAGAAATACTGCAAAATAAAATGGACCCTCCCGGCAGCCGAGGCATCGCGCAGAGCAGCGGTGAGGCTCTAGCAGTCTACTGGCAGCCTCTGGCTCCGCCAGCCCTGCAGCTCCGCCGCTGACCGGGGAGCGCACAGGGCTCCGCAGCCCGGGTCTTCCCTTCCCTCCCTTGCAAAACTGTCAGGCACAAATGGGCAGGAGGATATTGGCTGCAAGGGGCGCGGAGGCTCCTCCCAGAGCCTGGATCCCGATATTTTTGGAGGATTTCTTTTAACTCAGTTACAAACCTTGGTGAAGGGAACAAGTTGCTGCTGTAGCGGAGGCAGAAAGCGCCTCTGCTTGGGAGAGCGCGGATCCCGCTCCTTCTTTCGCCTTCCCCAGACTACCTTGGATGCTTCACCTCACTTGCGGATGAGAGCTGTGCTGCCTATCGGGGGGATCGCTCCTGATTTGGATGTTGCTCTTTCTGTGAAAACAAGGGTTATAAGGGAATGAGAGGGGAGACAATGAAGGAAAACCAACCGGGAGAGAACGCCAGCTCCAAGCGTTTTCCCGAGAACTGACGGGTGTCTTGGGGCTGAGCGATCCCGTCGGAGGCGGCGGAGGGAGCAAGCGTGCCCGCTCCACGGGGGACTTCCCGGGACCGGCTATTCCCTTCGGATGCGGGCTGGGAAACCTCTAGGAAATTCTCCCGCCGCCCTGCGAAGCCACCATGAATTCAGTGGCTGGAAATAAGGAGAGGATTGCGGTCACGGCGCGGAGCAGAAAATACGGGGTAAGTTGTCGGCGCCTGGGCGGCTCGGAGCGGTGGACGCCACCGTGCCGGGGCT
>NW_008236196.1:1971616-2004397 GCF_000691975.1 Corvus brachyrhynchos | reverse complement strand
GCGGGGGGTCCCTGTCCCGGGAGCGGCCCCCAGCAGCCGCCGGGGCTGTCGGCCACCTGGGCTCCCCTCTGCCGCTGTCACCGCTGAGCGCTGTGGGGTTTATTTGTGGTCTCCCCTTCTTGGTCTTGTTCCCTTTTTCCATGCCCTCCTCCTGCTTCATGTGGAGCAGAGTGTCTCTGTCTCCGGAGGGCTGCCTGGCGTCAGGGGCATCTGTGACAGTCCTTTCAGCACGCTGCTTTTCTCCGTCTCTCATTGTATTGACAGCGGTTCTGTGCTATTTCCTGAGGGCTTTTTTTTTTTTTTTTTTTCGGGGAGGGGGGATAAGTAAGGGTGGGAATATTACTTTGGAGTCACTGGTCCCTTGCCCTTTTGCTGTCTTTGATTCCTACAGGATGGATTTACTAAACATCCTTAGACTTGGCACTTGGCAGCCAACTTAGTGATAAGGTGTGTACGTACGGTCTGACGCCAGTGGTTTCTACCTCCATTGAGGGAGAAACCCTCCTGTAGCTCTGGGCTCACATGAGGCATCAAAATGCTGTGTGAGCCCAAAGGTCACCCAGTGAGGCTGTGGCAGACCAGGGCATTGAACCCAATTCTCCTTCTCTTTTAGCAGAAGGATAACTTGGTGATGCTTCTCTTATAGAGAAGTGCCAGATTTTTTTTTTTTTTTTTTTTTTTTTCCCTATAAGGCTTGAAAATACTTGAAGCTGCTGGACCCTGAATGTTGGGTTGAATAATCCTGTGCCTAAAGAGGATGTGTGCATTTCTGACATTTGGTCTCAGGTTTTAAGAGCTGACCGATCCTGAATACAGTTGGAAACCTGCTTTCTGCCTCTCTTGGGGTATTTGTACTTCCAAAGGCATACTCTGAAATTCCTTGGTTTTGTTTTGTTTGGCATTGTTTTTTTCCTGTTTGTTGTGCATATATGATTAAGGCTAACAGCCCTAAAGGAGTGACCAGCAGCCCTTGGCTGACCACATACTACTAAAATAGTAAGCGTTGGGTTCCTCCATAGCAACCCTGTGAGCGTTGTGTTGTGAATGGGTCTGCAGCTCCTGGAATGCAGTACAATGTAATTTTGTTTGCCTTGTTGGGTCCAGGTACTATCAAATGATAATATTTACTCTTGCACTTCAAAGAGTTTTCATTAGTGGTTACAATAAAGAGGTATCATGGAAAAGAGCCAACTTCTGAGAAAAGGTCCCTGGTATTGCTGTTGTGTTGTACTCTCCATGATTTATTTATGTGCTCTTTGAGAGGGAGTTGGTGCTCTCATGAACAAAAGACTCTAGGGCTGGTTGTTACCTTGTCTCAAGAGCTGACTTGACTGAATTATTCATGAAAGGGAAAAGGTGGATCCACCAAAATTAATAGTGAATTTAACCACTAATACATGGTTGATTCACTGTAATGTGGCCCTGTACCAAAATCTTGTCAAATTTCAGGCTGTGTGATTTGACAGTAATTACCAGCTGTGAGTATAGGTGGGAAATTACTGATACAGATATGGGAGCCATTAGAATAACTGAGATTTGGGGTGGAGGGGAGGATAAAACTAACATCAAGGCACAGTGTTAAATAGAAATTGACTGATTTTAGTCGTGTGAATGTTTGCACAGGGCTCCCTTACTGCACTAGTGATTGATGTTGCCCATCCTAGCCTTCCTGAGAGGTTACCCTTGTGTTTCTACTGTTATTTGCTCTGCTGTTCGCTTAGTTTAGCTGATGGTGTTGGACAGGCCAATCTTTAGCCTTTTGTCCTCCTTACCCATGTTCTTATTTTCTTTTTACACCTTCTTTCCAAACCTTCCAGTTCTGTAGGAGTGCCACTTACCAAAGTGCTATCCAATCTGTGCATTTAGGAGCAAGGGAGGAGGCACAATTAGGTGGTCTTCATGGGCATTGGTGACCCTCTGCCCTGTTTGTTATGCTTGATAGCTCTTGCAGGCTCAATCCTGTTGAGGTACCCCAGCCTTTGGCACACAACTCCCGTCTATGGTGGGTGCTGCTGGCTGTGACTGTTTGCAGAAGCATCTTTCTCTCATCCTTTCTGGCTTATGACTGTTAACTTTCTGGGCTTGTGATTTTTGCCTTCAGCAGGTGCTGCCCAGCAGAGTGAGGTTCTGGGCTAGGTGATGTGGGACACAAACTTCATGGCTGGTGCTGCTGACTTCTTTGGATTTGTTATACTGTGGTGGTCTTGGAAATTTGCTCTTGCTGATGTCATGGAGTAGCCTTATCAGTGTCTACTTTGAGGAAAGCAAGGTGTTGGCATGGGCTCTGCTAGTTCAGTCAGGGCCTGTGAGCTGCCTCTGTGTGTGCCAGAGTAACACTCTGGGGATCCCTTCTGAGGGTGAGATGTACAGGGTTTCTCAAGAATGTGGAAACCTGTTTGTGTCTGCCAAAAACTAGCTTTGGTTTGGGTTGAGTCTACAACACTGTATTAATGTAGCTGGCATTTTTTCAGGGTCCTGTGAGATCTGCTCTTGATTGTTGCTATGGAAATATGGGGTTTTTTGAGTGTGGAATGGATCCTGTGACTGAGTTAAGTAGAAGAAGGAGCAGATCATATTCCTGATTCTGGGTATTCCCTCAGAACTTGCAAAGCATCCTGCAACTCAAGACTGTGGTGCCCATAGGACACAGCTAATTGGTGATATGCCTTTATTAGAACTATTAAATGAAGCATTTAAAATGTATCTGTCATCTTTTAGTCAACCATGTCTGACATATATTTTGTGTTGTTGCTGTTGAAGACAACTTAGAAATTTCTATGGTATTATAAGTATAGTCTGTGGCACCTGTTTCCCATTTATGCTGCATTTAGAAATGCTTACGATCTGGGATAGTGTGTGTTGCCGAACAAGCAGAATATGAGAGTATCTGTGTTTTAACGTGTATCTAGTAGCAGATATTGGAATCTGCAGTAACCTATCCAAATGTGAACCTACACCGATGTTTTGGACAGTGTGCAATCATGTAAAGGTTTGTGTATAGCTGTCAAGTGTAGTAGTATACTTAATCGCTTCATAAACAGAGCAGGCTTCGTGCATGAAGCTATCTACTGAAGCTTTTCATTTGATTGAGAAAAAGCCACACTTAACCTACAGCAAACTGCTTCTGACTAGGTCATTGTTAGTGTTGAGGTGTTTAGCTTTCTGTTTTAAATAGAAACATTCTCTCCTAATACATCAAAAGGATGGAAACTTTGGTGGTTTTCTTTTTTTTTTTTTTGGTGAGACACAAAGGTGAAGAATATATAATTATAATTACATTATTTTATTTTAGCCATTTAAAATGCCAGGTTCCCTGCCAACAGCAAGAAGAATAGTGCTAAAAGCTTATTGTTTCTTTTTCCTCTTCTTGTGATACAGATGTGACTTAATGATGTTCAGCAATTACGTGCATAGAAGGGATTATATTTTATGAGAATTAAATCTTATTGTAACCCCCAAGCGAAGCAGGCCTGTGGGAATTGATTAGCACAGGTGGTTGATATAGTTGCACACTGCAGTTTGTGACTGAGGGCATCTTGGAGCTTTTGGTGCCTGTTGTTGGTGGGGTTTATGTTGCATGATGATTGTCTCAAATTACTAATACAGATTTTTTTTTTTTTTATGCTAAGCTTTTTCTTAGGCTGTATTTTTAGGAGGGCATCAGACAAAGTTCTAGCATAGAAATTTATGGCCTCATACTCCCTATATCAAAATTTGTGTGAAATCCGTTTGCTTTGAATTCAAACCTGTGATATCACCTGTCTTCAATGAGCATTAACCTCACAGGCATCTAACAGTTGAAGAGTTGCTACATGGATGTGTAACAAATTAAATTGTGTGTTAATAATCAATTGAATGCTAATAAGAATGCTCGCAAGCTGACGGTTATAAATTTTTTAGTATGGGATTCCAAAAATCCTGAATTCAGCCTTTAAACCGAGGTAATTTGTGTGTGTAAACATGAATTGCTGCTTGGGCATATTGTGATTGGGTCAGGAAGTAAGGATCCTACTATAAATAGTAAAGATGGATAGCACTGATGTTGTTTGGTGGTTTATATTGTGGACTTTCCCTTACCTAAAAAGTCTGTGCTTCTGAGTATAAGAATTGGGTAAATTCTGAGCAGTCTTTTGCTTCCCTCTGAGCACAAGAGGGAAGGAAAGGACTTACATTCAGGGTACAGTTTTGTTTTGGTTTTTTTCCCCAATTTACTGGCACTATCTGATTTTTTTTTTTTTTTTTTTTTCCCGCTAACATATTGTGGAATTAGTCTTCTTTTTCAGGGTTGTTTAGTGGTCAAATTACTCATAATTACTAATAATGAAGAAAGCCCTGAAGCTGATGTAATGAAAAATAGGTTTCTGTTAGCTGGTAGCTACTTTAGAAACATTCCCAGTACAGGCAGGACAGTAATGAACCCTTCCTCAAAGCTTAGCAAGTGGCAGAATAATGGAATTTCATTTCTGTCCAGACCTTTAATTTGTGAACAAGCACGGCCAGTCTGTATAGTGACTTAATTCACTGTGCAAAAAAATCTCAGGCACCTAATCATTTCATCCCAACTCATTGTAATGCAGATAGGATTATTGCATTAGAAATGTGATTTTAAATGGCCAGAGGCGGTAATTTGTCAGCATTTGGGAGGATTAACTCCATTAAAGTTTAGGCAACAGCAACCATTCTTTTGTGTTGCATCACAGGTCACATTTAGCATAACTCATCTGCGAATCTCCTTACAGTTGTACGCTTCCTGGCAGAGTTGGGAAACCGAGCTACTTCACTTGAACTGGAATTACAGCTGCTTGCAGAGGTCTAGAGGAGACAAACGGATATGCCTCTGCTGCTGATGAATTAATGCAAGCCCTTTTCTAGGAGCAGCTGGAAGTCTTGCTGCTGCAATCCGTGGTGTCAACATGTGAAATAATAGAACTATTTCTTCTGAGCTTGCAAATGTCTTTGAGGTGAGAGTGAAGATGCTGTGTGGTAAAGACTGCTCTTTAGGAAGCTGTCAAAACCATTAGCTCTGCAGCTTTCTCTATGGGATGAAAAAGGCTTGTCATTACTAAGTGCCTTGGAAATTAGAAACTGGCCTATGGTTACATTTAGTGGATTGAAACTATAGTGTTTCCCATGAGAAAAGAAAATACTTTTAGAACATAGAGCTGTTGAGGGCGAAGGGGGAAGTATTGATGAAGTAAATCTCTAGGAAGGAGAAAGATGGTTTTTTTTTTCTTTTTTTTTTTTAACAAAGACTTGGCTGTGCATCTGAAAACATTGTGTTCAGAAATACAGAGTCAATGCTGAGTCTGTAACTGGCCTCTTCATGCTGGGCTGTTATTAAGTGACAAAATGTCTTCAAGGTGCTTTATGCATGCCATGAATGCTGCACTGATGTCCAAAATCACCTCGTATCTTCAGATACGCTTATATTTCCTTGGAAGTAAATGTTGCAATGTCCACAGAAATCTTGTTTAATAAGCATAGAACTTTTGTGTATAGTTTTGGAAGGGGAGAAGGAACAAAGATTGTCCATCTGAGTTCCCCAGACAGTGTTTGAAAAAATTGTCACACATTACCAGTGTGGGCCATGGGCATGCAATGGGAGTCACGCCAGCATCAGCAGATTATTAGAACATTGCAGGGCTGAAAGACACGGCGGTTTTGCCACATCAGCAGCACATAGCCTTTGACATCATATAATTGGGGTGCTTCCAAGCACTGAACCTGCAGCACGCCACCACAATAAACTTGACTGTCATGCTCTACATAATGATGTAGTCAGAACTGCAGCATTTTGTGACATGAGGTCCATGTGTCAAAAGCACAAGAGATGTTCTAAGTTAAATTGCTAGCTTACATCTTACTAGTGTCATCTGTGGCTTGAGAGGCATTGATGTTGTTAAAATGGAGGAACACAAGCATATGCCTTCCCCTCTTGCCACTGAATAAATAATCCCTAGCCCACAATATTCACTGTTGAAGCTGCAATTCAAGAAATATCCCGATTGCAGAAAAGCAGATTGTTTATCAGGGTGTTTTTACAAATTACAGCTTGCTTAATTCAAATTAAACATACAGAGTCATATCCTAAAAGCAGAAAGTTTAGAGGTGTCTTTCACAGTCTGTCCCAGTATTGGATCAAATTTTTGGCGCACTGTGACACTGGTGGAAGTCCCAATTAAAGTATTGCTCTTCTAGAAAGCAGTGGTAAAGCAATAACAGCAAGTAGTCTGCTGCGGTCACACATTGAAACGCTGCCTTGCTCCAGAAGCTTCAGGTTGCACATTTGAAAGACATGGAAATGTTTCATCCAATGCTTCCTGTTAACATGGGGTGGTTATTGGAGCTAGGTTGTTTTAGGTAATCATACCATGGCTGCACTTAATTTGTAGGTTTATGGAACTCAAATCCCCAATGACTTGTGTTGCCCATTTTTATTTTCAATTACTTTCTATGCAGTCTTCCTACATTAAACCATGTTTGGTTTTGTTTTCTTTTTCATAACTATGAGCATAGTGAAGCTGCTAAGAATTGTTTGTCTCTGGCTTTGAAACCTGAAATATATAATCAGACTTGATACAGATCAGACTTTTTTATACAGTTGTAATCTCTTTTACCATCTACAACCAGGATACGTATTTGCTAACGCTTCTTTTCCCTCCACTCTCCTCTTTAGAAAATTTTACAGTATAGCTTAGTAATATTTTGAGGAGAGAGTGTTTGAAGTTTCTTTAAGTAAAATCAGACCAACACAAGGCACTTCATAGAGCAGGGAAAAGTTGACTGCACTGTTCTGAACTTCTCATGAAGGCTGTTTGAAACACTGCAAGAAATATCAGAAACTGAAAATTCTTTCCCTTGTATCACATGAACTATTGCTTCAGTCTGGATCTGAACCTTGTCAGTCTATTGACTTACATGAAATTGACCTTAGTGAGGGCATTTGGACTTCAGGAAAATCAGGAGGATTTAATTTAGGCCACAGCTCTATGTATGATATGCCTCTAACTGGGGAATACTTGCATGCCTTCAAAGCAGCAGGCATGCTGTTCAGGCTGAGCAGGTCTAAGACGTCCTGGCCCCTTGTGGGCTTCCCATGTGCCTTTCCTTTGTCCTCTCCATAGGAAGGTCACAAGTTAGCATCACCGCAGGTCTCCTGTGTGAATACACAGTGATTGCTCCCTGCCTTAGTTCTTATAAAAATGATAGATAGTTCAAACGCTTTCAATAATGCTTCTTTCTAAACTCAGATCCTTTTGATCAGGGAGTGACTAGATGTGCTAATACAACAGCAGATGCAAGGAGCCAGTGATCTCTGAGAAAGCTACTGATGAGAGCCGCACAATGCATCCAACTGTAGCCTCCATTGTAACTGGAGTACAGAATATAGGGATTACTTTTTAATTACTTTACAAAAGAGACAGTAAAAGAAAATATGGTACCAGCTATGCAAAAGAATCAGTCTTAAGGAATAGATATGTTCAATTTCAGCTTGAATTTATTGTTATAGTGTGAGAATTCAATTTATTTTATTTAAAATAATACAGCATAGTAAGGCTGTTAAAAACTACTTACTGTTCCAGCATTGGTGTACTTCTCAAAGATTATTTTTGTCTTCACCTGTGTTTATTTTTATTGTCTGTCATGGTTTAAACCCCAGGCAGCTGCTCGCTCTCCCCCATGAGAGGTATTGGAGAGAGAATGGGAAGGGTAAAAATGAGAAAACTCATGGGTGGAGATAAAGACAGTTTAATACGGAAAGCAAAGGCCACACACACAAGCAGAGGAAAACAAGGAATTAATTCACTACTTCCCATGGGCAGGCAGGTGTTCAGCTGTGTCCAGGAGAGCATCCACCAGGCCCCATCACACGTAACAGTGACTTGGGAAGACAAACACCATCACTCCGCTTGTATTCAGCACAAAATGCTGTCCAAAACACATCCCTATATCAGCCACTGGGAAGAAAATTAACTCTACCTCAGCTGAAACCAGCACACTGTCACTAGGATCTTATGTTCAATCTGTATTATTAAATCACATAGTATATGGTTGATCTTGAATTTCTTATATATTATAAAATATTTTATGTTTTCTGGGAGGAAAGAGAAAAGACTTTATTCTGAAGAAATTTCAGACTGGTTTCCTCTTCTCAGCTTTCGTCTGAAACTCTATTTGGTAGTAGTGTTTGCGGGTTTAAAAATAATAAATTACCAGGGATATTCTGCTCAAGAGACCTGAGGAAACCAATGGGGTATTAAACTGGATTTCTTTTGCAATTCACCTTGAAAACAAAAGACTTTCCTCAGAAGGAGCTCGACACTTCTAGATAAAGCATTTGTTAATATAAGATTTTTGTATTCCATGTTTAAAGTTGTCACACCTTCGTATTAAACAAAGAAGGGCTGAGTCTGCTCACTTAACTTACACGCTACATGGTATCTGTTTTGTTAGTGTCTGGTGAATGATCTTATTCAATAGATTTGTTGTTTCAGGTAAAAAGTGTCAACTGCTCTCGAAAATTTACTTTATTCTAATAAAAGAATATTCCAAGCCAAAGCGAGTGTGCATCTGGGAAACGCTTTAAATTTCTTGCTGGTGGTGTGTATCAAAGGAACTGTGTCTGCTGAATGTAGGATATCTGTATCCAGTGCAATATGACTGATGTAAAACATCCATCTAGCTCTAGGAAAGTTAGCTTCCTTTTCTGTAGGAAAACTTTAAATTGGGAATACAGTCTGTGTTTTGGCTTCTGAATTACCTTCAAGAGGAACTTGCTTTATATGTATTGTTTCTTACAAATGTGTTTTGACCTGTGGGTTTTCTATGATCTGTTAATAGCAAGCCTCTACTCTAACTTATGTTTCCCTATTCTCCCTAAATAATACATACTTTGACATGATCATTTACTTGCACCTGAGTATTCACAACAGCTTCTCTATTCCATGGACTTGCACTGGAACAACATTCTACTCACATGAATGTTTGGGGAAAAGCAAATGAAAGGAGACTTTGATATCTACTACAGTAAATATTTTCTTTTCCTGAAGAAAAAGTGAAATTTCACAGTGGTTTGGGGGTTTCAACTTTGTTCAGAGCTGTCTGAGCAGAGCTGCCTCAGAATGGAGTTAAAGTTGTGCATGTTTCATTCACCCTTTCTCTACCACCCTCAAAATTGGCTGAAGATGAGCAAGGATTCAGGAATGCAAACCTTCAGTTTTTGTGGGCCTCTTTGTTGTTCTGGTGGGAATTGCCCATTCCTTTTATCACAGGTATACTTGAAGATATGAGGGTGATTCCTGCAGTGCTGAAGAAGGTGGTTGCTTGGAGTCCATTATTAAAAGCAGGGCAGAACTGGCCTCTGCCTGTTTCTGTCCTGGCTCCCCTAAGTCACCTGGGCAAACTCCTGTCTTACCAAAGCCAAACTCAGACTTTATTATGCTGAAGTTAGTCAGGAGAGCAGACTTCTGCCTGCTAACTGATTGTCTGGATGATTGCATGCTACTATGTCAATTGGACATTTTTATTTTTCTGTGCCTCTTGGCTAAATGAACCTCTGACCTCTTAAGTGCCAAATGCTGAAAGAATTACCAGTTTACTCCATCCACTGGATGGACTCCAGCAGAAAGCCTAGTGGGCAATAAGGCAGCCTTGGCTTTAAGCAGGTGCTGAAGAGTGAGAATAGAAGTCATTACTTTTCATGTCTCTATTAGATTCACTGCTCATTTAATAGTGATGGGCAAAGAAAAACATTAATATCCTATTCAGCAGCCAAATGCACCAAAGTGGGAGTTGTGACGTGTGTGTTTTCCTCTTTTCTAATGGTATCATTAAAATTTAACAAGTCCTCTAAATCATGTTAGTATTCCCAGGGTTAATATGCTGAGATTGCTGGCAGCATTCCCACAGGAAGAGTTAACAGAGGCTGAGGCTGTGTGGCTGGCATTTGTTGCTCAGAGGGAGGTGTTGGGACTGGAGAAGCCCTGGCACCAGAAAGGCGCAATCAAGTCTTTGGTGACGGGGGACATTTACAATACACATACATATTCTTTGCTATTTACCTCTCCCTTTTCACTCCCTCCTTGCTTTTTTCTCCCCATTAGCCCTAAAGCTGTCAGTTAGTCTCATCTGCTGTTAGATTTCTAATGGAAATTCTTGACAATAAGCCTGCATACGTGTGAACCTAGCAGGAAGGCATGCAAGTGTGCTGGTTGGTGTGAGTGTCAGATTTAAGAGATTGTTAGACCATAGATGGCTTTTACTGGAGGTCAAGAAGGCTAACAAAGTAGGAGATACAATTAAAATGGTATTTGTTAGAAAGGAATAGCTAGCTGTCTGGGCAGACTGAACGTGGGGAAATGATGGGTAGCTGGAAGGCCATTAATGATGGCTTTGTAAGCAGTTCTGCAGCATGGGCGGTAAGCCTAAATCCAGAGCTGTACTTTTAGTATGCCTAATAAGACTTCCTTTTTTTTTCCTGAGTGTCAAATCCATTTCTGAATAATGGATTTGACAAAAATTCTCTGGATTTTGGGTTAGATTTAGAGGTGGGTGAAAGAAGTTATGGTGGGTAAATGAAGAAACTGGCTTTTGGGGGCCTTCTGTATCACCTTGAGAATAAGGCTCTGCTTGATTTTAGAATTGGTCTTTGTAAAGTCATGGATTTCAGTGCTCTGGCAAAGAGTCTGTTTGGTGAGGAATATGAGATGGGGCAGGCAACTCCTTGAAATGCTTTCCCATTTTAAATGAACAGTTGTCTTCTGCTTCTTGTAAGGTCTTGACAAGAGCTTAATTATTACAGGTATTTGATTACATCTCTCCTTTGTCGTTTTTTTAAAAAATTTTTTTTCCTTCTTTTTTTTTTTTTTGACTGTTGAACTGTTCAGTGTTTGACTTTACAATAATTTTTAATAATTTTGAAAGTTGCAACAAGTGAGGTAGGTACTTATGGCAGACTGGCCAATACATTTTGGTGTCCTAAAAACATAAGCAGCTGTGAGTATAGAAAAGGCCCAAGGAGAAATATGGGGCTTTGAGAGGAAGAATACAAGGTGTGGAGATGGGAATGAAGTTGGTCTAGGCAACAGTGCTTCCATAGGACAGGTGGCGTGCTGGGGAAACAGGGAGAAATTGGCAGTAAACTTGGGTTCTGTAAAAGCCTGACCTCACTTTAAAGTTTTGCAGAAATTATTCCTATGAAGGTTGTTTTGTTTTTCCTTAAAAAAGATACCCCTAAAATTTTTTGTCTCTCAGCCCATCCCTCTTTCTTAAAACAGAAATCAGCAAGCAGCCAGAAGAATAGAAAGCATTAACTCAAAGCTGTTAATGCACTTGAGTATTGTTCATTCTGAAATTTATTTTTTTATCCAAAGGCTAAGGTGCTGGTGCGTCCTGTGATCTAAAGATGTGACTGGGGTTTCTTTCTTACACCTAATTGATTTGTATCTCTTTTTACCAGTCACAAAGACATCTATGTTCCATAATGTCAATTTGAGATTTGGTATGAAACAGGAATTCAATTCATTGCATTAGCAATTTTACCCAGCATAACAAATAAATGATGCATGTTTTAGTGCATCAGCAATAGGAATTGATTCAGTCTGGCTTTTCCTTTCCCTTTGCCTGTCTCTGAAGGAAAAAAAAAAAAAGTTTGATTTCCAGATTAATTTGAGTTCTTATAGTGTTAAGCTTACTAATTCTGGGGTATTATTATACTAGACACTCTAAGGCATGCTATTAAGTAGCAGTACTTGTTAATACTTTAAAAGCAGAATAGAATAGACTTAAGGTGTGAGAAGACAGCTAAAGGTGGGGGAGTATACATGAAGGCTGAATGCACTGGCACTGATGACTCCAAATGAAGCACTTTACAGACTGAAGTGCTTTAAATTGCCATCCTTCTTTGTCAGTCCTAGTTACTTGGTTCTTCCTAGCCCGGTCTGCTACTGTCTTGCCTGTTTAATATTCCACTTAAGTATAACAAGAGATGAAACATCCAAGATGCCTGTATTCTCCAGGAGTCAGCACTACTGATGGGAATACTTGTGTTAGCTGTTTATAAGCAATGAGCTAAACAGGACTATAAAGAGGAGAGGGAGCAGGAGGGAAACTGTTGTGACTTCTCTTAATTTGCTGTTCCTTTTATCAGCAAAGGAAATAAATTTCGTTGCTTTCCTACTCCAAACGCATGTGCTCTGGATAATACAAATTGTTTCAATAAGCACATGCTGCTAAGGCCTAGATAAGGGTTATTTCTGTGCCTGAAATATCAAGGACTAGAGTGTGCTATGTGGAAAGCTGGTGTGGAATCATGCTGCTGAGGAAGCTGTGTGTAGTAATGCGCATGGGTGACACTGATAAATGGCTTCTCTAAGCAGGCATCTGCAGCAAATTGTCACATTGAGACTTCCCAGCATACCCTAGACCCCTGCATGAATGAGATCTCTGTTGTGCCATTATTTACGCACCTCCATATGAAATGAGAGGATAGGATTCATTGCTTTGGTGCAGCTTTTATATGAGTTTGCTCCCTTTATGTATGTATGTGCATATATATTTCTTTTCCTGCACTTTCTGCAGCAATGGCTGGAGAACTCCTGGTGTTTTCTCACTGATTAGACATACAGCTTTCTGAAATGGGATAAGATGGCTTTCAGGGTAAAGGATGGGTCTTCTAGGAAACGAAAATGAAATGCGTTTTATGTATTCTGGTTTTTAACTAGACACATGTATAATTAAAGGTAAGTAATAAGCATGGTTTGGTTTTTGTTGTTTTATTTTGTTGTGGCTGTTTTAGTAGAGGTTCCAGTGGCTGGAAAATGGAAGTCTTGGACTATTTTCCTTTTTGAAGAGCCATAATTACTGTCCTCAAAAGGCAGCGAGATGGTCTTCAAATCTATTTTGCGCTGGAGTAAAGCCTCATCTTTTCCTTGTTATCACAGGACATCACTGATTCATGACGAGAATCAGACTTGCTTCTTGCCTTTCTTCAACATATTCTTTTATTTTTTCCATATTTGAGGTGATTTTCTAGGATAATGTGTCATTGAAACTGAAACTCTGGTAATTTAAGCTTTGAGGGAAAGGTCTTTCGAGATCAGGGTAGAATTTCTGGCCAACCTAGAAAAAAATAGGCAATTTTTTGTAGTTAGCATATATTCCCAGTACATAAAGATCCTGATACGTTCCCTGCTCTTCTTAGTTCCAGCCAATATGTCAAACTTCAGGGCTCTAAGCTGCTGTGAATTTACCTGCAGGAATATAAAATGATAACCTCTGATGCAGCAGCAGAAAGGTAACACTGTGCTAGGCCAGAAGGACTTAGCATGTACACAAAACTTAGCTACTGGATTACACTAACAAGCACTTTAGCTGAAGTTTGCCTTCATGGTGATGCAGATAAATCTGACAGGGAGTTTGGGTGCAGCTGAGGTGAGGATGGATGTCCTGTGCCACCACCCTGCTGTGATGTTGATGGCTGTCTCCAGCTATTTGCTCCACCCTGCTGCTGCAGCTCTCTTAAAATGTTGCTTCATTATTGGAGCCCTTAGCTTCTTGCTGTCTTAGCCTTTGCCCTCGGGCTAATTCTGTATGTCCTGCTGGCTTTCAGTAAAAATATTTAATATTTGCTGGTGGTGTGGAGTGGGACTTTGCCCACTTAATTTTCCATAGGAAAAGACCTTTTTAATCACTTGGTGGAAGAGGACAGATGCTCTTAGAGGTAGTCAGGTGGTCTGTAACATTAAGATACTCACAGAAGTCACAGGATTTCACACAACTGTAAATATTCACACCAATGTGCCCATTACTGAAGTACGTACATAGCTCTCATCTGAGTGAAATATTTGACTCTTCTATTTTTACAGCTGCAAAGAGATACAGAGCAACGTGGTGAACTAATTAGATGCATAAAATGGTGTCCGGGTTTCTTACCTGCTTGTGATCTTGACTAATAGACTTTTCCCTTTCTTGCTAATGTTGGTCATCTTATTCTGCAGCAGTTCTATGCTGACTAGGTGTTGGCTTTTCTGACTCTGTACAGAGAGGGAGAAGGGAGTTGTGGTTTGCATTTCAAAGCTTGTCAGCCTTAAAGGAATTGGAATATAGCAGTTGAATATATGGTAACTAATTACCCAGGTATAACAAAAATTTATTTGGAAAGACCTTGACTTCTGATTCTTTGTCTGGTACCAGAAATTGTTAGTTTAACAACAGCAACAAATTTCTAATGGGGTTAGGTGTGTTTTATGTGATTTTTTTCAGGAGTGTGTTTATTAATTCTCTTTATTTTTCTTCCTACCTTGGACAGTTCATGTCTATGAATAATTTAATTGTCCTTGGCTGTTTGCTGGTGCAAATGGCATGCTGTTAGGTATTCTGTATTCATGTAGTGTTTGTTAATGTTTGTTTCATATTCTGTCTGCCTCTCTGCCTTTCCAGAGATCAAATGGATGATGTAAGTCTTGACAACATATAAATGCTATTAAACTGAATCTTAAAGAACAGAAGAGAAGGCCTTTGTCATTTAATTAGTTAGAACATTAATTGGAATAGATTGTTCAGTGTCTTTCTTTCCAGTGGAGAAGTAAATGTTTGTGAAAGTGTTCTTCTACTTTTTGTAAATATGTCTTGAGAACATGTCTAGAATTTACAAGTAACACTTTGTATTGGCTTACATATCTCAAATGTGTTCCATTTCTGTTTTCTTTCCCTTGACCTTCTTTTATACTGTCATTATCCACAAGTTTTAAACCGCAAAAATATTAGTTTTCAGATTTTAATTCTCTTTGTCTTCATTGAGGATTGTATTGCTTTAACTGCTGTTGTCATGATGCTTGTTAAGCAAAAAAAAAAAAAAGCATCTATAATTTTTTTGTTTTCATCCTTTCTGATCCAAACATAAGCATCTTTATGAGGTATTTATTAGATCCTGTCAGTAACCCTCATGAGCCTCGGGTTGAGACCCTGAGAACAGTAGGCAGAAAGCACACTGAGATACTCTGTTGTCTGCAGTTTTGCCAAGTGACTGGGAAACCAGGTTAATGTTTTGTTGCAATTCTGTAGAGTGATCTCGCTGTCTCTTTCTGACAAAGTTTCATCTCAGAAAAAACCGGCACTCCCAGAACAAGAAATAAAGACATTTTCCATCATGGGTAAATTGCTTAATGCCTGCTTTCCTGCTGGCTGTTACATTAATAGTAACTTTTTTGGGTAACGTTGAAATTTATCATCCATTATTAAAGAGTGTTGGAATGTATGTTGCTGCTCTAACAGCCTTCACTTTTGTAGCTGTTTTGCACAAGTTCTTCAGAGCTCCTCAAAACTGGTTGTCTTCACGTATTTCTTGTGGTTCCTACCAGAGTCCACTACATGTTGCTGGGATTCACAAAAATGTTGCACATCCCTCTAGGCAGCAGAGGGTCTTTTAAAGGGCTTCTGATGCTGGCTGCATTGAATGCAGAGGAATAACTTTCCCCAAAGCACAAACCCCAGTGTTGCTGGACAGCTGCTTAGCAGGTACGCGCTCGCTTTGCTTGGCCTTTGGAGTCCAGCCCTGCGGCTCCGGCCCATGGGTGCCAGCCAAGTGGCTGTGCTGGTGAGCTGGGTGTCAGTGCTGCAGTGTCCCCTGAGGGAGGTGTTTGGAGACACCAAGCTCGGTGTGGGCAGTGCTGGATGTGCTGCCTCTTTGTCTGTGGAATGGCTTGTTAGGCTGCCCTTAATCTGAACCATCTGTGGCAACCTGCACGCTCTGTTAGAACTCTGGTTTTATGTCAGACTTCCAGTGGCATGCTGTGAGAGAGCTGGAGACCAGCATGGGAATTAAGGTAGAAAATCCATGGGAAACATATTGCAGTGCACGTACAGTTAACTGGAAAATAATTATGCTAATTGTGAGCTGTATATCCTACACCAGACCCCATCACTCTTTTTGTTCTCTCAGCTGTAGTGACTCTGAAATGGCAGGGTGTAAAACAAGGGTGAAATGCATCTGTAGTTGTTCCAGTGTTTGTTAAAGGCCTCCGTTCTCTTGGGTGAAGCAGTATTGGATGTTGTGCTTCCCTTTATCCTTGAAGGATCCTTTCAGGCAATTGGAGACTTGTTAAAGCACCCAAAACATAGACTTGCTAATTGCCTTACAGCCCTTCCTTTCTTTACATACTGCTGTTTCTCTTCCTGTAACCAGGAAACATACTGTATACCTCTTCCCTTTAAAAAACTTCTATGCTTTTAACCTCTCTACCCCATTTTCTGCTCTCTTTTGATAATTTTATTTTCCCTAAATAATGGCTCACCTGGACAGGGTTGCCGCTGGCTCTGTGATTATAGCAATTAACTCTAACCCTAAGGAAATGGCTTGCTGTGTTGCCTGGCAGCCAGGGTCTGCAGGAGCTGGTAAAAAAGAACAGATCATTCTTCACTTTACTTTCATTTTAATCTTGTTATTGATTTTTCAAGGGAAGCAGCTTACTGTGAAGGATCTTGTCCATTTTCAGGCTGGATAAGTTACTCCAGAATCTGTTGACTTGACTTGTTTTTCAGAGTTGCTGTGAATTTCTTACAACTTTCAGCAAACCACAATGGGTTTTGTTGTTCTGTAAACAGGGCTTCTTAATTGGGTTAAAGGAATTGAGAGCTACAGCTGGAAACACAGTCAAAACTTTCTTATTCATGTTAGACTTGATTCTACAGTGGTGTTTAGCCAAGCCTTAGTAGCGTCTTTCACTTGGAGATATAGAATAATGAAAATCCAGTTTGAAGTGAAGTTAGGGCCTTGGGAAAACATTGTTGTCTTTAGCAAGCTTGCTCACACATGAGTAACTAACACCAGATGTGTGAGCAAGAGTTTTGAATGTTGGAATTGAGCAGTGTGTGTGTAGGTATCTGAAAGCAAGCCTCACTCTGTGCACCAGGTGTTATCAAAGAGCACTTCTCAACTAACATCAGAGGCAATAATGTGAACAAGCTGTCTGAGCTGGGGTGGCATGGCACAATTAAATCTTTGTAGGGCTAACCTCAGCCTGCTGAATTGGCTGCATGAGAGGCAAGGTAGATCTGCCTACAAACAGACACAGGGCTAATAAACCTACAACTTGTTTTTGTACCTCCATAGCCCTCAGTAATCATTCTTTTGCCCAGATGGAAAATTCAAACCAAGCTCACAGTTACTTAGTCCAACCTCCACTTCAAAGCAGGGTGGACTTCAGTCTGATTCCTCTGCAATCAGCTTGTTCTGGGGCTCATGCAGTGAAATGATGAGCATCTCCAAGGCCAGATATTGTACAGCCCTGTTGTCCTTGCTTTTGCAGTCCTGTCGTCTCAAGTGCACATTCTTGTCCTGTCTCATGCCAGCATGTACTTTTCTGATCTACTGGTGAACTTGTTAGGGAGCTCATGTGGCAAAATTAACCTCTTCCTCAACCCCTCTTCCCTCGTGGTACTGGCAAAAAGGGAGCTTAATGCATTAAATATTACTCAGTAAATGAAATCTTGTTTCACCTATGATCTCTTTCAGTCTGGAGGTATTTGTGGTTTTTAGAGCCAAATCTACACCCAGCTGACTGATCAAGACATGAATGCTCATCTGACATCACTATACTTGTAAACACTGTGATTCTACTTATAGCCACAGACAAGCAATTTTTTTTTCTTTTTCCCCCTAGTATATGAGTGCACGATGAAAAAATGTGCTTGTAACTAGAGGGGGAAAAGCCAGCCTTTTCACAAACTTCACTCTTACTTATCACACTTCTGTTAGCATTCCTCATGGTATTTTGTTGGGTTACTTTTTTTTTTTTAAGGTGATAGAAGGACAATCAGTTTAAATGAGAATGCCTACCCTTAGAATTGGTGTGAAGGCAGTGAGTTTGTATGGCAACGCAAGTAGATGGACAAGTGCAGTATTGACAGTAACAGTTTAAATATGGTGTTTTGTGCTCTACTGATGTGTGATCATGGGTGACCACTTGCAGTGACAAATAGTGGATGATATATCATCTCATCAAAGAAAGCCTATAAGAAGGAAAAAGGTGCTTGAAATTCATAAATGGGTCTTGCAGACACATCTGAGTTCCCCCTGCACATGCTGAAAAGATGGGATTTACCCCTGCTGAGACCGAGGTGTTTGTGCTGGGCTGTACTGGTGTCTGTCTCCTTAACAGTTGTTCAACACAGAAAGCTTTTTCTGTAGCTGTACAACATGCAGATTGATCTGCTTTTCCTGTGGCTAAACAGCCTTCTGCAGGTGTCTGCCTTTGGGAGGGAGTGGGATTACAGGTGTGTGGGGCTTGTCCAGGTTCTCTTTCTGGTCAGCACAGGCAGTGAGCCGTTAAGCTCCTCTAGAGCATGTGCCGTAGCTGTTCAGGGCTTCAGCCTGTGCTGTTGATTCTCTTTTTCTTTGTTCAGCTGTGGTGGAAGAATAGAACTAAATGCAGTCCCTTGGCTGTCACTACTGATCATACTTTGGGGTTTAGTACAATACAGGGATGCTTCTGCCTGTTAGAGGTATTTCATCAAGTTCAAGGAAACCTAGGAAGAGAGCAAACATTGATCTATTTCCTTTGCATCATCCACTGTCCTTTTGTTAACATTTCTGTCCTATACATCCAGTAGCTCTGTCTCAGTGCCTCCCCCCACTGTTTTTTAAATTGTTTTTTTTTAAATTTAGCTAGTTTCAAAGTTTCTTTGAATAACCCTCTTGGTAAAAATAAAACTGTACCTCTAATGGTCAAATTTTAAAGAGATAGTGGGACTAACCTCAGACCTGGCTGCCAGACACTGAGCAAGTATACTTTTAACTTCAAATGATTCTGAACTTTGTCTACCCTTCTCTGTTTCAAGGCACAAATACTTCAAAAATCCAAGGCTCACTTACTGCAATTGTCTCTTGGGCCGAAAGAGTAACTAGGGACTGGCAAGGTAGAAGTGAGCCCTGACAATGGCTTTCCCTCTCTGAGTGGAGATTTGTGCTCCCACCACGGAAAGAACACACATATGGTAAAGGAATGTGGATGCTAGATACCCATTTTTCACCTGGACAAGTCCTCTAGAGGCTGGTTACCCGGGTTTGCTGGCCAAATTGACTGGTGTTGTTTAGATTCCACAAGTGGCTGCTGTCTTGCACTGTGAGACCTTGGCAAGCATGTGTGATGGAAAAAGAAATGGCCAGAGAAGGAGAAAAATCCACCCCAAGTTTTATTCGTTGCTGTCAGTTTCTAATGTCTTTTGAGCTGCCTCCCTGTAGCAATGAGAATCATACTTAATAGGAACCTTTCCGTGTTCAGGCAGCTTAATTATTCAAAATGCATTAAGACTTTTTCAAATATCAGGACAACTTCTAATGATAAATACATTAGTTCAGTTTTCAAAGTGCACCCAAATAATTCACAAGTATTAATGAATTATTCTCCAGGGTTTTGTCTGCCCTGGGGGATATATGACTAGAGATCAAAGGCATGGAGGAGTGAAATGACTTGCCACAGTCACAGAGAGCATGATAGTGTGATTCCCAGGACCTGTGTTTTAATGACAAAAAGCAATATGTCACAGTGAATAGTTCCTAACCTTCTATATGGAAGCTGAAAATCTTTCTTACAGTAGCATAGACAAATCTTATGGCCTTGAACAAACTGTGTTACCTACAAGTTATTTTTACCTTTGTTTGCCCTGACTCCTTTGTGACTCCGCTAAGACTGTAAATTCTCATTGGGAAAAAACTGTGACTTGTACAGTGCATCGCATAAGGGATCTTGATATTTTTTAGTTACTGCTTTTAGCTGTTGCCTCTAAGTGCTACCAAAATGTGAAACATGAAATAAATGTAAAGAGATATTTTGTGTTATGCTATTTCAAGTTTTGCTATCTTTAATGTATTTTTTTGCATTGTTGCATTAGCACTGTGGGTGTCTATAGTGCTTTTGATTGCCATAAAGCTTTATATTCTACATACTTTCAAAGAATATTACTTTCTCCAATCTAGTTGCTGCTGTTATACAAACTAAATGCTCAAACAGTGGTCTCTTTCACCCTCTCTCACTTACCTTCCTCTTACTTTGAATTATGGAAGAACCAGGTCGATTTGATTTAGCTACTCCTGCTCTGTTTTTCTTTTCTTTTCTTTTTTTCTTCTTTTTTTCTTTTTTAATACACTGCATATAAATGCACTGACAAATTTAAATGAGCCTCAACAGTAATTTACTGTTGGACCAGGATCCACTCTACCCTATTGTATCCTGTAAAGAAAGAAGAATGTGTTAATGTCACAAACTCATCCTCTCTCTGTAGTTTTAAGTAGCATGGTTGCCTGCGTAATGCTTGCTGACACTCAGAATTTTGTCTTCTAATTGTAGCAGGGGAAAATACAACCCCTGTCAGAGTCAGTGGTGGGTCAATGGAGAACAAAGGCAGTAATCAATCCAAGCCCTAATTAAAGGCAATGGTGCCAGGAAATGATAGGGAATTCAACATCCTGACACTCAAACTTCCCTAATTGGACCAGTGCTCTTTATAACTGCCCTGTGCCCCATTCCATATTGCCCCAGCTATGATAGCAGTATCTCACCCTGTGCTGGGTGTTTTGCTTTGCTCTCAAGTTCAAGGCAGAGGTGGATAGAGGATCCATTAGCAGGGATTGCTGGAGGTTTATATTCTTTCACTTCACTCTTTTTGGTAAAGGCTCAGTTTCTGAATGTTGGTTATAAGCCAGTCAACACCCTGCCATAGTTGTTTAGCTTGTGAAAAGGGAAGGTGTAACTCAGAGAGGAATATGATAAGGCTGCTGCTGTTCTCAGGTTCTTTAAACAAGAGAGCTAATAGGGGAAATGGTACCTTTGGATGGAGGAGATGACTTTGGTTCATTAATGATTTCATTTGAAGTGTAGTAGTTTCTACTTGATTAGATTAAAAGAAACTCCCTCTGAAGAACTTGAGACCAGAAGAGGAGTTTAACCAGCCAATATTTGTGACTGAGAAACAAAATTGCTTTCTGCATCCTGTAACTGTATGATAAAGTGTAGCAGCTGCTGCAGGAATCTGAGGAAAAATCTTACATACCCTTTATGAGTTCTCCATAAGTTTAAATCCAACAAATACATGTTAACATGAGTTCTGCAGTATGTTCTAGTTAAATAATATTTAACTAAAGTTAAAAAGCAGATGCTCCTCCAGAGCATCTTAAGTCAGAAAAGAAATCCCAATGGAATCTTCAGTAGCTTTGCAGAGAAGTATGTTTTGAGCATCAGACTAATTGTACTTCTGCAGAAATTTCTTCTCCAACGCTTGTCTATTGGACATTCCTGTACAACAGTGAGAAACAGTGAATTCTTTCTTTCATGTTGAGAAAAACCTGCTTGGGACAGGGAGGAGATTGTGGGTGGTAAATTGCTGCATGGCAGAGTTGCTATATAGTTGATACCACCATGCTATATAGTTGTTTTGATTCTGAATTTTTGCAGTTGTATCACTCTTGTACATCTCTCCTCAGCTGTATAATAAGATGTCATAGTACAAGATAGTCAACAGTAAATAATTTAATGAGCTTCAGTGGAATGTTGCACATGTAACATTGTTATGATACAATTATTGAGAGATGCCTCTGCCTGAATTAGGTGCAAATGAGACCATAAGCTGAAGTCAACAGTACAGATTTTATTTAACAATGACTGTGAGGCAGAGAGAAAGAAACAGAAATGTGGGGGTGGGTGGGGAGAGAGAGAGATTGATCAAGTAGAAGAGAGTCACCACCTGTGGATCCAGTGACATCCTGTTGATCTTCTTTCATCCTAGACTTCTTGGTGGTAGGGATTCTGAGGTTGTTCAAAGTTTTTTGCTATTTATCCGTTTTAACAGAGGAATTAATGCTCATTGGCTACACAGTTCTGTAATGCTAATTAATCCACGTGCTCAGCCTTTCTCTTCTTTTGGGTTGATGGGTTTCTTGGGTCAGTGGGCCATGAGTTGGTGGTTGCGATCTCCCCCGATGGAATTACATTTTACCCAGTCAGGGCCGATTCAGCACAGTTGCTGAGTTGGTTTTCCTTGTGGCCCATAAATTCTGCATTTTTCTCTGTCCATTCTCAGTGATATATTCTTCTCCCCTAGCTTTGTTAACCTTCCCCTAGGTCTGAGATAACACCTAGACAATAGTACCACCTTTAATCCCAAGTTCCTGCTGTGGGGGCTTATTTTACAGTCCAAGTTCCCTTCTGTGCTTATCTCATGGCAAACTCCTTTTGTGGCCTTAACAGTGCTTGAGATGGGCAGCTGTCCTCTCTGGGTCCCTATCCATATGCCAGCATATTTCTGAAGGGCTAGGCTGCAGGTTAGGCTGTGGCATTGGTGTGCTCCTGGTAGCAGGTGATGAGACAGGAGGTTTCCCATGAGCCAGCTGCCCATCAGAGCTGGAGGAACTTGTGCCCGTTCGGTTTGCTCAGGAATGTGAACGCTGTGTATAGTGCAGACAGGGATGGTTCCCTGGAAATGAAATGACTTGAGATATTTTTGTTTTCTTTTCAGAGAAATTGCAGGAATTATAACCACATCTGTCTAGCTGCTCATGGACGTATTTAAGTGATCTACCCCTATGACTCTTATTTCCCGAGTATTTTTTAAGTGAGTGTTGGATGCCACTGAGTAAGAGATATTCTTCACTGTCAAGCGGAAAGACCATTATAAAACAGTATTTAAAACACAGAGAAATGCAAGATACGCTGTTTGTGTTAATAGCGTTTTTTTCACCCCAGAGCCTTGTAAATGTTTCAAGAAGAATTTAATTTTGTACATGGGTGAAACATGAGGGAACTAGATAGCCTCTGGACACAAAAGAGGCAAGATCTCAGGTGTTTTCTCCATGTCCACCATGAAGTCAGTTACCTGACTGCAGAATAAAATCTTCAGATGAAAAGGCATTGAAGAAAGCACTGAGTTACTTTTTTCCTTGTTCTCTGGTAAAAACTGGTGCTGATGACACTTCTAAAACACTTTTGAATTATGCAAGTCGTAAAGCAATAGAGCAATTTTTTTCTGTACCAACAAATTTGAGTGGAGTTGCTTCCTAGTACCTAATCACATTAATGAAAGTTAATCCAAATTTGAACTTCAAACCATTTGAAGAATAACTAATAAACACAACTAATGAGTGGGCTTTCTGTGTATGTATTAGGAACAGTGTTTCTTTGTATGCTGCTTTGAAAACTTGGAAATGTCTCAGTTGCCTGTTATAGGAGGTGTGGAAAACTCTCCACAGACTTGTCTGTCTCCTAAGCAGCCCAGCCTCCTGTAAATTATATACCTTGAAGGGAAGCATTATTAATTCCAGTGGAATGGCCTGTGGTACTGTCCAAATCTGTTTATAATCCTTCAGCACTCTGATATTGCCTATCTCCTAATGAGAAAGATCAGAGGTGTGTTGAGGGGGAGGGGTGGACCCACATTTCAGTGTGAGTAGTACTTTGAAAAAAGAACAGCAACGGTTCCCTGTTAAATATCTGCAGTTTAGCTCTGTCTAATGGCAGAGTTTTATAATTTTTTGCAAATTTAAAAAAAAAAAAAAAATCTATCCAACCAGCCAGTTCCCAAGAGCTAGAGGGCAGGGTTGTTTTTTTTTTTAATCTACATGATATTCTGATAAACTAAGTTCTTGGTCAGATCCATGAACCTCCTCTCAAAAAAGAAAAACAAATTTGGCAGGGGGAGGGAAGCCAAGACCAAACCAAAATGAAATCATAATGTTGTATCCCAGACTGTCAAAGATTGGTACATCATTATTTATTTTAGCAGGCTGGTGAGTTTTATTACTGTTTTTGTGTGCTCTAACAGGTTGCCATGTACTGGGACTTAGTAGCTACATATGTGTGTGTGTGTCTCTATATTTTGTGTATTACATATACATATAACATATATATATTATTTAGCTACAGATCGGAGTAGCAAGTTTCTTTGAGCAGAAGGACCAGCTAAATTCAGAGCTCTTTCTAGCTGGCAGGTCAATAACACAGCTCTGCTTCTACCTGGCAAGATAAGTGCTCCCCAGCCTCATTCTGTTTTTCTTCTGTGCTGTGTGTAGCAGATGGATTTCAATCACAAGGTTGGCTGAAGTATCGCATAGAATGCAGCACAAGATACAAGTCTGTGTAAATTCTCCTAAACTTGGTGCAGAGAATAATGCTGACCGGAGTAAAACAGGATGAGTAGTTTTTTGCATAAACTTTAGAGGATTTGTCAACCTCAAATGGAGAATTTCCTCAGGCTTTTGAACTGATTTCAGTTGCAACTGAATTTTTCTGGTGCAGTAGTTCAAAGGCATCCGGATTACAATTAGTTCTTGTTATTACTTGGAATCTTTATACATTAATTAAATCAGAAAGCCTTCTGATGAAGTGATGATTTTTCATCATCAGTCTGCATCTGAGAGTCACTGCACAATATTTGTTTGATGCCTGCTATTGTTTTGTGGCATTAGCAAGACTAACTCTTGCAAAGAGTCCCTGCTTGCTTTCTGCTGTTGCCAAGTCACCAGTTGCACTTCAAATTGCGCTTTGACTGTTCACGTGAAAGTTGGTGTTGTGACTGAGTCCTCTGTGGGCTGGTGGCTGTTTACCCCCATTTTGGCCCTGAGTGGAAGTGGGCAAATGAGAAGTTTTCAGCGGCAGAATGTGTCAGGTGAGGGAGGACTAAGACCTTTCCATGCCAGCATTTGACCTGGTGCTGGGTGTACATGTTGGAATGACATTCACACAGGATTATTAACCTATGCCTACCTTCTTCTGAAATATTCCTTTTCAATTGGCATGACTGACAAAATTGGTATCTTCTTTCTCATATGCATTCAGATTTCCACTGCATGCCTCCTAACCTGTAGCCATCACTGAGCTTTTAAGCTCATCTGATTACAATAATGTTTCTCCTTTTGGTTATGTTTGCCCTTAAAAATCAGTTATTTGCTGACACCTACACAACATTGAAAGCTGAAATCCATTGGTGTGAGCTATGTACACATGCAGTCTGTCAGACACAGCAGGGCATTAATTAAAGGGAAATGACAGACTCCTTAACAATGTTGTTATATTTTGAAGGGCAAACTTAATTGTTATCTAGTGTCTTACATGAGATTGTCATATTCATAATAGGGCAGGTTAGGGGAAGAAAAAATACAGCTCATTGAAATTGTTATGAAAGTTTGTGCACAGTGTCATGTTCTTTCTTGCTTCATTAGTATTGGTTGAGTTGTCTCCTGCTTTTTTTTTACCTTTTCATGCATCTCGGGCAGACTCCATCATGTTGGCTGTTTTGTTTCATTATTTGCATCTTATGCTGAACTCAAGTGTCTGTGGAAAACAGGGTCCTATAATGGTGTGCACTATGTACACAAAAGCAAGGACTGCTCTCTGCTCTATAATGACAGCAACGACACTTAAAGTAGAATGTCTGAGGGTGTTGCTCTGAGAATTTATTCTCTTGCTTGTGACATGGGAGCACTGTTTAATCAAATTACACCAGTAGTTACTCACCCAGACAGTTTTTCGTTCTGAAAGATTTCTAACACCTCCAAATGCTGTGTATCCCCAAAAGAGGGGTTGCCAAGCTTAGAATGTGGTGTCTCCCTATCTTTCCAGAGTGTGCAAGAAAGCCTCTAGAAGGATTTTAGGACTGAGGCAATGGGACGGAAATTAATTGCCATGGAACTTTCTACAAATTCCAATGCCTGAGTTTCACTGCCTGAAGTACCACAAGCAAAGCACCTATCACATAAGGGCCACGGGAAACTTAATCTGGTTTAAGTTTTCTACAGAAATCTTCAGGTGAAAGTCGTAAAACTTTGATGTGCTGTGGTTAAACTGTATTATCACTCTAATTTATCACCACAATTGTAAGGGCATAAATGGATTTGATGATTAAGTCAACATGAATGATTTGACATGGTAATAAAATTTAATTCTAAGCTGTAAACTGTAAACACAGCTGCTTATTCTGTTTTTATTGTAAAAGCAAACGAGGGATAAAATGTTGTTATATGGATATAAACTTCTCCAAGTCTCTGAACTTTCAACAAGTAAAGCATTGGACAGAAAGAAAATGTTTCTTCAAACATCTCTACTTCTTTTTCTTTTCCTCCAGGCAGCTGTTTTCATGACTATAGGGAAGTTTTACCCTGCAAGGGTTATTTACCACCTGGATCATTATACCACTATAACTTCTAGGATGTTTCTACCCAAAGGCAAGAGGAGGTAACTTTGGTAAATGGCTTGTAATTCTGGGTCTTGCATCTTTCACCCTACCCTGTGCTTAGTGCTCTCCTCTGTAGACACAGGTGGGGACAAGCTGTTGGGCTGAGAAATAAAAAGCCATGAAATGCTCTCAAAGGTTATTACCTTGCTTTCAGATTAGCTAAAACTGTCAACACAACCTTGTGTTTGTGTGCTGACAGCCCTTTTCTGGGGATTGTTTTTCAGTAGTGAGTGTGTGTGGCTACAGCTCTTATCCTGCAAGCAATTGAACTGGCAGGGTAATTCTGTGCCAGGGTGTCTGTAAAGGTTGGTAATGATTCCTGGATGTAGGTAAGTGGTTCTTGTGCTGCCAGTGCAAGTGCCAACTTGACCTGCCAGCAAGCACTTTTATCTGGCCTTCCTCCTTCCTTGCTGTGGTGCCCAGAACGTGCACAGTTAGCGAGGTGTGCTTCTCTTGTAGCATTCCACAGTTTTTGCCAGTTTTGCTGGCTGTGGGCTGGCTCTAATGTATTGGCTTTCTGTTAAGCACTGGGGGGCTGCTCTGTGTCCACATAGGTATGTCAGCTTGGTACCCTGTGTTCAGAGGCAACACAATGTTCTGGCATCTGTTTTGTCGTTTGGTGTGTCAGGAAGGTACATGGTGGGTGTGTTACTCCCATGATGCCAATGCACAAGCCCCCCTCTGCTGCTTCTCACTTTTGTGTGCACCAGTGCATGGCATTTCAGCTAAATTCTGTAGTCTGTGGTCATAGGAGCATGACTCTCTTCAGTCTTTTAAAATCCATGGTAGGATGACTGTGTGAGGAAATCCTTGATTTGTGAATAAGAACACTTTGTCTAGACTTGGGCACAGCTTGGTTCTTAATTCTCTGTGGTCACTTGGGCTAGAGCAAAATGTGTGCAAAAGGGTGGAAATGATTATTCCATAATTTGTTTGACACAGCTGGGTCCTAGTGAAAATGTGTAATGTGCAAGGCAGCAGGGAGCACAAGGTACTCTCAACTTGAGTAGATTCTGTCATCAGTGCTGTTGATCACATCAGGTTTTAAACTCAGACCTGCTGGATTTTCTGTTGTTTTCTTTCAAATGTCTATAAAATAGAGACTTTTTTTTTTGCCTGAAATCAGTACTGTGCTGACCTTAACACCTAGTTTGTTGCTCAGGTAGTGTCTGGAGAAATTCTTAAGGCTTTGAAGTCAGTTTTGCTTGGATGAGGATATGAGCACTTAGTCTGGTGGATATAGGTGTAAAAGAAATACTTCTGAGGAGAGGTCCCATGAGTCGGGGATGAGTTGCCTTTGCCTGTGCTTTTGAAAAGATTATTTCACGTTCAATGCTTCATCTGTGTGTAAAACAGCATTAGGTGCTTTACTGCTGTTATCATGTGAGCAGTAGTAGGGGGGAATTACAGGAAGGGGTAAAAGGGAGTTTTGACTTGAATTGCTGTGAATCCCTAATCAGGTGTTGAGTGAGGGACTAAATATTAACACCTTTCAGGACACTAAGCACTTATAAATTCTGCCTTAAATTCCTGTAAGGGTACTTGGCATGAAGAAGGCAGAAGCAATTTGCTATCAGGGTAGGCATGCATTTGAAAAGGGTTTGTTGATTTGAGAGGCAGTGCCTAATCAGGTGCAATGATGAGCTAAATTTCTAGTTCAAATGCAGCTGTATGCGAGTAAAACTGAACAAATGCTGTTTTCTGGATATTTGAAAGGAGTAGCTGATTAAATTGCATGTGTACTCCACTTCCAATCTTCCCTGACCAGTAGAACTGCCACCTAGCAAGCCCCTCAGTGGTGGGCTGATCCTAGCTAGAAGGTCAGTCCCTAAGGATCAACTTGTCTCCAGCAGGATGGTGATGAGAATTGAAGGGCAAAAGCAAGGGGGAAATGCTTGTGGGATGAGATAAAGACAGTTTAAGAAGATAAAAAAAAGGGATCTCTCCTCACTTCCACATGGAAAAACAAGAAATGTTTTTCTAACAAAAGAACAACAAAAATGTTGTTCTACTGGGTTCTTTTTTGGTAATGTTTTTTATTTGAGGGTGCTTGTGGGTACAGACTGGTAGATACCTGACTTGTACAGAAAGTAAAGGTAGAAAGCACATTGCCCATCACTTTATCTCCCCTTTCAAATACTAGGTTGCAACTTACCCTTTATTTTTTCCTTATTTTAAGTCTCGTAATTCAAGTGGTTCCCATCCCATTTCTAACCTTGCTATTGAATGGCAGCCGAAGAACTTGGTACAGCCGGATATCTTGATCTGTCCATCTATTCAGGTAGCACTACTTGTGGAAAAAACAAGGCATGTGAACCTTATATTTGTGAACATCTATATTTGGAGGCACAATTTTATTTTTATCACCAAAACTATGTGAACAAGCAGAAGTAAAGAAACAAGGCCGAAGTCCACACTAAGTTAACCTAATTAACCCAAGCTGCTGAAAGCTTCTTTTTGGGTGAAGTTCTAGACCCACTCTTACTTTAGTTCTGACTCTGAAAAGATCTGAATAACAAAATTAAAATTTCCATTCTTCCTCATGACAGAGCTAGCTGCAATTACACATAAAATGGTGGGAGTGCCTGTGGGCTTTCTCAGCATGCAAAATAATCCTAAACTCTGGCCTGCCCTTAAAAACATCAAATGCTATTACTGGAGAGCCTGTATTCTTCAGAATAAGCAAGAGGGCGTAGGAAAGGAAGAAGAGGGTCAAATTGCCTACAGCAAGTCGTGTGCTTTAGGTAGTGATGGACTGACAGGTTGTCAAAACACAGACGGATGCTTCTGTAATGTATGAACAACATGACATCAGAATGAATGAGCAGTGTTCTGTTTTCCCAGCCTCCTTCCTCCCCCGTCGAGTCATTAGCTGCATTGCATAAACTGTGTGTGTGAAACATTTTGTAAAGTCAGTATGGTACTTGTCAAGCTACCTGTCATTATCCCCCTTGTAAGGCAGTTATTCTGTCTGCTCCTACTTCGGTCTGTCCCCCTCCCCTCGGGAGGTACAGCACAGATGACTTGGATTTCAGTTTTAACTGGTGCCTAAAACTGCTCCTTCTGAAAGGCATTGGTTGACTTTTGGTGGGAACAGTGATTGCAGAGCTGGAGATAGATCTATTGGTAAGCTAAGACTTAGGTGCTTTTGGACCAGCCAAGAGAAGGCTGGTCATGTTTCCTTCTTCACTTGAATGACTTTTAACTTCATTGAGTTAATTGAATGCTGACAGGAGAAGTGAATCTCTTCCTCAATTTTATACATTCCTTTTAATTTTGTTGTTTATTTTTCTATCTTCAACTTTTCTCGGTTCTCTTATACAAGTGCTGTACACTTTTTCTCAGAAATATGTATATTTTCTGCTTTTGGTAGTCTGAAGAAATACTGTTGAATGTGCGGGGCTTTTAAAAGTATTTCAACTCATGCTTATAAAAACGATTTTTCATCCCTGTTAATATTTATAAGAACAGATTTTTATCCCAGAACATTAGCAAGTGACAGTTGAGGAAGACTCCCTACATTCTTTGATGTGTCAAGTTGTATCTGTGAGGAGGGAATGGATGGCAAAAGCTGGGAAGTTTCACTGCTGATGAAAGCTGGACTCAGGAGGTGAGTTTTCTGGTAATGTTTTCAGAGTGTTCTAGGACCTTGCTAACAAATGTATTGTAAAGAATGAAAGATACAGCAAGACACACAAACACATAAAAATTGTAGGCAAATTTATCTCCCAAATATAAGTCCACCAAATTTTCCAGGCCTAGTTACCTCCATCTTTCCACTTGGAGAGGTTTCAGGTAGCCTACAAATGTCACAGGCATTCGAGAACAGCTCCTGTCAGCGATGCCCCCCGTGAGTCCCATATGTATGCAGGAGATGGTGAAGTAGCCAGCTGCTCTCATTTGAGTTTATGCTTATTTCTGTTGTTGCTATTTCTGCCTAAGTGGGCATAAGTCCCTGCAAAAAAAGGGCTGGAATTGTGCTCCAAATGAGGAGATTCTGACATCGCAGTGTATTAAAATCACAGTCTGTCACTAACTTTGTGCCTGTAAGTCTGATGTGTGCCAGCAACAGACAAGGACCCGGTAGGATGTGAAGGTGTGTGTAAGGTCAAGGGGAAGGATAAGCTATGGGAATCTTTAGGCAGGATGAAGGGACTGATGGAATTATGATGCAGGTTGCCTGGAAGGGTGAAGCATAGAGCTAGGATGTGTGGGATAAACACTGGGTTTGGATTCAGGGTATGGGGAGAGGAACAGGGTACATCCAGGTGCTATAGGGTGTTTTCAGCTGCAGGTTCTGTGTTGGCCTCTGCTCAGACTGCTGTGCCCCAGACTGAGCTCTGGCTCAGTTTCCTGCAGGTATAGGCAGACAAGCACTGCTTGTGGCACAGCCCCCATAGTAATCAAGGAAATGGTATTTGGTCTCGTTGGGTAACTGGCTGTGCAAGACTGCAGGAGAGCTGTTTGTTACCTATGTCCCTCCAAAAATGCCATTACAGGGACTGAGTGAGGTGGGACTGCTTGTGCTGCTGCAGAACCAGTGTCTTACTTGCCTTCTGCAGAGCAGGTTGTCAAGGTAATTCACAAATGAGTGTGCAATGCCTAATGTTATAAACCACACCAGAAGATTAATCTTGAGAGGAAAAGCCAGCTATAAAAAACATCTTAAGCCAAAACAAGGCCTGAAAGATGCATTTCTAGAGCAGCTAAAATTAGTTCAGGGGAATGACCCATTGCTGTTTGAAAATGCTGTTCTTGGTCTTTTGAGAACATTTACTGGTCTTCTCTAGCAGCAGGCTCTTCTCTGAACTAACATTTACTTTTGCTAGTGTGTGACACTTCTTTGTTGGTGTGGTGTAGCTCCAGATCTCTCCCCTGTGGACAGGATGGTTTTCTTGACAATCTGTGATACAATTACATGTTGAAGCATACAGTGAGAGACTACTTTTGGCCAGTGATAAAATGACAACGATTGCACATAATTGCTGAAAACAGTTTTGAATTTTATTAATGAGATGCTCCAAACAACATCTTGTAGACTATTGTCTCAGTTAACAGCCAATTCGTAAGAGTTAAGTGTTGTGTAATTTACATTTATTTCCGCTATTTATATTGAAATGACACTTGCTGTCCATAATTACCCATCCTCCAGATACAAGTTGTTGCTTTTCAGTTGCTGTTTCCCTTAAAAAAAGTGGAAATAAACACACAATTTAGAGTCATATTGATTAGTCTCATCCAGGGTATAAGTAGAGTTTTTATTATGCATCTGTTTCTCTACATTTTGGGAAGGCTAGCTGCAGGCTTCAAGAATAATTCTAATAAAAATGAAAGTGGTAAGGCTGGTCACAGGGAAGTGGGTTTTTAAGTAGTGTGAAACGGTAGGATTCTTTCTGGCCCTGATTCAGCAAAGATTTGCACATGCAACTTTCTATATTGTGCTGTCTTTAGGACTATTTAAAGAAAAATGAATAACGAATGTGCAGTAAAAAAATGGAGGAAACAAATCTTACCAGAGAGAAAAATTCTAAATTGTCATGTCAATTTATGGTGTGGTTTGGCTTTACTCCAGGGAGGAACAAGCAAGTAGGAGTGACAGATCCCATGAGGTGGTTGTGGGAATTCTTGATCTGGTAACTTGCATATGAAGTAAAGTCAAGAACATGTAACTTCCATGTATCTGTTGAGGAATGAAAGATTTCCTTGTGTGTCCTGCATATAATGAACAACTTCTCTCCAAACTTGGATGTTACTGTTTACTTTCAGGGTCAGGTGGAGGGATAAGTGCTGCTGATTCTTCACATGTCCTGATTTTGGGTAGTAGGGCTCATCAGCACTCCCCCCACTCTTTCTTCCCTTCTGTCTTCCTTGCAGTGAAGTTGTGGATGTACTATCCTTAGTGAGCTTGGTCCATATTAGTATGAGAGCTTCTCAGTGATACTGAAATCAGCTCACCTGAGTGTATTCCTATCAGCTGGCCTCGTTCTGGGAAGGAAATGGGATCTGAGGCTTCTTGAGGTTGCTTTCAGTCTGAGGGATGCTGTGATCCTATTCTGTGATTAATGCATGCTTTACTCCCATGTTCCTGTGGTGCTGAATCCAGTCTGAGGAACAGGAATTATTGTGCTAGGTTATGTGTAATGCTTCCCTTCTTCTGTAGCATTGCTTTAGCAAGTTTATTTTAGGTTGAAGCTCTAGTAGTCATCTGGGATCAAAACACTAGGAAAAGCAGTTCCCCTCCAACAGAGCAATAGAGGAGGCTTTTATGTGCATCATATCTTCCCATAAATATTTGCAAATATTATAGGTTTGAGGAAATAAAGTCTGTTGCAGGAAAATGAGGGGGAAAATGAACAATTCCATTCTTTTTTGCTTTGTTTATCAACGTTCTGTGTTTTGGGATAGAGGAAATGCTGAGGTAAACTTACTGTTTTGGGTTGACTTTCCCCCCAGTTCTTGCAGGTTTAATAGAAATGCATTTGATTTGAGTGATTTCTAGTTTGGCTTGGCATCCCTTCCATCAGTTGCTGGCCTACCTGGGGAGGGATGGTTCAGTTTAGC
>NW_008236196.1:1922204-1971363 GCF_000691975.1 Corvus brachyrhynchos | reverse complement strand
CAGCAATCAAGCAGTCCAGTAGAAAAGGGGAAAAAATCCGGAATTCCAGAGAAGGAAATCCAAAGTCCAACTCTCAGTCTCTCTCCCGAGAACAAGAAGAAGAAAAACTGGCCAAAAACTGACTGGAAAAAAAAACAAGCCGGGTGCTTCCTCCCTCCCCTGCCCCAGCTAGGGAAAAAAAAAAAACCTGCTATCTTTTTGTAACCTTGAACGAGCTGCAAACTGCTTTGAGAAAGTTTTGCTCAGTTTTTTCCTTCCCCCTTTCAGGGTCAGTTTAGAGGCATAGAAAGGCACAAAAATTAATTTCTGGGCATAGGCAGCGATATGGGATACACATCATAAGGTCCCCCCAAGACAAGGTATTACTGCCAGTTTCCTGCAGGTGGTGTTAGGTGTTGTAGAATGTTTTGTCTCACTGCAGGAGAGGAGGAAGAGATATTTCAATTAAACAATTAATTTTTCTATTGTGAAATTCTAATGCTAACAAATACCTACCTAGGGCTAGTGGAACTGCATCCACAGACTTGATATTACCATCTATAGTGAAAGAGCATGCAGGAAACTTCTGACAAGGATCTATCTTGATTGCTGAGCTTTCTTCAGATTTTTGTCTCTTGGTAACTAAAGTTGTGTATATTTTTACAGAACATACATGTCTAAATATTACCGTAAGGAGTAGTATATGAAACAATGCAACTATTTCCTTAATCAAATAAGTGATTATATTCAAAGATACTTTTTCAGAGGGAAATGCTCTGAAATTAATCTTCTCATTCCCTAACCTCTGCAGGAACAGATACCTTATTTGCTGTGGAATTCACGTGAAGGGTAGTATAGGCTGAGGAAAAAGAACTGAATACAGTCTTTCTCACTTCCTTCAGTGGTGCCCAAATGTGTCACTGTGCAGCTGTTGTGAATAGCACAGTCTAGTAGGCAGTTGAATTTCTTGCTTATCTGATAAATTACAGGAATGTTTCCACAGATGCTACCCAGTGCAATTAAGAATTGAAGGTACATCTCTCCCCCTACCTTCTTTTCACTCTTCATTTGCTGCTGCTAGCTTTGCCTTTGTGCTGACTTGCTCAGGAGGAGCAGAAGTATGGGGCTCAGAAATGCACTGCTCAGAATAAAGGTGTTCAATGTAGTCGTTGTATTTTTGAAGCTGATGATAAAAGAGATTGATTGTGATTTTTTTTTTTTGCTTGTGAATGTATAAATAAATTTGCTCATGATTTTCTCATTAGGGAGGCGTCCCAACAATGACTTTAACAGCTCTTGTTGCTTACCTTCTCCTTCAAACATGATCTCAAGAGCAAGTAGATCTTAAATGAGAAAAAATGCTGCTCTTGTAGGGGGCTGAACTGGTGGGAAAGATTGTAGTGAAGCACAAAAATCTTGCTAGTCTGATTACAAGGATTAGTTAATCAAACATTAAACTTATTAATTTAATCATAGTTTCCTTCATCTTTTTCAGAAGGCTGCAGTAACCATAAAAAAGAAGGATTTCTTTTAACTTTGCAGATAGCAACACTGGAAATACTTTGGCTGCTTCGGTCAGTTTTGAAGAAAATGCTATTAAAGAGGCCTGTAATCAAAGAGGCCTGCAAATAGTAATCAATGGGTAAGAAATTGTGGTGTCTTTCAGACACAGGGAGTATCTAATTAATCCCTGAAGCTATGGGTGGGCTAGAACCTGCTGAGATGTTAGGAAGATGACACCTAAGGTGTCATGGACAAGAGAGCAGGGGGATTAATCCTTTATTAAAAAAACAAAGCAAACCCCGGAGAATTCAGAGAACCCCCCCAAACAAAATACAAGCCATAGTACTTCTTTTTTTCCCCCAAGTTCACTGTATTATTCTTACTCAGTTTTCTTTTGTAAAGGTCTGTATCAGTTTTTGAGAAGAGAATAAGAGCCAGATGCTAACATTCACAGCATTAAATATCTGTCCATCAAGCAAGCCTTGGATTGTTTTTATTAATAGCCATTAAAGGCTATACATAGTAAGCATGCAGTTGTTGTACTTGCAGGGGAATATAGTAGTCTTGTGCACAAGGCACCTCTGTAATGTACTTACCTTGGTATGAAGTGGGTTGAAGTCTTTCAATTTAGTTTGGCTCCTAAATAGAGATGTCTGTGCTTCCCTTAAATTCCCTGCTCTTGCCCCTGCTTTTTTCACCCCCAAAATCTTAATTATGAGCATCCTCAGGAGGTCTGCAGGGCCAGAATGGCTTGTGTCACATAGAAGTTAACTGTTTTTACACATAACTGATCTATAAAACATGAGTCTATGCTTTCTTACAGAAAAGTTTAGTTTTTCTGTTTCCAAGAATAACATTTAGTCATAGTATGTAATGTCTTCTTGCCAAACTTGAAAAGTATTTCACTGTTAAAGGTAGAAACATCTTATTTGCAAGATAATTTCAGCTGTGCTTGTGGCTGGATGTGAATGTGAGATGAATCATAAATACAGAAGGATTAAGTTCCGTTTGGGCAGGTATGTACTACTCGTTCTGTGGTACATGGATTACTTTTTTTGTGTCTCTGTGTGTAGTGTTTAAAACAGTTCCTCGGGGGCTCTGATTTGTAAATTAAGCCAGTCCCAGTGACGGTATGAATTTGTAGTGAAGTAGGAAGGTGAATAAGGGAACTGGGATTGAGGGAAATATATTGTTCTTAGTCTTTGTACTGTCTCACACATACATTTCTGGCAAATAAGATTTTCACCCAGATAATCCTGCTGTACAGTTTTGTTTGGGAGCAAAATTGACAGCTTGTTTACTGGTATTAGTGTACTGATTATAGAGCCTGTAACTATTGCAACATGAAAAAATATGAAGTTTAAAAAGGTTGGCACTGAGTAGGAGATACAGCATCTGAAAACAAAAAACCAGCCCTGGATAGAGGCCCCATCAACATCTGCCATTCCGAAACCAGGCTGGTCCTAAGAACTGAGGAATTTGTAGGATGAGTGATAAGACATCTACTATGTCATCCACGGCCTGCAGATACTGTATCTGAGCAGTACAGAAGAGTTAAATTTCCAAAAGCTTGTGTCACACTTTTTTACTATACAGTGAATTGTTTTCTTTATTTTATAAACTATTGAGGTTTTGTGTGTGGTTTTTCCTCAGTCTGCAGGTTCTTTGAAGGCTTGGGATTACTATCATGAGGTAATGTATCCCTTTTCTAAAATCTTGAATCACAAGCCTTCAAGAGTCTGAATCTGTAGAGTGTAGTTGATAGTTTGTAAATTCATTCCCCCCTTATTTTTTGATGCAGTATTACCTGTTTTTCTTATAACCTTGGGGTTACATGCAGAGTACATTTTCCTGCCTATGCCTCTGATTTGCCACCCCAAGGGAGACATGGGACCTTGAAAAAGGGATTTGATAACATGAGTGAAGGCGAACCTGACCTTCAGATGGTTCACCCTCCACAACTGAGGTAACAGTTTAAGCAGATACTTGAGGGAAAAGAGATGTGCAAATCTTACTTAGGCAGGCAAAACTCTTGTGCTCAATTACTATTTTATCTGAAAGAAACTTGATGGTTTTGTCCCTGCTGTTTTCATTCAGGAGCAGTAACTGATGTGGCAGACAAAGTAATAGGAAAGAAATCCTTACAAAAGCTTTCTAGAAGCTGACATTTCATTCTGGGATTTTTTTGTCTGGTAGCAGCTGGCTTGCCAGCTTGCAATCCTGAGCTCTGGGTGTCACAGCAACCACCTTGTTTCCAAAACCCATCCTTTTAATCTACCTCATCTCCTCTAGCCAGTGACATGTTTCGTGAGGTACAGGGGTGCTCACAGCTGCTGCTCATGGCTGAGAAGTGAGACATTTCTGGGGTGCTGGCTGTTACCTAGACATAGATGATGCTTGAAATGAAGCTTTGTGATGTCAGCTCCAAGTAGTCATTAATATCTGGGCGGTAATCCTCTTTACCTCAGGTCACTATTGCTCATGTGAAAATGAGCACATGAAACACGGTTTTACAGGCATACTTTTATGTGCCCTTCAGAGCTGTTCTGATGCCAGTTTAAACCACATGATGACACTTAACGTCTGGGTGTCTCTGGAGACTTGAAACCCTCAATGATTCAAAAATGTGATGGAACTATTTATGTCTGAGTATTTCTGTTCTGCCTGATAGCAGCTCTCTCAACATGTGTTTGGGTCTAGGCTGTCAATCTAGTTGTCAATACAAGGATCAGCTATTATTAACTTTCTGAAACTATATACTCAAGCATTTATAATAAACTGTGACTCAGAACTTAAATCAGGTCATTGGTGCCATTGCCTGGCAGAATGATTTCCAAACCTGAGCCTATCAAACATTGTGCTTCTCAGGCGGCAGCTTGAAGAGCAACATCAAAACAACAGGATGAGAGTGCTAGAAAGTGTTAGACTCTTTCTTCTTGAAATGCTGATAGGCTACTGCTCAAACACTTGTAACTCTTCTTGAATCTGAGGGCTTTCTTTTCCTGTTTACTGGATCAATCACTTTTAGTTGGAGAAATAATGAAATGTCTTTATTTGGAAACAGAGAAATGGGTGTTGCATGTTAGCCCTGGCCTTTAAGGTGCCTATAATGCTTTTCCTGGGCTGGTAAGTTCCACTAAATCTGCAAGTGAGGACAGTCTTTCTTTCATACTATCATGTAGGACTGGACTGTGAGTAAAACCTTGCCATGCTTCACGCTTTCCTAGCTTGATAATGAATTACCAAGAACTATGGATCAAAAATGTGTTTTGGTTTTTTTCAGCCAGCTGCATGATTCTTTAGCTGCAATTTGATATAAACCATGTTTCCATAGTCCACGAATGAAATAGGTGGTACAACTCAGTTACATCTAGTTGTGCATCTAATCCTTTTCTGCCATAATTTAAGTCATATATTGATTTGACAGTATTTGCTTTTGTTGACTGTTGTTATTCCCTACATGATCCTAAGTTAAGTTTTCTTCTTTCACTTCAGCATTGCTGTGGATATCAAAGCTATACTGACCATGCCTTTTAATAGCTCCCTTTCTACTGCTAGTAATTCAGTTTGCCCTTTTGGGATTCCATCTGTTCTGTATGAATTCTCAAAAACTAGTTTATTCTTTAAGTGTTTTTGGTACATTTCATTAAACCGTGCCAGCCTAAATATATAGTCTGTACCTACTTATATTAATATCTGTTTTTTCTATTTTTCCCTATTTTAACATCCTAGTTCTTAATTCTTATTAAAAATAATGTGAAGCCCAAGGTAATTGTCTGAGCTGTGCCATCAGGTATCTCTTCACATTCTCTGTTGGTTAGTGGAAGACTTTCCTACAGTAATGGATTTGTCTATTCTGCATCCATGCACTTCTAGTTATTAATGTAACTTCCTTATGGTAACTTTTTATTTCCCTTGGCAGTTTTGACTCATAGTGTGCCCGTGCCTCAGCCTTTCTGACTTTTGCATCTCTCCTGCTTGTATATCTCTTTATACTCACCTGTATCAGTATATCTTTGTACCTCTCCTTTTTTGACTTTTATGATCCTGAAAGAGCTCTTGATGAAGCCTTATTGAGCTGCTGTTATGTATCTTGACTTTCATCCTCAGAAGAACATTTTACTGTTGGATCTTTTAATGCTACTCTCCTATAAAAAAGAGCAGCTTTTCATTTTTCCTTTCTGAGTTGCTTCCTGTGGGATCACAAACTCCCTCACCACTTCCCTCCCCTCCACCCCTTCATACTCATTGTTGCAGAATCACTTCAGTCTAAAATGCCTTTTATGCTTAGTCTGGCAACTAGAGGCATTTGTTGCAAAGGGGGTTGCAAATGTGATCACTAATTTTGATATAATTGACAAACTTGGGTGACTAGACTCTGAAGGAAACTTGAGCCCAGAAGGGCTTATGTTACTCAAAATCAGATTAAATATCTAGAAGGAGAGAAACTCTCATGCATTAGGGACAAACGAGCCCCTAAATGAATTGGTATAGAAGCGATAGATGGACCATTACTGTGATCAGATACAGCTGTTTCTGTGCTTGGCTGATAACCTGAAAGGTGGCAGATTGGTGTATGGTCTGTCAGAAAGAGGGAAGAAGATAATTTCTGCTTCCACTGTCTATCAACATGTGTGTATTTTGGGGATAAGGATTAAATAATCATAATAAACATCAGCATTGCAACTGGCCTTGGTAGGGAATTATTTATGTATGGGAGCTGTGTATGGGATCAGATGCCAGTATCTGTAATGGTGGTGTCCATGGAGAGGAATTTATTCAAGGTTCATGGAATTATTTTAAATCTACCCTTGCAACATTGCGTATGGTGTATAAATGAAATACATACTTAGAAAATGCATGTGTGTGGGGACAGATAACTGAAGAGGCAGTCATTTTCATTTTCCAGTTGTTCTGCATTTGCCAGCAGGATTGGCTTCATGCTTAATTGTCCATTCTTTGATATTTGTGTTGCAGATACTTGTAGACACACGACTACTTGAGCACAGAGAAACTGAGCTTCTTTAGTTGTTTCCATGTCTGTGTTTGTTAAGTGTATGTCAAATAGGGATGGCAGCTTCTAAAGTTGCTCTGAAGTTCCTTATTTTATCAAACTTTCCAATGCTGAGAAAAAGCACCAACTGTCTTTCAGCTGCTTATTGGTTTGTGCTTCTGTGATGTATGGGGTTTTTTTTTAACTGTTTAAATCATGTTCCCAAGTAGGTTTTTCTGTGTGTGGGTTTTCTGTGACTCGGTATAAAGTACATCACAGACTTTGGAAACTAGGGAATTGCTTTCCACAGAAGCACTTTTTCTGTTTTGTTTTGTGATTTCTGTTTGATTTCCTTATCAAAGCAAAATGCTTTTCCTATATTAAGCATATTGCTGTGAGTGTGAAGGGTGCTATGTGTCTTAAGCATGATCTACTGTGAAGCAGACAGACCACCCATTTCAAAATGTTCCAGAGAACAAAAGATGTTCATACTGACAGATCACATGTTCTGTCATTGTAACACCAAACTATTAAGTAAAACTGTCCCTCAAGGCAAAGCATTTCATTTATTATGCTTTGAATGAGTATCTTGTTTATTAAGACGTACTAAGTAGCTAAATCCAGATTGTACTGCAGGCAAGGAAAATTGATTTATCACAGCTCTTTGTTATTGGGCCCTTTATATTTTTAGTGGAATTGTCTTTAGTTTTAGACTGAGGAGGATATTTTGAAGTATCAAGTCTTGCTCCAGAATATGCCATTTGTTGTTTTTAAACTTGCTCACTCTAGAAGTTGTGGTGATGACTGACAGCGAATGCTCGCAGGAGCGAGCAAGACGCATGAGCAGCATGTGCACACTTGTCTTTATTGGAGCTCTTGTACTGCATAGGGAAAAAAATTGGCATTCTTAGGCACTGGATCTTCTTTTGGGGAATGAAAAGAGACGTGGTCATACTGAATTCTGCTTATGTAATCTTAGTAAGGGTCATCTGGTCAACATGGACTGTCATTGGAAGACATGACATGAAGTATCTTGGTCTGACATTTGTTTCCCTAAATCGTCAGAAGAGATGGTGTGGGCAGGGGGGGGAAAGAGGAAACTGAAGAAGGCAAAGAAAGGAATTCTGTAAGGCATGGAAGTGTTTGAGAAATTATGTGCTTGTGAGTTATTGCAGAGGTGGGAGGCAAAAATGTTCTCCGTGTCAGCATTTGTATCTATACATAGGGTCTTGATCTGGCAGGAGGGACTAAAGCTCAGGGAGACAGTGGGCACACCAGAATTAGTGGTAACAGTTAAGAATCAAAAGAAAGTAAAATCCCAGCTCCAGATGGTCTAACCTTGTGCAGTGCTACTCAGTCATCTTGTGGGGACACATGGTGCTGATTAAGCTTAAAACTGCAAATAATGGTATAAATTAACTGGCTGGTTGTAGGCTGTTTATGATCCCTAGCTTAGCAAGATTTTGTTACCTCATCCGAAAAACATCAGCTCAGACAATCATGTCTAAAGCTTTTGGGAAAGGTTTTAAGGAAAGCCAGTGGTAACATTGCTAACAATATCTCCTCCCCACTGCCAGATGCCTCCAATCTTCCCATTCTCTCTTTTTCTTGAGAGAGATTTACTCACTGTTACACATACTGTAGCTCTTGGCATGCTGGAACTACTTGTGGGTTTTTGTTCCATCTGTGGGCTTGGTCTCTGTCCTCTAGACTCTTTGAATTTGTTTTGGGCAGGGCTTCATGATGAGCTATGCCACTGAGATTTAGTAGTAAAACCTTCTCTGACAGGCTGTTAAACTGAGAAAGCTGCAGTGATGCTGAGCCTCATTTCCTCCATCTGTGAAAAACTGAAAAAATGGTGGAATGGAATATTACCTGCCTTGTTTCACAGGAATTGCAAGCTACCCAAAGAAGACATGATCTTTAGCTGAGCACTTGAACAAGCGTGTAGCACACCTGCCTCTGACTTTAACCAGTTTCTCTAAACCATAATACAACTGATGATGGTGGTTTGTATCTCTTGGTTCTAGAATAGGAACAAGGATTTTCTGTGGAGAGATGATATTTAGAAGTCCCTGTTTTCTGACAGCTAATACAGCCACCTCAAAGATTGTTGTAGGATCTTTCTGAAACTTGAACCAAAGTTGACACTGTAGTTGTGTTTTGTGCTATGGGTTTGAGTCTGTTAATTCTGACCTGTATGTGCTGGGTGGGTCTCTTGCTATGTAATCCCCCTAGACACCTGAATCATCTGACTGACCAGGAATATATCTACAGCAATTGTGTGGAAATCAGGAACACACTCATTAGAGAATACTATTAGGTTACAGCTTAGCTTTCCATTCAAGATGTTTCTCTGTAGCACATGTGTGTTTTATCTTTCTCATTTGCTCCTTTTGGGAGGGAAGGAGAGGGGGAGAGCAATAATCCACAGAGCCTCCTGAATCCAATTTATTTTTTCTCCTCCCCTTTTGAAAGTCTTGTTTCCCCACTTGATGCAGACACAGCCGTGTGGTCTAACTACAAAATAGATTGTAGCCAATTCTGCCATCTGCTGATGATCTCTTCTGGCTGCTTGCCAGCATGCTTGTAATGTGTGGCTAAATCCAAATTAGCTGAGGACATAGTAGGATTCGGCCCATGCTATAGGTAAAGAGAAGCAAAATGTGGCCTGGCTTTTGATAAAACAATTATTTTTGTGCTACTAGAATGATTCTTCATGTTCTAAATCAGCATTCACAGGAAAGAACTGAGCTTCTGTTTACAGCTTTATTAACTATGTCATATTAATCTCTTAATTACTGCTGATTGCAAAAAGTGGAAGCTAACCAGTGTTTTGAATTTGAATGTCCTCAGTTGCTGGAAAATACAGGCAGTGAGAGGGGATTTCACGTGTTGTAGGGGAGTTAAACCTTGCCTGTGTTTGTATTGGGACATACCAAGCTTGCTTCTATTATAATTTGGATACAAATAAAATTTCAGCGATGTATTAATTGTCTGCAGATGATTTGGTGAGGGGGCTTCCAGAAACAGGGTATCTTCACAGTGTTTGTGGTTTTGTGGGGAAAACTGGAAGAACAGAGTAGAACTGTATCCAGTTGTTGATTTGTATTTGCACTCCTAGTACTTGCCTTGCTCAGGGTCCTCAGTGCTTTGTTAAATGTATCCCAGCATCAAAAGCTACATCTTGGGCCAATCTCTTCCTAACCATTGAACCACAAAGGCAACAAAAATGAGAGCAAACTTACACCGAGCTTGCAGCAGATAACTTACAGAACATGTTGTGAAGATATAATACTGAAACCATCTCTGAAGATATTCCTGCTTTATTTATTTTTATATTAATTTTTCCTGTAAGAGAAGCTGTTGCTGTGGCTGCAGTAGGCAGGATGCAAATGCTCTCAAATCCACTGTGTGACGTTGGTCCTCATTTTTGAGGACAGGCTGGTCACTGGAGGAAGGGGAAAGTGGTTTCTGATATATTGCACATCAGACTGAATTTGAAGTGTTTTGCATCTTCCTCAACAAGATACAGTTAGTTGATTAGAGCAGAAGTTCTAGCTGGCTGTGTTTCTGGTGTAACATTTTTTACATGGTATTGCTAATGCTATGTTTTAACTTCTCTTTAGTGAATATGAAACAGAGTTAGCAAAGAAATGATCACTGAAGTTTTTAATCTTGGGTATGCTGGGCACGTAGGGTGTGAGAAGGATTTAAAATAAATGCTGGGTGTGCGATATTTTAATAACAAACTGTACCCAAAGAACATGCTTGTTAAGGAATCCATCCATGAGAGCTGCTTAGCAAGTGATACCTTTTAGTCTTGAATTCCCATGTTTTGTCTGTTTGACTCCCATGTTATTCTTTAAATTATTGCTAGTAATTGTCTTGTGACAGTTGAAGCTAAGACTTGAGATATTCCTTGATGCTTTTCCTGTCTTTTTACACACCACAGTTTCCCAGCAAAGCATCTGGAAACTCGGTGACACACCTGGAAGATTTTCTTTCCTCTGGGTTCCTCTACAAGTTGTACTGTGGCTTGGCCTCCATTTCTACTAGACATGCCTTAGGTAAAGGTACCAAAGATTAGTGTAAATGCAGAAGGAAGGCTATAGAAAGATCTGAGAAAGCCTCAGATAATGACAAAATAATTTTGAAATTTCAGCCTTCAATCCTGGAAGTACTTAGCTACCTACTTTATTTTATACACCATGACTAACTGTACAAAAAGCAGTGGGACTCCAAGGACCCTGATGCAGTGCAAGGGAGAGGTGTTACATAGCTTCAATCTGCAGTATGATTTTGATCCATTAAATGGCATTTACTTTGCAAAAATGCTCTCCATCGTCTTGCATCACTCTATGCTGACCCCTTCGTGTTTTAACTGAAAATCAGAGAACGCCCGGTAGTTGAAGTACAAAGAGGGCAAGTGTTTTTCACCAACTGTGGTTTTCCAAATACACTTTGTGTTTATTGCTTTCCAGTTCTAGATACTCCCCCTCTTTCACTTTCTTGCCTGGAGAAGCAAAAAGTTATCCATTTATTAACAACATTTCATATTCTCAGTAAAAAAGACCAGCTGTAAGTTGGGGTAAGGGAAGGGAGGGGAGAGGGTGAATGGGTATGAACTGAAGAGGTTCTTGGGCTCTGCAGTAATTCAAGCTCTGGCTTGGATTGCTGCCAGCCACTAGGGGTTACAGTGCTGTTGGAGGAGAAAAGGGGTAGGTATAGAGATTTATTTAGCAGTTAATTCAAGTGGCTTGTAAGCTTTTGAATGGTGAGCAATCAGCCCTGTAGGGGAGCTCTTCCACTGTGTCTTGTGATGTGCGCTCGCTATTAAGTGTTTATAGCAGAATGAAAGCATGTTGTGTTAAAACACTGGGTACTTAACAAGCAGCATGCCCCTTGGCTAATCTAACAGACATCCTGTGTTTGGCTGGAGAAGTATAAGAGGTCAGCATGGCCTTTTTTTTTTTATTTAATTATGTTGTTTAAATTCTTGTTGACCTCCATCTTCTTAGGGAATAACTGAAAAGTCAAATCCACAAATTCAGCAGCTTTTCTTAAAACTTTAAGTGGTTCACTGGCACAGACACTGGGGAAGAGGGCATCAGTGTGTCCTTACCAAGGCAGTGTGCACACAAGTGTTTAGAAGGAATAGATGACATACACAAAGGGATGAAGTGCACCCCCAGCAAGTTTGGAGATGACACCAAGCTGAGTGGTGCAGTTGACACTCCTGAAGGATGGAATGCCGTCCAGAGGCATCTGGACAATCTCGAGGAGTTGGCCCATGGGAATTTCATGTGGTTTAACAAGACCAAGTACAAGGTGCTGCACCTGGGTTGAGGGAACCCCCGGTGTCATCACAGGCTGGGGATGAACAGATGGAGAGCAGCCCTGGGGAGAAGGACTTGGGGGTGCTGGTGGATGAGAGGCTGGACATGAGCCAGCAATGTGCCCTCACATCCCAGAAACCCAATTGTATCCTGAGCCGCAACAAACAGAGCGTGGCCAGCAGGATGAGGGAGGGGATTCTGCCCCTCTGCTCTGCTCTGGTGAGACCCCACCTGGAGTGATGCATCCACCTCTGGGGTCTCCAACTGAGAGAGTTGGGATTGTTCAGTCTAGAAAAGAGAAGGCTTAGGGGTGACCCAGTACTTGAAGGGCATCTACAAGAAAGATGGGAAGAGAGTCTTATTTACAAGGGCACGTAGTGACAGGACAAGAAGTAATGGCTTTCAACGTAGGCTAAACTAGATATTGGGGAAAAAGGCTTTATTGTGAGGTTAGTAAGGCACTGGAGGTTGCCCAGGGAAGCTGTGGATGCCCCATCCTTGGAGTTGTTCAAAGCCAGGTTGGATTGAGCTCTGAGCAACTCGGTGTGGTAGAAGGTGTTCCAGTCCATGGCAGAAGGGTTGGAACAGGATGATCTTTATGGTCCCTTACAACCCAACCATTCTATGGTTCTATGATTTTTTTTTAAGTGGCTTTTAACCAGTTGGGAGTTGTGCTTTTGATATATTTATTTCTGGTTTTAAGTACAAACTTTTAAGTTTGCCTTATTCTCTTCTGTATCTGTACTCTTCATTTGTGTCAAGAATATTGAGTTTATGAGCTGTCTTATCAAAGCCAAGCTTGAAATGTATGATCTGGGATGACAAGAGGATGTATTAACCAAAGGTATTAAATCTTAGCCAAAGGTGTTTTATCTAAAATTTTAATTGTATGGTTGTGTTAACTAAATGTAAATAAAATACTTCTAAAGTAGTCTGACCTAAACCATAATCTCTTCTTGGCTGTTGTCTATGGCTGTCAGGATACGTGGTGGCAAGGTATGTTTGGGATACAGGAGAGTTGTAATGTGCTTTATGATGCATTTCAGTGTCAAAGTGAGTACATGAAATGCTGTGTAACTGCACATCCCCAAAGATGGTTGATATATAACTTTAGAAAGACAGAGTAACAGGAAGAGTTCTCCACCTAAGAACTTAAAAGGTACAGCACTAGATGTGATAAAAGAGGTGGAAAACAGTGTGCATATTTTTTCTGGTTTGTTTTTTTTTGTCTGGCTAAATCTTGTGAACTCCTTCCTGCTATAAGCAAACTGTAAAAAGCAAAGAATAGTCAACCCATCATGCATCTCCTGTGCTCAGATGGGGAGTGTAAAAATATTTTTCTAGGCTTTCCATCAGTTGGCTGTAGGCACACAGCAATTCTTTAGCTTTAAACTGGTGTTTAAGGACTGTGGAGAGGAAAGGGGCAGAGTTCCTGGGGAAAAAGAAAGATCTGTTTCTGCAGAGGAGTGGCCCCAGTGCAAGCTGGTCTTGCAGCTGTACAGCTGCCAGGACTTGTGTGTGTGGTGAGGGAGGAAATAGAGCCTGATGTCTCTTGGTCCAAGAGGGTAAATTTCAGTTTTGCTGTGGGAACTGGATGGCAAGTCCTGAAAATGTGCAAGGCCCTGCCCAGAGGGGCACCCTCATTTCTGAGACCATGGCTGCACCAGAATCTGTCGTCTGGGGCAGGTGAGAACTGCATTTTTCCCAAATCTTTGGAAAGCACTACTCCTGCTTCAGTGAATCATGTGTGAAATCTGCTTTGATTTAGATCACATATATAAGGGAATGGCTTTCTCTTGCAGTCCTTCATTTTATTCCCCATGCACCAAACGTTTTGTGTTTCTACTAAATGCCAAGAGCTGCTGATAAAAGACAGGTGTCAAGCCTTCCGTTGCTTCTTGTACAATGTGAAGGTGTGTTCAAGGCTGCCACACCAAGCACCAGCCATACAGTGAAATACTTAACAACCTTCCAGCTGTGTTTTTAAATGAAGTGTCTGTTTCCATCATATTGAATTGAATGTTTCATAGAATTAAAAAGAAGGAAAAAAACCAACCTGACCCTTGTCTCAATACAGCTTTCCAAACAGCAGTTACCAAGCCCAGTCCACCTTCTTTTTTCTGTGGTACTCAAATACCTTCTAAAAGTCATTGGTACCAGTTGTGTCTTGACACTCTAGCCTCTGGAGAGGTTATTATTAAAAGTCTTTTCAGAAGATATGGCAGCAGCTGTTAAAGTTTGTTTTCCTTACAGGTAAGTGAATATTTACCTGCAAGAAAGTCAGTCCAGCATTTCTGAGCCAGAAGAGTCTTGAGTGTTAATAACAAGAGTTGTGAAATATGCAGCCAATCTCTGAAATAATTCCAGATCAGGGCTGAACATATTGAACACTGTGTGTAAACAACAATATTTTTCTTGGAGCTGGATCAAAGCTCTCTTTTCTTCTGTTTTAAATAGCTAAAGAATAAACAGGTTAGTGACTAGAGATTAAAATTAATTTTACTAATTTCAGGTCTCCTTGATTAGCAGCAGGCTACTTTCTGAGCTTTACTTTTTTTCATACTGGGCTACCAAACTGCAGGATATGCAGGTTCTGCAACTGAGTTTTCAGAGTGGCAAGAGACAGTGTTCAGCAAATATGATTCTGGATATCCACTTACAGGCAAATATACTTTAAAATAATCCAATGTACCTCAAACCTTACAGCTGATCTTTTGCTGTAGTGAATAATTGGCTCCTTTTTGGTTCATTGCTGACCCAAGATATTTTACTAGTGATTTAGTTTCTTTAACAGCCTTTACTAGAAAACTTCCCTGACAGTATTTTTCAGAAACAGATGAGAAATTATTAGCAATTCATTCAGTGTTTACATGCTGAGGAACTTGAATAGATGGTTATAAAGGCCTTGCATGGTCTGTATTGACTAGCATGTTATGCCGTGTGGCTTTCCCGTAGCCTTCCTTCTGCTGCAGAGCATGTGGTAATGGCATACACTTGGATCTGGGAAACCAGTGCAAAGTGTTTTCCTGTGTGAGTGGAGACCTCCACATCCAACACTGCTAGCAGGATGTCTTCTCATGTTTGTTATCTATCTTCTCTCAGGTATCTGCAGGGCAGATGTGCAGTGCAGCCTCCAGTTGCTGAGGCTCAGGATGAGCCTGTTGGTAGAACGGATGCTGTGAAAGTCACATAGTGCCTATGGCACTCCTGTCACACACAGAGAATATTCTGAATTGGCATGGACAATGCCATGCAGAGTCAGGATCAGAACTGGGACTAAGAGCTGGTGTAATGTGTGAAACCTGCAGTAGCCCCTGATGTAAGGGTTTGTGCAACAAACTGTTTCCTTATTAGTAAGGAATGGAAATCGGACATGTGGTAGGTTAAACTGCACACAGCATCTCTATTGTAAAGTTCAGTCCATATTAAATATTGGATTAAATCTGGACTGTTTATTACCTAACTCATTCTGGTATTGGCTTCTCCTTAAGAGAGAGTGTTCTCCCAGGACCACCACAGCACCAATTCACATATATGGTGATTTATCTTTTTTCTTTTCTTCTCCTCTCCTACCTCCCCTGTCGGCTTTTCCTTTTTTAGGGAAAACCAAACTACGCCAAACAAATTAAAGCTAACCACAGCTGGGTTTTGCCTTTTTTTCTGAAGCAAATCTGTCATGCCTTCTACCTTTGAGAAACCTACATGTTCTGCAGAAGTCTAGGTTATAGATTTATTTTCTTGTCAACAAGATCTACCGTCGTATTATAAACTGTTGGTAGTATATGTAGATCTAAATGATCAGTTGGCTGTTGATTATACAGGAAAAGATTAAGCTCCTCCTCTGTTAGGAACATGGGTATTGACTACTAAGCACAAATATTATTTTGATGTGATGATTTTATTTAAAATACCCCAAAACAACAGAACAAAATCCCAAACCAAACAAAAAACCCCAAAACAAAATCCCAAACAAGCAAACAAACAAACAAAACCAATCTTTGATCCTAAGTCATCCTCTCCTACTAGATGTAGCACTGGGGAGCCTCAGGAACTAGTTACTAGCTCAAAATGCCTGTAGGCATTTGGAAAAGCAAATCACTCTGGAACAGTTATCATGGATCTATTCCCTTTTTCTAAAGTAAATGAGGTGGCTCAGCTTTCATTATTAGATACAGGAAGAGGTCATAATTGAAGAGATAGAGATGGTTTTTAATGCATTTTCTTCCACTGCTACAGTTCTAGATAGGTTTTCAGAAAAAAGAAGAGGAATGCTCTAAGTCAACTGTAAGTACCCATACACCTACTCTATACTTGGAACAAGTCCTGAAGATAAGTTTGACTTCCTGAAGGGAAGTGTAGGGATCTGAGAGCTGATTTACAGGGCAGCCATAAAATACTTGAGTTTGTGTGGTTTAAGTGTACTCACAGTTGCTCAGGGATATCTGTGAGATGGTGGCAGTGCCTTGTGTGGAAAAGATCAAGCTAATTAAAAATGTGACTCATGGCATTCCATAAGATACTCCTATTTATTTAGGAGAATTGCTGTTTGTAACCTCTCGAAGAAGGGAAGACAAGAATAAAGTAGAAGAAAATATTAAGGTCTGGGGTTTTGTCTGAGTTGAACCTGTGAGTTTTAGGTGTATTTTTTTAAAATCAGAGAGCACGCTGAAGGTATCGTGTATACAGACTATACAAAGCTCCTTCATGGAGCTTTTTGTTTGATAATGAAGTACAGTTTTGTTCTTGCCAGTACTGACTGTTCTCAGTGTAACTACTGGGATGTGAGAAACAGGATAATAAAAAGTTGATTTGAAGTCAGTTATTTGAAATTACGTTGTTTCCTCCTATAAAGTTCAAGAGTTCAGAGCATTCTTGAGAAAACTGTAACAAGCAAGAGATGTTGTACTTAAGTGTGTTAAGAAATACTAAACTTGAAAAAAGTTGCTTAACTGGTATTTTCAGGGTTTCTTTTGCAGTTTTCAGATCATAGCTGGAAATGCTTCTCAATATTTGATTTCAGTCATCCCTGCTTTAGTGCCTCAAAGTCTTTGAACCTACTTACGGTTCATGTTTTCCTGTCCAAGAAGGATGGTCCACAAATGACCGTATATTGCAGATCCCCTGGCTTGTGCACTTCCAGGTTGCTTTGACTCCTCCTTCCAAGCTCTGAATCCCTCTTTTGTGCATACCAGACAAGTTCCAGTTTGAGATTTTGCTTGAGTCTTTCTTTACCTTTCATTTAATATTCATGTGGGCAGCTTGACTGGGCCTCAAAACTGATTTGTGGGAGTGGAAATACATTGAGCTGTTTGGGATATGTCTGAACTCCCCTGGCTGGGATAGCAAGCTGGAGAGAGGGGACGGTACCATGACTCAAAATAATTCTTAGCAGAAGCTGCCTGTAGATGGGCTCTGTGTGCATGGTAGGAAAACGACTTAAACCTCAGTCAAGGATTCTACTGAGTTGCTATTATAATGGCTTTGGTAGATTTAACCTTGAAATTTTGTGTCTGAGAATGTAAGGCTAATTTGTAGGATTGAGAGAGACTTCAATGACCCCTATCTTAACTCAGCTGTCAAAAAGACAGATTAACCCTTTTCCAAGATCTTTCTTATCATTTATCACTTCCGTTTTAGTCTGAGAGCTCAACTACTCACTTTAAGTTGCCCACAAACACGCTGCTTATGTATGATAAGGAGACATTTGCTAAATCATTTTGGGAAATGAAAGCTTAGAGAGGTAAGCTAATTTTGGTAACCTTTTGGTGAGTTTTCTTCCCTTATTCCAAAAATTACAAGTAATTTACAATACTCTAGATTACTTCAAAAGTTACAGTAGTTCTTAGCATGAATGAAATACATGTCAAACTACGTTAGATGTACTCTTTGGATATTGCAAGCCAAATACCTATTCCTTCAGAAACTAAGTCTAATAATAGATCTAGGAGTAGAAATAACTTGTAAAGTTCCATAGCTAGTTGAATGTCCTGCACTGGTCACTACGGGCTCTTGTAGGTTAGTTATTTGCATCTGAAGTGGGGAAAAATAATTCTATTGTATGTAACTTTTCCTACTTCCTCTGTTTCTCTCTTGTTGGGAAAGAGCTGCATTCAAGAATCGTTCTTATTTTGGGGCTGAGTACTGCTTAGGTTTCTCAAGGAGCAGAAGTGGGTGGAGGTGGGTGTTTTGTTTTGTTGTTCTGGGTTTTTTTTTTGGTTTTTGAATGTTGACTTTTTTAGTACTGCAAAAATGTACATTTTCAGATTAATTTCTTGCAGCATATTTGAGGCTAGTTTAGACCTCCCTGTTACCATGCACTGCTTCTTTGTCTTTGTACATTTTAGTCGTGTGTGAAGGCATGGTTTTACTTCCTTGCTTCTCCTTGGTAAAGAGACAAGCTGGGAGCTGCTACTTACTGTAGTGTAAGGCTGATTCTGTGCTAATAGAGAGGGAAGCTGGAAGCAGCGAAGTTTATGTAGAGAGTTTACCACATTAAAACCAGTGCAGGAAGAAAACAAAGTCTCAGAAACTTACACCTGAGTATATTTGTTTCAGTGTTGAGTAGTGACAGTGTGGTTTGAGCAAATTACTTGCTATGATCATGCATTGCTCTTTTGATGCATCAGAATAGAAGCTCAGAAAGACAGTTTAGAAGAAGGGTGAGGTTATTCAAGTTTAAAAGGCAAGGTTCTGTCAAGAAAAATTATTCTAAGAGCAATTCAAGGAAAAAACCAAAACCCAAAGGATGAAATATTGCAGAATTATAATGCTGTAATTTTTAACCTATGCCACAGATGCATTTTAGTCTTTGTGCATAAATTTTAGTCCAGCAGTCTGCACATCATTTATGTAGATAGCTTTTTAGTCACCTGAGTGAATTCCATTATTGTGGGAGAACGTTCTCTGTTTGTTCCATTCACTTCCAAATATTCCATTTTAAAGTTCTGCTTAGCCTTACAGGTAAACTGCAAACTGTATGTTTCATGGTATCTCTTGCACGCTTCATGCTATATTGATTTCTTCGGATCTGCTTGCACAGATGAGTGCTTGGCTGCTTAGGGGCTGCTGTAGCTACAGCCAGAGTATTTGGTGTTTCAGGCTTCAGACCTCAACCTTCCTCTGATGTACTTATTGGGACATGAAGTTTTGAAGTCAGTAAGCATTCTGGACATAGTTTAAACGAAGAAAAAGTGAGAATTCCTGCTCTTAAGTTTGGGAACATTTTAGAAAAAATCCTGAACCCCTCTATTTTAGAGGGCATGATGTGTTCTAAGAGACAATTGGCACAGTAAAGATGCAAAACTACTATGTTGAAAGATTGATAGGCAAAAATGTCTGCAAAAATGTCTGCATGGGACAAAACTTCTTCCCCGGCTCTGTTATTGAAGGTCATACGTTGTTGTTCAACCACTTTTGTGCAGTGTCTTCCCCTGTAACATGAATGAGAGAATCAATAATGTCAAGAGGTGCTGAACTGATGACTTATTTCCTTCTCCATAGTTTCAAGCAGTTGCTTTTGGGTTTGTTTTTATTTTTCATTGTTTCCCTTCTTTAATATTTGAATACATGAACTTGTTCTGTTTATCCGGAAAATACCCTATGTCATAGAGGCCCCAACTTGTACCTGAGACAAGCTTAAGAATAAAGGAGAAATATTCTGGGCTATTATTGATGAAGACTTATCTCAGGAAACTGTTACTGCAAGAAGTTTTAAAGTAGAAAAAAAAAATCTTTCCACAACTTGATTGTTGTAATGAGAAGTAAAAGAATCGTCAAGCCTTCAAAAATCAAAACACTGACATGATAAATACCGAATTCCATAATATAGCGCTTTAATTTAAAAAAAAAACCTTGAAAATGTTGCTGTTTACCAGTGTCTGTGTGAGGACCAGTGGGGATAGTGTTCAGATTTTCTGGAATTCTGGTACAGTGTCTCTAAAATAGCCTTTACCACCTCCTGGTGGTGCCACTATGTTGACTGCACACATGCTCTAACAAATGCTGGTTCTCCCCTGCAGCCACCCTGCTGCCCTCCCAGAGCTTGCTGAGATCTTTGGAAGAGTGAGTAGCAACTGGTGGTTCCTTCTCTGGCAAATGACAGGGCTGAAGGGAATAATTTCCAGGTAATTTTCCCTGTCCTCTTCCCCCATGCCTGCTCTGCTGGGCAGAAAAGAGGAATATTCTCCCCTTCTGCAAGAAGGGAAAAATGCTCTTCCCAAAGCCTTGACAAACAAGCAGGTTCTACTGGATCAAAGTTTCTGTATTGACTTGGTGTGTTTCATGTACTGTATTTTGGGGTGGTTTTTGAGGGTAGAGTTAACAATGTGAGTGATCAAATGATTAAAATAGCTTAAGAATCATAGTACAACATTGCCAAAGAGATGTGACAGCAGCTAGAAACACCGATGTATTTTGCAGTTACACCAGAGACTGTTCCTTGTCAGTGGCTTGCTCTGGTTTCGTGATTAGGAGGCTATTAACTGATTGTATGGTGCTTTTTAAGGATTACTAGATCTTTGGTCTAACTTCCATTAAAAAACCAAAACATGCTCCCAAACAAAAAAGCCCCGCCACACCTTCAAGTAATACTTTTTGTTTCACAAAGAAACAATTCTGTTCTATAATTGAACCATTTTAATTTAACTGCTACTTTAAAAAATACTTTTTGTGGCTTTTTTTCTTCTCTTCCCTAGTTGAAAACCAGCGTAATGAATGTAGTCAAGACAGTTTAACCAGGTTTGCTGGAGCAGTGAGATGATTCATTAATAAGTAGGTGGGCTAGAGAGTCAGAAAGATACTATGGGCTTGGGCAAGGACCTGATGAATACCAAGGCAAATCTTTGCTTATTAATATCAGGTGAGAGAGAGAGAAGACAGTTTCTGAAGAAGCAGTTCCACCTTAGGCTCTAGGTTTGTTTTTGCCTCTTACTCACTGGAGATGATGGTTAACCCAGTCTTAAAAGGACAGAAGTCATCAGATCTAGCAGAGAAATGGTGTTTGTGTAAGTGTGGACACTTTGTTCTGTCTTGCCTGGGAACCAGTGAAGTGTCTGCATGCCTTCCCCTGTTGGGCCATCCCCCATATTGCCTCATGTCTTCTTTAGTGCCTGAACAAACCTGGTGCTTTAGAGTCTCTCAAGATAATTGGGCATCAGTAGTCTGTTCAGTGATTCCAGCCCACAAAGATAAGTTAAAGGAACAAGAGAAATCAAAATGACCACATTTCCCTTGGAATATAAATTCTGAACCTGAATTTCCCATCAACTTGTGAGCATTGGTGTGTACACATGCAGGTACTGTGCATGTGTCTTTGTGTATATGTGTGTTTGCAAAATTATCAAATGGATAAGAACAACCATAATATGTATATTTGTAGTCTGAGCAGAATTACCCACAAATGGAAGATCTGGGGATTTTTTTTTCCCCATTTGTTTGCCATTAGTGGGTATTTTCAAGAAAATACTGTGTTCTAGTGAAAACCTTGCAGTTGGTTTTTCATATGCATGCACATAATCCACTCAAGCTATTCCCTATTCACCTCATCCAACTCAGTTCCCTCCTTCCATTTAGGAAATTCAGCATTCTCTAAAGCCCAGATAGGGGTTATCAATCATGTTCAATATTAGGTTACTTGCAGAAGAGAGTCATTACCTTTAATGTGTAATAACTGTGCCATGAAGATAATACAATAAAATCCAAGAAATGTAATTTAGAAAGGCTTCCTGCTCAAGCTTAAAAAAAAAAAAGTTATAATCCCATCCTTAGGGTCACAGAAAATCTTGTTTATTTTATTCCTTCTACTTTGTGTCTTTTGGGGCTTCTTGCAGAGTAATGCATCATCTGCCTGGGATGGTTCTCGGTGTGTGTCTGCTGCATTCAGCTATTTCTGTAGAAACACCCAAGAATTATTGGTGGTGTAGTACAGCTGCTGTGCAGCACAGAGGGCAACCCTTGTGTTGGATTGTGATTGCAATGGTCCTGCTAAAAAATCCTATGCTTTGATGGATCACAGGGAGTGGGACTACGCTGTACTTTTGACATAGGTGTGAATGGTGCCCAAATGGAGGTTCTGGAAACTTGGAAACATACAAGCGAGTTTTTTGTGGTCAAATGTGCCCTCAGGGAAGCAAATGGCTGTTTTTTGGAGTGACTTCAGTGGGAGGGGAGGGGTCAGGGTGTGGAACTGCTGTTACTGCTTTGTACCTTTTCCTTTGGCTTTGTTCTCCAGCACTGACAGGCAACTGTGCCTGGCAGTTCCTCTGAAAGGGAGCAAGGTAGTGTCAGCTTGAGAAGGTAGGAAAGTAATGAGGAAATAAATAGCAAAGAGGACTTCTATCTTGGGAAGAGCAGTGTAACCCAGTTATTTCAAGTAGCCTTTTGTGAGAGATTCCCATCTCTGACTGGATTTCTTAAGAACCATTTAACACAGTGGTTCTGATTTTTGTTTGTTTGTTTGTTTGTTTGTTTTTTTGTTTTTTTGTTTTTTTGTTTTTTTTTGATCTGGCAGTGGCAGATCCAAGCTCTGCGGTTTTAGACTTGAACAGTGTTTCTCCACTCCTAGAGATGATGTGGCTGGTGGATGTCTTTGAATGAGGGGATCATTCCTTTTTTTTCCCCCAGCAACTTGGATTAAAATTATGACTCAGTTGCCAGAATTCTCCTTTCATTCACTTCATTGGCAAATTTTTACCATTTCAAAATATTTCGTGAACTGTTAATTTTAATTTTATTTCACTATTTTTTCTCTGTTGGGTACCTTCCCACAAGGCTGTATGCTGTTCTACTTACTATAATTAAAATTTCAGCAACGAACAGTTTCTGCTAGTTTGATAAATTCAGTTTTCAATGTTGGAGTTTTCAACAGGGAGAGGGCTTCCATGAACTATTCTCTCTAGAATTAAAGATAGTAGTCTCCAGAGTGTGTCTCTGCTGTGATGTATTTTGCAGTTAAACTTTTAATGGGATTCCTACTATTTTCTGTTGGAATAAGCTTCCTCCTGCTGTTGTCTCCAGTTGTACCTATCTTGGAGAGCAAAGCAGCTTTGTTAGGTAAAGATGACCTTATCTGGATTTACTCCTTCATTCCTTTTAGGTGCTTACTTACAAGTAAGCAAGCAACCATGCAGAGTAGCAATCGGTCTGATTGCTGAACTGAACTCAAGTCCCTTTAGATCTGCAATTATAACTAAGCAGCTGGGGTTTACAGTACTTGTTGTCTTGTATTACTAGCAGAGGTAGTGATCAGTGTTTGGGAGGGAAACTGAAACAAGAACCAGAGTACTGCTGGGAAAACTCCATTGAGGATTTTACCTCAGAGGACAACAGAAAGCGTGACAGCTATCCAAGCTTCTGAGCCACTCCTACATGGAAGCTCTGCTGAAATTATGTGCTACCAAGGGGCCTGAGGTGTAGGTCCTGCTGGGAAGGAGTGGGCTGTTAGCAAAGCTTCTAACAGTGTTTTGCCACTTCAGCTCACTTAATATTCAACTCTGAAATGTGATGTTTCAGTAGGCAATATTAGCAATTCTCCTTCTTTAACAGTCCAACTTCAGCACAGTGGTACGAGTTTATCACTGGATAGATCTATATGTAAACAGTTTGAAAGAAAACTGAAGGAATTTAGATTTTCTCTCAATAGGAAATAGCTCTTTTCGCCAAAGCTCTGAAAAAAATAGCTATCAATTAAAAATAGTGGCTGAATATACAGAAAGCTTTCCTCTTCCTTGTATTTCTTTCCACATGTGCAAACAAAACTCAAACTGAACTTACTCTTAACTGTTCTCATGATATTGATGTTGCATTGTCTCTGGACAGTGAAATAATCCAGTAAATGTGCTCTCTGCTTAAGTGCAACTTTGATTTGAAAATCACATCCATAGCAGTTCTCGGAAATCCTATTTGGATTTACTAAGCATGATTGCTCATGCTGGAAGTGCTTTAAAAGTTCAGTCCAGTCAGATACCAGAAACTATTTCAAATTACTTTTCTAGCCAATCTTTGTTACACAGCATGGGTCAGAATTAGTCTCTGCACATCAAATATAGTCAACACACTGATTATTCTGTGGAGCAGGAATTTTGACAAAGCACTATGGAATAAATTCTAAAAGAGTCATAGTTGATATACACTAAAAAATAAGTGAAGTAGATTTGTCAAATTATATCTGTTGTGAATTAGTGTCTTGGCTTGAATTAATATGAGAAAATTATCTAGAGACTGTTTTCTGGATCAAACTTGATGCAATGTCATATTTGATCTATTAAATATCTTAATACCGTACCTATGCTAGTCAGCACTTGTTAGATGTTTCTTATTTTTGTAGCCTTAAAAATTTCTCTGAAACTCCAAAGGTTAAACTTTGTTTCCCCCTGTACTAAAATGTTACATAAGTGAGAGAGTAAATCGACATATATTGTTGTGGTTGGGTATCAGATTTTGCTTAACTGGAAACTGCATCTGAGTTAGAGCACTAGTCTTTGGAAAGATGTCAGCATGTGATGAATCCTGACCCCACAATGGAGCAGTGTGTGTGTATATGGACAAATCAAGATAACTATTTTGCAGTAAATTAAACAGTGTTATGACTAAGTCTACATTTCCTTTAAAGTTCTTAAAAAATTTGTCTCAAATGCTTGGTTCTATTAATTGCCCTTACTTCTCACAAAACCAAGGCATCATAGCCTTAGTCACACATCATTTCAGTTTGTCCTGGGCATTGCTGTGTGCCAGTTGGAGAAGATGCCATTCAGCGTATCCTGCAGCTGTTTGGACTAGCATTGATTTGAAAGATAAAAGGCTTAAAAATTGTCAACCATGTGAGGTAGATCATCTTTCTCTGATTAAGTCTCTGGTGAACTGGTTGGAGATCTCAATGGCTGCGTGGCTGGTACTCAGGCACCCAACATACCCATTTGCTTGAAAATCCTTCAGTGAAACTTCAAGTTGGTTAGAGGTGGAATGAAAAAGTTTAATCTGAGAGTAAATCATGTAGACAACCGTGTAACTTCCTGCATCATGATTTCTGGCTCATAGCATCTTTCTGTGGAAGTTTTCTATAAGCTGTCGGTTCTCCAAGGGTAGTGAATGTAATCCCAGACAAACTTATATTAGTACTGCAATTTAGGAACAATATCTCTCACTTCAGTACTCCTTTTTTGAGTGTTAAGTTGTAAAGTGAGAGACACTGTTGGAATACCCTTGAAGTGCCCTATTGACACCCATTTTAGCTCTGATTATAGTTAGGACTAGGAAACAAGATGGATGTTCCCAGTTTAGACCTTAAATTATTAATAAGAAGAATGAGATTAAAATGTGCTTTGCTAAATAATGCCAGTCTGGAGACTTACCATTTTATGTGCTGTTGGATAATTTGCCCAGTTTAATTTGAAAATTAGTTTTCAGTGTTTTCAGCTCTTAATATTGAAATGGCTTGTAACAAAAATTATTTTTATAGCAAACCTTGTAAATAGCTTTGCTTAAAGGGAAGTGTCTCTTGTTTTCTTCAGGCTGCTGCCTATTACTGTAAGACTGCATAGTAGTGGATAGTGTGCCTTTTCTTTATTTTTGGTGGGATTTTACTTATTGTGTATAAACCCACATAACAAAACCAAGATTCATACGAAAATAGATAGCCCTTGTGCTCATGTATGTGTCTGTGAGGTTGTGTGGTTTCCTCTGAAATAGAAACTGGACTTTATAGTGTATGCTCTGCTTTTCTGACTTGGCAACAGGGTGTCAGGCAGGAGAGCCTTTGAAATTGGGGAGTAAATTTTTTCTCTGAAGGGAGAGTAGATCTAGGGCTCCTACTCCTTTGTTCTTTTAATAGCAGCCTGCTTTTGTTTTGCTTTAAGAAAATGATTCTGTGCTCTATTTACTGTGGCCAGAATCTCAAGCAGGGAGAGATGGTAAAACCATCTGGTCTGGTGCTCCAAAACACAGTTTGTTTGGGTTTGTGATAAAAAAAAATTCTAAAAGTACACTTACTTAAAGAGGATACCTTTTGCTTTGGACTCTTAGTGGAACTGCAATGGCTTGAGCAAAGGTAATTGTGGTCCATAATTTAACCTTGTGTCTGTAACTTATGGTTTCTTTTAGCTTTGAGGTTTGTTATGATAGTTTTGCACAATGCTAGTTAAAATCTGAACTGGGAATAGAGGCATCAGTAGTGTCAGGAGACGTAGGTACAACATTACGTAGCATTTCTTTGGCTTCCTTTGACTGAACTGGTTGCCTGATTTTTATGTTGCTAGTTATCTGTGACTAGACTTCTGTCAAATATATATATACACACACACAAAGTGGTTCTGCTAAGCTGAGTTTATTATTTTTATACAGGTCTATGTAATGTATTAGTTCATTGTCTTAAGATCACAGGAGATCTTAAACATATGGAGCATGCTTAGTATCACAGCATAGTCATACTAAATTCTTTTTTTTTTTTGCTTTTGCCAAGTTTAAATTTGACAGTGGTTCCTGAGCTGTGGCTCACAGCATACTTGTTAGTAGTTAGAGAGGAGCAGTAGGGTTCTGTGGCAATGACTGTCTCCAGCTGCCATTCACATTAAGAGAAAGCCACATACATGATGCCCTTGCCTGGTGTCAGTCTATGGCTCCGATTGTCTCTGGACTATCACAAAATAATGGCTTGGAGAGATGTAGACTTTGTGCAATAGGAGGTGGTAGGGACTGTGTCTTCAAATTCTTTCCAGTAGCCATGCACTGTTCTGTTAAAGCCTTTTGGAAGCCTTGAATTGCTGTATTTTATGTTTCTTAAAAAAAAAAGATAATAAAAAAAATCTCATGAGTTTCATCACAAGATTTATTTGCGCCGTTAACTGCTGTGATGAAGGTGATCCCTGAAGTCTTCAGCACAAGCTTGGTAACAGATGACTTTGTCAGGGCAGTATATTGGATCTGTTACAAGCAAATGATATATGACTTGGTCAGATCACGTTTGTCTTAGATTTCTGTTCTCTTGCAGTGGAAATTTTGTTGCACAGTCCTTCATGCGATTATTTAATAAAGACAGATACACCAGAAGTATGTCCAACACAGGCACTAGTGTGCAACAAACATTAAAGACCTAACTTTTTCTGATTTAAATCAAGATTTTAATTTAAATCTATTGACAAAGGAGTTCTTAACTGTCAGACAGGAGAAGACTTGCCATGTATTTGATGCTGCTTTTTGTAAAGCCCTGCAGTTCCTTTAGGCTGATTGATCTATTTCTTCCAAAGAACGGGACAAGGACGGGGGTCCTTGTTCTCTGTTTATCAGTAGTGGCTGTTCTGTATTGGACTTGAAATGGGCACTGCTTTGGTTCTTAGTTGCATATAAAAATATAATGAAACAAGAATGAAATAATAATTTTGTATTCATCTTGGAAAATTGTTGTTTTCTTTGTTTGTGTGGCTAGTCCGAGAGAAAACAGCAGGACAGTGTTTGTGAGCCAGGCAAATTGGGTTTGTTCTTTGAATTTGCAACAGAAATACCGTAACTGTTTTTGTTTAATACATCTCTGACCTGCTTATGGATTCATCAGATTTCTTTTTCGTACTTGATGAAGCAAAGCTTGGAGAAACAGATGGAAAATATCATGGGAACTGGAATGAATATAGCTTTTGGTAGAAACCAAAATGTGATTTGATTTAGTAGCCTTTCTTTTCTATTATTTTAATTCTCAGTATTGCATTCAGGGAACAAAATGAGTCTTCCTGTGGGTTATTCATCACCTGTAATTTTCCATAAATGTTTCTCAAAGTCTCCTGGAGCAACTGTATTTGTTTCACATATCAAAGGAAGTGAGATCAAATCCTGTTATGGTGTTCTTTTCCATCAGGTTAACTGAGTTTTCTCATTTTAGAATGAACTTATGGGGGGATGGGCAAAAAAAAGTAATATCCTATCAGCAGTTGTTTGGATCTTTTATATTCAAAATAAAATTTCATCCTGCAAAGACGAAATAAGAGAAACCTTAGAGAAGAGGAGATATGAGAGACATCCCACAAATATTATGTGCACGTAAATGTGCTCTATTTGAGCGTTACCATTAGCGGGTTCAGGCAGAGAACCTTGCCTGTGCAATAGTGTGTAGGTCCTGACTCTAGTCCTAAGCTGTTCATTATAGAAGAAATTATATTGTTTCTGTAGTCATTGGAGGTCAGACTGGCCATGCACAACCCCTCTGACCCGTGACTACCTGGGGACTGCTGATTTCCTTTCCCCCTTCCCTACAGAGTCAGAAATATTAAGTGATTTTTATTTTGAACAAAATTTTGTGGGATAGTGCCATTGTCAGTGCAAACTTGATGTGGAAAGTGTTTGCACAACCTCCATGGGGAAAATGTTTTCCTGGAATCTGAGGTGCAGCGTCTGGGCAAAATAAGAGATTCTTGAGAACAGAAGGTCTTGTCAGAGTATTTGGTTAAGCGTATTCATAAGTCATAGGTTTGAATCACGTTGCCTGAGCGAGGCAGAGTGGCCATCACAGGACTTAGGAGAAAGTTTGCCATTTTGGAACCATTTTAAAACCATTTTGTATGAGGAGATTAAACTTCTCCCTGGACAACTGAGTATATTGCTTGGTGGTTGAGATGGTGGTATTCTGTGTAAAAGTCTGATGGTAGGAAACCGCTTGTGCCTTAAAGAAACATCCAGACTTTCATGGGGTGAGGACACAGAAGATAGCAGCAAAATACCGTATTTCATAGGCATGTATAACAACAGTTAAAGTGTTCTGACTCTTCAAACTCTGGAGAGATATTCTCATTCCATCTGATTAGCAGTGGCACAAAGACATTCTCTACAATAGCAGGCCAGATTTTGGTGTCTGAAACTTTGTAGTTTTGGCAATGGCATTCCCTGTGGAACCTGTTGCTCTGTAAATGAGGTTGTGAGCTCTGCTCTTCTGCATTTGTCCTCCAAGCATGTCTGGCACAGAAAAGTTTTGGACAGGCCTTTTTGGTGAGTTGTGGGAGAAGGGGTTTCCAAAAAGGGGCTGTACTGCATCAGCAGACAAGTAAGGTGACTATTTCACCATTGACTGAACTCTTTGGTTTTTGGCAGCAGTGTGAATTTTATCACTGACTTGGAGTTGCTGTGTCCCATTCCGGAGAAGCACAGCTTTGGCTCTGGCTCTGGTCATTCTTGTACTGTTCTTGTGGTTTTGAGAAAAGTGAAAAGGCTGGAACAGAACGTGTAAAGCAAAAATGTAGACATAATTTTAAAGGAGATATTGCTGAGTACTGAGACATGTTTTTGTACCCGTTTTTTTTTTCTTGCACTTCACAGTCAGTCAGTAGCTGCCAGATGCTAATAAAATTGTAAGGGATGGAGATGCTGAAATGGCATCCCTTTGGTACAACTATTTGGTATTCCAGGGGCAGCCATAAATGCAATCTATCAGAAGCAGGGAGCCATTTCACTCTAGCACAGATGGTTTAATGTAGCTGGAAGAGAGGAGGGGAGAGGATAAACCCCACCTGAGGGCTGGCAGGGGACTTTGAGAGCATTGCAGCCTTGCAGCTGGGAGATGGGATGGGGCAACTTCAGAGATGTGACCTGTCACGAATAATGCACCTGGGTGGGATTTACAGCTCTGAATTTTTCTGCCCAGGTATATGATATTCAGTGTAAATGGAAGCCTGTTGAACTGCAGGAGACAATGTTTGGCTGTGCTGCTTGCTCAGTCTTCATAGAAAAAAGAAAAAATTCCAACTCCCTGAAAAACACCACCACCGAGAAGCTCCTTTTTTTGGCCATGTGCCAGGCAGAACGGCCAACCATGAAAACAGCTTGGCACCAAGGACTGTTGGATTTTTAGTCTCTATCCAACCTGTAAATTTTGAGGTTTCTTTCCTGTAATGTCTTCTGTGCTCTGTAAGATTTCAACTAAGTTGAAACAGAAACAAAACAAAAAGGAAAATTGACACAAAGACTCCTTTTAACATGATTGCAAGGAGCAAGAATGCTTCCTTTTTAGGCTTGAAAACACTCTTTTTAGCCTGCTTCTCTGCTGGCCCATGGAGGACAAACTAAAAAACATCTACCAGGCTGCAAGCAACCTTTTCAGGTCTAATTCCTGAGACATTTCTTGTGACTTCCTGTGAAGGGACTCCCTGGAGCTTGAGCACTCTGCAGAAATTGCTTCCAAAGTCAGGTGCTAAATCTCCACCGCTGCTGGAGAAAACAACCTAGAAACAAATAAGCTTCGGTATTGAGTAAAAAAGACTGGGCTGATGGGTATCCGTTTTTATCACTACTTCCCTATGACCTTTTCCCCAAATTTTTGCTATTGTTGTCACTACATTGAGCTGGAATTTGTAAGCAATTTGGTTGACTCTCAGCCCACTGTGGTAGGTATTGCTGAAGCCAAGAGGAATGACTTGGGAAGAGCTGCAGTAAGAGAAGGGACTGGTATTTTTCCAGTGGGAACTATTTCTCTGCTTCTTTCTTGTGCCCTCTTCCATACCTCCCTCTTATTTTTGTCACCTAAAAACTTGTGTCTTTAAAGCCATATGCTTGGCCACTCTACTCCAGTGACAACTTGTCAAAGCCCTCTTCACGGTGCTTTTTACAATTCACTGGATAAACCTCCTCAATATTTCATTTCCATGTCAGAATTTCAGTTGAGCTGCAGCTGAGTGTAGAGGTTGTGGCCTACTTGACATCCTTTTATATACCAGAGCCAGTCTACCCTCATTAAACTTTGCTGTGTTTTATTTAGGCTGCAACCTAACCCTGTTAATCTTGTAAAACAGGCACGTTGTATACCCTTGTGTACTCCTGGATGCTGCATTTTAGCTAGAGGTAACTCTGTGGTGCTGCAAAAAAAGCAAGGCAGTGGGACAGTATGGCAAGACTCTGGATAAGTCCTCAGACAAGATGGATGTGTTGGCTGGTTGAAAGATTGCATTTTTATTATTTAACTTTTTGTTTTTAAGTGAGTAGGGCAGTGTATTAAGTGCTCAAGTAGCAGAGCTACCATTATGGCCAAACTCACCTAACTTGTCAAGCTAAGTGCTGGAGGGTCCATTTGTTCTCTCCTGACCTCCATCCTCTGGGTTTTTTTTTTTTTTCCAGGCTTAGGCTGTAACGTGTCTAAAAGTGCTGTGCTCATATCCCAGTAGCTAAATGTGCTATTGCATATAGACAGTTTAATTCCTTTTCATCAGGTATTCCGTGGTGACCCAATGTTCAATAGCATTTGTGGGGGTTTTTTTTCCCTCCAGTAGATAGGATTCCCATGTTATTTCCCATCTGAGTATTACGAGACCTGCTGTTTCTAAAATCAGTTGCTGTACTTTGTCCAGATGTAGGCAGCACTGGGTTGTAAGCTCTGTATAAAGATGCTTAGTAAATGCGATTTTTTTTTCCTGTTTCTAAATGTATTCCACTGTGAAGTTGAGTTATTGAAGAGCTGCATATCTTCTGAGAAATCACACCTGAACTGCAGAAACAAAATATGTAAGAGATGTAGGCCAAACTTCAGTTGTACAGCACGTGCCCAGGGGGCCAAGAGGGCCGATGGCACCTGGCCTGTATCAGCAATAGTGTGGCCAGCAGGACCAGGGCAGTGATTGCCCCCTGTACTCGGCACTGGCGAGGCCTCACCTTGAGGGCTGTGTCCAGTTCTGGGCCCCTCACTGCAAGGAGGATGTTGGGGTACGGGAGTGAGTTCAGAGAAGGGCAGTGGAGCTGGCCAAGGGTCTGAGGCACAAGTCCTGTGAGGAATGGCTGAGGGAGCTGGGGGTGTTTAGTCTGGAGAAAAGGAGCCTCATGAGTGATCTTGTCACGCTTCACGACTACTTGAAAGGAGATTGTAGTGAGGGGATGGTGGTCTCTCTTTCCTAGTAAAAAGTGACAGGACAAGAGAGATGGCCTCAAGCTGTGCCAGTGGAGGTCTAGGTAGGATATCAGAAAAAGCTTATTTACAAAAGGGTTGCCAAGTATAGGAACAGGCTGCCCAGGGAAGTAGTTGAGTCACCATCCCTGGAGGAATTTAAAAACCACGTAAACATGGCACCTGGGGACATGGTTTAGTGGTGGACTTGGCGGTGCTGGGTTAATGGTTGGATTCGATGATCTTAATGGTGTTTTCCAACCTAAATGATTCTATGATTCTAAATTCTCCCCTAATCTGTATCAGCCCTGTAGCTGTCAGAAACACGTTTGTGAGGGCAAGCAGGTCATTAGTGTATTTCAGATCAGAAATTCACTAGTCTTTCTTCTTTTTGTGAGTAGGTGCTGAAGTCCCAACAATTGTAAGGGCCCATCCTGTGAATGATGCTAAAGCTGAAGCAGTTTCATTTTGCTGAAGAACCCTGATAAATTGTTAATCTGCTGCTCCTGAGAACAGGAGTGAAAGAGATCCATTCAGGAAGATATATTACTTTCAAGGATAAGCCCAAAGAAAATCAATCTGCAGCCAGCAGAAAAGGCCACTTCCATGTTGGTTGGAACTCTGTTTATTGAAGAAATTTTAGCCACACTGGTCTGGAAATTGCTGTAAATTTTCAATTTTACAGTGGATTTTTTTTGTTTTTGTTTTTTTATACACTAGTGTTGTCTGCTTTACTGTTTTTTTATTATTGTGAGGTTTTTTGTATAATGGGAAGGTGTTTAATGGGGGTTGTTTGCTTTCTTTTCTTCTTTTATGCTCTTATATAGCATCTATGTTGCTTGGTATTGTGCTTTCACATCCCAAAGAGCCATCATAATTTCATACAGCAGATTTGTGTGAGACTGTTGTTCATTTCAGAATTCAGAAATCTGTATCTAATTTTAACATATTTATAGTTTTTCTGTATTTCTTTCATAAATTAAACAGCTTTAGTGTTAACGAACAGCAAATTAAGCAAGGACAAACATACAATTACCTGATAGTTCAGTATTAATAGAATAATCTTGAAAGCATCCTCCTAACTTAGCTGAAGACAACTGATACCTTTTAACAGGATTTGGAATATATGGATTTGGTTCCTGACTCTGCAGAGGCTCTCAGTTTACCTGGTTGTGTTCTCTGGATGTTTCTTGGGTATAAATACAACTGCCACAGCAGTGACAGATACGTCCTCTCATGAAAGAGATGGTGCTCCTTTTCCTGTACCTGTCATTACTTGGACCAGAGGGGCAGGAATGCCTGACTGTGCTTTACTTACCAATATTTTACCAAAGGGAAGTCCAAGGTTGATATTCAATCTGTGGGCTAATGGGAAAAAAATTACAGGTTTGGTGTTCTTCTGTCACCTCAGGGGTGCTGCAACATTTCTGTTATTCATGTTGGTTATTCCAAACGTTTTAATGGGTATGTTTTTTGGAATAGCCTGCTGGTCATTTAGGAACTTAGTGAGCCAAGCCATATACCACCCCATTAGCCTTTGTTCTTCTGAGTAGTAGGTGGAATTATTCTTTAGTGCCTCAGCTGATTTAAAGGATGAGAGCTAGCAGAAATCACATTTCTTTGGTACTTAAGGTAAGTTGCCTGTGTGACTTGTATTTGACAGTACTGTATGATTCTTCAGAGCATAAACATGTGCTTTGTGTGGTGATCTCAAGAGCCCCTTTATCTTGGTGGTGTTTTTCAAAGGGAAAAAATGGTCTGACAACTGTAAGGTAAGAATCTAAACTGAAACAAAGTGGTGTGGTCTGTGGACTTTATCTGGTGCTAGTCTGATTCATCAAGTTTAATCCATGCTCCTTTTCAAACTCCCAGTGGAAGAAGGAAGTGTAGTATTTCTTTTATGCTGTATTATTTTGTGAAATTTTCTCACAATTTGTGAAATAAAGTACTTTTCTTTTCTTGTATTACCTGTGACCTTCCCTCTGCATAGATACCATTTGGAGTGTTCATGTGGAGTGTCCATACATCTGGGAGAATGTAAGCAAAGCTGGCCAAAGCAAAGACATTGCCCTTGTGTTTAGGGAATTTCAGGATGGGTCTTTGTATTAGGAATCCATGTAAATAAATCACCAGCAACAATTTTGCTTTTTCAGTGGAGAAAATGACTTGGAATGTTTTTCAGTATTTTAGCCTTGCTAAATTACATGCAGTATTATGTTTAGTCAAACCATTTGATGTATTTAGGGTATTTTTATAGTCAGTGAAGGAAGGCACAGTCCTCCAAAGGTGACACTTCCAAGTCAGATGCTCTTAAAGGGGACCTGTTTTCCTCCTCTAACTGTAATGTGTACTTAGGCTCAAGTGATGTTAGAGTATCCATCTTTGTATATGGCTTTATGATGCTGTCCAAATGCTGTTCAGATATGAACTGAATGGAAATTTTTTGTGTAATATTCTCTTTTCATGCCTGATGTTGCCTTTGGATATATTGCTGTGTCAGTGAGGAGCTGTTAAAGCCCCTGTTTTTGTCTTTTTGAGGTATGTGTAATTGCCAGCTTTTCAGAATAGGTTAAAGTTTTGGTAACAGAACTATGAAAGTCACAAAATAATTCAGCTTCACTTGTAACTGTGCCCCAAAGTCTGCCAAGTGTGTGCACTGCTACCATTTAAAGGTCTGGTTCTCAGACTCCACATGGATTCCTAAGACAAAAAGTGTGCTTGCACCAGCAAAAACCAGTCCCAGAAATTTGTCTTTTAGTAGCACTAATAAAATCTTATCTCTGAAATAACTGGACTTGTCATTGAGAGATCCCTAAATGAGGGATCCTGACCTTATCACAGATTCCAGGTCAGGAAGGCTAATGTTTTCTGTGCTGAACTTTTTATGTGATGAATGAGCCTTTCCTTGGTCAATAAAGTTTCCCATTGCTGACTGTTTTGATTTTCCTTTCCATTTGCTTCAACTTCCTGCATGAATTCCATTTCCACTGGCTTACTGTATCTCCCTCATCATGTTGAGTTTCTGGTCTTAGATTAACAGCCTGCTTTGTAAAATGCTCTAAATCTTATGTTGGATGGAGAAAAGTGGGTATCTCATCAGCTCACTAAGGGAGTTTTTGCAGGGGGAAAAAGTTAATATACTCCCTCCGCTCACACAAGTACTAGTTGATCTGCCACTTGGGCAGGATCTGGCTTTCAGATGGGGTGTAATTCTTCTAGTTTTGTGTTTAGTATGGTCTCCCTCTGTTCCCTGATGGCTGGGCTTTGGTCACTTGTCAAACACAGTGATGGTCTGTATGGTAACACACAGGAGAAGGACTTGCAGTGTACCCTTGCCAGTCTGTGGGTTTGTGAGACAGTTAACTTTTAGGGGTTAAAGCAGAGAACAGATTTATTTTTTCTTAACTATGGGTGCTAATCCAGTAGAGGAAGTAGCAGAATTTGAGTGGTATCTGTTTGCTAGTCTGTACTGCATGTCACATAACGCAGGGAACATAAATCTGTAACTTTGAGCTTTTGTGTATACCTTAACGATTTAAATTAGGCTTAAAAGGTGAAATGGATATGCATAAAGAAGTGTGCAATGCACAGAGCCTTCAGTCTGATGCATTTCTACTATTGCAGAAGCATTTCTGCTACTGCTCACACACAGCTCCTTGGCAATACAACCTTTTCTCCCCTCTGTGCAATGACTTCCAGGGAAACACAGTGTCAAACTTGGAGTGCTCAGTGAGCGGGCTTAGCACAACTGAACTATTAATTAAAATTCTAGAGTAGAAACTGAATATCCAAGGCTAGTCAGAGTGAAACTACAAAAGTGTGTATTTCTGATTGAAATATAGTTCTTGTGCACCTACCTTGAGGGTGAGTCTCAGTAAAATTCATTGCAAATCTCCTGTAGCCTGTTTCACATGCAAACTAATTTCTTTCACTTGGTTTTCTCTAGTGAGTATATTGTGATTTGTGTGGTTGACGTCTGTTGGTCTAAGCACCTGGTATGTCAAAAGAAGTGTTCGTACTCTATTTTATTTGCTTCTCCATCTGGAGAGAAGATGAAAACTAACAGTTTAATTTTAGAGCTGAAAGATGATTGCATACTGTAGTGGTGAGTGTAGTAGAATTTAGGCAGAGCAAAATGTCCAAATATCCACTTTCATAATGTCTGCTTGCTAGTGTTTGTGTTTCACTTCAGTCAACACCCTCCACCTATTAATGTTTCTCCACCATACCTAAAAAATAAATTATCTGTTAAGTCTTCTTTACATGCCCAGCTAAGCTGGCAGGATGTTGGTTAGAAGCTCTGTTAATAAAAGTTAAAATCTTGAGCAGTAGCTCTATCGAAGTTAGACCTTTTCAAGCTGTGCCTCAGTTGAGAGGTTGATATTCATGAGCTCTTTTGAAGAAGTGGATGCTGAGGAAACAAACAACTAACTCGATGGTAATTATTTGCTCAGCTATTTGATCAAAGATTGCTATGTACAGAGAGCCTGGTCAAAGACAAGGTCCCAGAAACTTGCTTTTCTGTTTGTTCCTTTTTAGAGGGGAAAATAAAATGCTCCAAGTAGCAATTTTTTCCTTATTTAAGCTTCTCTAATTTCAAATGAGAACACTATTTTCTCCATTTTTTCAGAGACAGTGGAAAAGGGAGTTAATTCTCAGCATGCAGTGATCTTCTAGCATTTCCTTCCTGGTAACTATTGTGTGCTATGTTGCCTCACAGTTGTTTAAAGTGCCATATAGAAAAAAATCCAATGTTTTATGGAAGGACTTTTTTTTTTTAATTCACAAAAGGCTGGAAAGAAAGTGAAGTTGTTGCATGTCTCTGCAGTACTTATGGAAGAGTGAAGAGTAAAAGAAAACTTTGGGACTGTGTGTGGAGGGAAAATGGAAAGATGCAGTCCTGAAATTCAGTACTAATGGAATTAGTGTGAGCAAGACCAGGCCCTGAGTGTTTTAAAGGATATTTAAAGAGCTCTTCAAAGAGCTAAAGACCTGCTCATGTTTTCTGACTGCAGTGAAAGTTGTTTATCATTAGAGGCAAAAAATTGGATTCCTTCTTGCTCTTGCAAGATTTAGTTTCTTTTGGTTAGTATTTTATATTAAAAAAAATCTAATGTGTTTCAAATTAGGGTAATTTGAGGTTTTGGATAGGAGGTCTCTAATAAACAGAATCAAGAAAAGATGTTCCACGGAGTAAGTCTCATAATACCTGGATTTGTTACTGTGTTTTACTTCCCCATCTCCCCCACCCAAGCAATACCAGAATAGCTTACACTTATTTTTAGCTTTATAAGCTTTCTATTTTATTTTTTCTAGTCACATATCACAGGGGTATCTTGACTTCTGCAAAGTTTCTGGTAGCTGGAAACCCTGGGGAGCTCAAAGGGGCAGGAGAGTGTTGGGGGTTGGCAGGGAAGGGAGAGGGGACCAGTTCAGCACCCAAAGCTCTTCATCTGCGTGGTACCTCTGTGCTCTCCAAGGGCAGAATTGAGAGGGTAATATCGCAAATATCTTCTGGAAACTGAATTTTGTACTGGCATCAAATCCTGGTGATCCAAGCCAGGGAGCTTCCCAGCTGTGAGCAGGGTGCCATGGGTCTGCATGGCTACCCAGGCACCATGTTTGTTGGCCAAGGCTTTTTACTGCTTTGAGGCAGCCATGACACACATTTCCCTCACATGGGGTTTTTCTGTGCATAGGACTGCTGTGATACCACGTAAAATTATCATCTTGGCTGTTTCTTATACTATTTACTTCTTCTTTTCAGACTTGTTTTAAAATGAAATGAACTTTTTAGAAGACAAAGGGACAACATTTCCGTAAGTTACTGCACGTGATGAGCCATTAGGGCTCAAATATGTCCCTCCCTGTGGAAGTCCCTTTACAGCCTTGTTTGGCTACATGAAGAATCACTGGGTTGCAGACTACTGACTTAAAAAATTCTTTCTGTTTTAGACATTGCTCATAGTGACTTAGACAACCTGTTTCATGGATTTATCTTGTGAGTGATGTACTAAAGATGCAAGTGAAACGTGACATAGAAATCACTTTCCTGAGATGAGACTTAAAGGCATTTTAATGCATTGAATCAAGAACAGGCTTAAGGCTTAAGGCAGTGTCCCAAATCTGTCAGCAGGACCATAGTTGCTCCCCACCCAGGCAGAGCATGTCCCACAGGGCTGCACGGCACTGTTTGGCACATTTGCTGCCGCTTTGGAGCGTGCCACAATGTATTTGATAGTAGACTTGATCATATGAGTTCTGAGCCTAGTTTGGACATGTACAGTAGGTGATTTCTGCTCTGTCACTGTAAAGGAAGCCTGAGGATTCCCTCACTTGAGGAAGTAAAGGGAGAACGACTTTCAGTAGTGGTGGTTGCTGTGATGTGTAGTGAGTATGTACAAAGATGGGGAATCTCTAGCAATCATGTTCCAGATGGTGACTTGAACATCTGTTCTGCCAGGTACCATAGCCCACACAAATCTGGATTGCTCTGAAAGAAGTGAGGAAAAGTGTCAGGAGCTTCCATCTGAACATCAGGAAACATTTTCACCATGCAAGTGACTGAGCACTGACTCAAGTTGCCCAAAGAGGTTGTGGAGTCCACTGGAGATGTTCAAAAGCTGTCTGGACTGGACCTGGTCCTAGGCAGTCTGTTTTAGGTGGTCCTACTTGAACACAGAGGTTGTATTGAGATCATCTCCAGGGGTCCCTTCCAAACTCAGCTCTTCTGTGATACTGTTGCTTTGCTTCTCTTACTCAGGAATCTACAAGTACTCTTGGATCATCCAGAACTGGGAATCTGGGCAAGGAGAGTATAGGAAGTGCATGGCTTTGCAATTTCTGTTTGGGACTGATTTTGCAAGATGGGGTCAGAATTATTTATTCATTGCACTGCAGTATCCCTTCTTGAAGTTAAAAACGCTTCTAAATGGGATTGAAAGGAATAACTTGTGCTGTCTTCAAACCTTTGAAATTTCTTTTTGTATTGCCCTCTGAGAGCTGACTTTATATGCTATTAAATAGCAAAGGCGCTTTTCTGTGTAGATTTTTTAAAAATACCAACATGGACATGAGGAAACCAGCCATAACAAAGTTCAGGACAGAGACATTTCAGTGCTTATTTGTGTGTAAGAGGGCTGCAAACACCTTATACATCCAATATGTCTGACATTGCTGCCAAGTGTAAGTGTGAAAGCAATTTGGTACAAAGCCTGGCTGGGAACAGGGGCAGAAGGTTGGGTGGGGAATGAGAGGTTCACATCTGTTGTGGAAGATGGTGTAGAATGTTCTAGCTGTGCAGGTATAATTCTCCCTAGAAATCAAATGAACTTAATAAGCAGTGGTGTATTCAATGTTTATTTTTTAAAAAAAAGCCATAAAAACTCTGAATGTATTTGCACATGTCATATTTCATTAGTTATATTTGCACTGGATACCAACTGATGTCTCTGTAATCCTTCCCTTTCCATGTTACTTAAGTTTTGCTTAATAAATTCAGAAAATGCTACAGAAGTGGATGCCAGAAAAGGTCTCTGGTGGAATTTTTTGAGCATGCCAGAAAACATTCTGTGGATAGTAACTTGGGAGAGTAAGTTAAATTACAATAATAAATGCAGGGTTTAGTTGAGAACACGAAAAGCATTTAAAATTAGGGGAGGGAGGGGGAGTTGAACTTCCCTGTACTCCAGACTGCCAGTCCCTTTGGTAATCAGTGGAGTCCTCAATAGGGACTCTGTAAGCATTAATAAAACAAAAAGATCCCAATGTTCTAGTATCACATCTGGAAAACCCTAGAAGACCTTACACATAGCTTATGTAGTGTTGATGATAAAATAATTTCAGACAAGTACTGTGAGCTGGAGCCACAGTTCTGGCTATCAATATCAAACTGTACAAATGGTTGCAAAAATAGCAAAAATGCTTGTAATTAAAAATGTCAAATAATTTGATTGTGCAGCGCAACTATATGTCCATCTGCAAAGTTGAAGCATGGCTGACAAAAAAATCTGCCCCACTTTACAATGTACTAGGTGGAGCCACTGTATGCTTCCAAAGTGGTCTGTTGGCATACAGGAATCGGGTCCTTGCAAGCTTCCAGCTTGCAAAGGCAGTTTGTCTTTCCTGTGAGAGACAGCTCATGATCTTGCTAGCTTGAGTAGTGCAGTATTCTAGGGCTCTTCTGACTGTGTTACTTTGCTCATAAGAAAAAGCAAATACAAACTAAGAGTGCATTATTATTATTATAGGGCAGTCCCTAACCTTTGCTCAGGTCCTGAGTAGGAGGGCTGACAATGGACAATCTGTTTCATTTTTGTAGTATATTAATTACTTGGTGGCTGCTTCTTTCTCTTTTCTCTTTCCCCATCTGCTGTGGTGAGCTGGAGTTTGGGGCCACACGAGATGGCTGCTCAGCAGCACACATTCTGCAAGAACAGTAAGATAGTGTGTCTTGTCTTGCCATGGTGGTGCATGAAGGTGGACAATGCAGTTTCTGAGGAGATGGAGGTTTTAAACCCCAAAAGGTTGCTGTAACACAACCGAGTGGTGTGGTCTAAAGGGGTGCAGCTGTGTGGAGAGAATGGTGCAGTTGCCGTAGCAGTCTGGGAGGATCTAATGATCCTGGTAGAACAGCTCTGGAGGTTTAGAACTGCAATAAACAATCTCATGCTTGGCAGCTTTTCTTTGCAAGGTTATGTGGTTCCCTGCCAGATGTCACTGCTCAAGAGTCCCTATTGCTCGTCATGGTTTATCTAAGGACGTAGACACCAAGGTCTGGGATACAGATCCTGCTGTGGGAGCTGGCTGCAAAATGCTTCATGTGGCCGTGCTTTGGGAATCTGGCCTAAAACCACAGTGGCACCTTTAATCACTGCTGACCTGCTCAGGCTCCTTCAGCCATCTGACTCTCAAGCTTATCTCCATCTCAGTGCAACTCTTCTGCTCCAGCACCAGAAGTAGAAATCGTGAGATTTGATGCTAATTCCAGGACATTATGCTCCTTAGCTTGTGCCTCATCTCCTTCAGAGAAGAACAATCTCTGATGGGAACTGTCTGGGTCTGTCTGGATAAGGAGTAAAGATGTGTATGAGAGGTAGATAGAGACTATTAATAAAATGAGACCCAAGCTCTGGAAATGAAACTGAGGAAAATAAGGTAATGCAGTGGTAGGAGAGTTTTCTCACAATTGTTTTCTTTCTGGATATGTAGCTTTCAGCTATTCAGACAAAAACAAATTTAAACCAGTAAAATAACAACTCCTTGTTTCCCCCTTCCTTGCACTGTTTTCCTTGAAGCATCTTTCTCGGATGATGTTAACACTATAATATTTGTTTGTTTGTTTGTTTGTTTAGTTGGCTTTTTAAAAATCTAAATCCAGATGTCAGCTTATCTGTCAATAAATAACAAAAATTAGATTTTTTTCATGTTGCATGAATTATGCATGTATGTAGATTTTATAATGTGTTTACTTAATCAGTGGTTGCTGAAATTCTTATAAAGTACTTTAAGAGGCCATTGGGTTGCTCTGCTGATTGTAAATGATTTTTATTTAAGAAGGTACGTCTAGATTTTCTTAAATTGGGTTTGATTTCTGAATCTAAGACCTGAATTAGTAGTGGAGAAACCTGGAGCTTGATTTAGAGGATTACTCTGTAGATTAATTGCAGGAGGCGCCCTTGGGTAGAGGGGAGAGGGTGATTAGCCTTAGTGTATTTCAAGAGCAGTGTCATAGTGGCAGTGACTGTTTTAAGAACTATTAGCTTTGTTTCTTCAGATGTGATTCCTGTTTCCCTATGGATTATGCTGTGACTGGGTGCACAAGAAGTCCTGCATTAGTCTGAAGTCATGATTGGTATCATTTAATCTTTACAAAAGTTGGAAATCCATACTCCTCCCCACTGGTTAGAGAGATTTTCATCTGGAACTGTAACTTGAGGTACATTGTATTTTTGTTTGCTGGCTAATGTTACCAGCCTCCACTGGAAGTTTCCCCCCACCTTCTCTTTTTTTCTTCTTCTTTTTTTTTTTTTTTTTGTTTTGGTGTGTGTGTGTGGCTCACCTGGGGACTATTTGGAAAAAGATTTGTAATCTTAGCCTTCATCAGACCACACAAGTCAAGAGGCTGATCCCCTCTTGGGCTTGTCAGCAGTTAGCTTAATCAGGACAGAACGTGAACTGTGGTAAGAATGGGTTAGACATGTTTTTAGCCCGCACTTGTAGATCGGTGTCATGAGGGGCCAGCAATGCTGAGCTGTTTGGCAGTGAGGGCTCATTATGTGCCTGTCCCCTGTGGTCCCTTAGCAAGGGCTTGAGGCTTCTGTTCACAGTGAATGGATGTGGGGAGGGGAGTGCTTGGCCTCCTTCAGTTCTGTTTGGGATTTGTGAGGGTGCAGAGGATGGGATACAGGCTGTGACAGCCTGGGGTTTCACAGTGTGAGTAATTTTGAACAAACCCAATAGTTCTGTACTGAAACAGTGCCTACTTTTTGAGTTGTGATATTCTTTGTTTAATAGGCGACAACAACAAGAGGTTATTAGCTGTACTCCAAAGCTCCCCTAATCTGTCTGTAAAGATATGTATTGAAACAGAGCATTTTCCAGCCTGGAGAAGCACAGTGGTAAATGTTAAGACCATGTTGCTTGCTCCTGGCTGTGAGTGTTCAGAAGCAGCAGCAATCTCAGGGGGCTGACCATGGCCCACAGAATCATATTGTACTCTATACCAACTCAGTTGGCTTCAGGTTCATGAAGGTTTCTTCTATACCCACATCACCAGATGCCTGGCAGCCAAGTAGCCCATCAGCCTCTGGACCCAAGACAGTACCTTCCCCCAGGGCAGCCTGATATCATTCAGCTGCATCAGCTTGAGTCAGTGCTGCTGTAGTAGGTGCCTTCTGGATTGCCTGGTGTGGATGCAGCCAAATGCAGGTTCTGCAAAAGCCATGGTGAGTGGAGTTGGAGCGCTCCTCTTGTCATGTAAAGCCACACTCAGCAGCCCGACAGCTTCCATCCTGACCACAGTTTCTTATCCTCCCCACACTTCTTCCTGCACTCACCAGCCCCTCAAAGCCAGACTCTACCACCTACTCTTGGCACAAAATACCGAAACCTGTGCAATTCCTGCCTCAGCAGATGCAGGCAGAGTCTGTTGAATTGGAGCTGAAGCATATGCTGAATTATACACATTAGTTTATAGTTTGGGTAGAAAGTCACACACTGATGTAGTGTAAGGAAATTTAGCAGGTATGTTTGCAGCAGACTTAAGAAAAAAAGGCTGTATGTCATAACACACTTTCTGCCACATGTGTTGGCATGGCTAAACAGTGCAACTACCCCAAGGCTGGAGAAAAGAGCTTTGCCTGGAGAAAAGGTGTCCTGTGCACAGCAGTTTGACCTCATGCTGTATGTGAGGGAGTTGTGACAGAATAACTCAGTTTGCACTGACAGCAGTTCAGATTCCTGTTACTTCCATTAGTTTATTCAGGATTTTGGTTTTTTCTCTTTGTTCTCCTTTGCATATAACAAATGTTTATACTGTGCTAATAAAACATAAGCTGATCTTGCAACTGGAGTGGAAATCTGCAAACAACTTTGCTCATGAAATTATTCCCAGCTGAAAAGCCGAGGTGTGCTCCTGCTTCTTGCCCTGTATCCTAGGTGGAATAAGTGTTCTTTCATGGCTGCTGTAATGCTTTTAGATTTGGCTGCATGGAGGTTAGGGGCACATAGCACCCTCAAAGACAGATTTTAACTTTTCTGGTGTATTTTTGTTTGTTTTCATATGTCTGCAATATTTTTCTGCAAGCATACAAATGGTATCAATATATCTACACTATTGCACATGAGAAATCTGTAGAATATGATGAGATCAGAAGTGATAAAAGAAGTGTACCTGCATATACAAATTTCACTTCCAAAGAGCAGTCTTTGATATGTTACACCTCATTTTAGGTGTTACAGGGATCACAGGCAATAGTTATAAGTGATTTCATGTGCACAAAAGAAATTAAGCAAAACCATAATTAGACAATTTGATAACTAGATCATTAACAAGCTCTTAATATAACTGTGTTAATGGAAACAGCTATAAATACAAAACTATATCTGGTTACTGTCTGGTATTGCATCAAAGCTGAGGAGCTTTCACAAGTAAACATAACTCACGCTGAGATAATGTAAAACGGTTAGAATTAAATTTCACTGGGTTGCACTGGGATTTTTCTTTTCTCAGTTCACAGTATTAATAAAAACAAACCCAAGTGTTAATAAAAAATAACGAGTAATGGTATGCACACCCAAAGTGGTAAGCATGGTATCAATTAACCTGAGCTGGGATTAGTGTGCAGAGTGAGGTGGGGTGTTGCAGCCGAGGGGCAGGAGAAGGGTAGGTATCTCCTGTGTTTGGGAGCTGTGCACCTGACAAGCCTGGTGAGCCTGAGGCTGGACTCCAAAAGGCTGTGCAAACCAGGAAGGGAGCATGACCATTGTATTGCTGGCAGGAAAGGAACAGGATGGTGGTGCTTTTCCCTCTCTGAGGTAAAAATGGGATCTCCATGAGGCTGTGTCACTGAAATGTAGTTTGATCTTGGACATGATGGGAGTTTGCACAATCATGTTGCAGAATGAAGCAGAGCCGCCCTTCTGTGGGTGAATGGCTTGGGCTGAGAAGGAGGTGATAATGATAACAGGCCAAATGTTACTGAGGGGGAAAGATTTACGAGATGGCAGTGCGACTGTGAGAACCTGTATGGATAGACAGCAGGGGACTTTGGCTGCCTGTGCAGCAAGTGACTGTCAGCACCTGGTATGTGGCCACTGTTTCAAGCAGCAGTCCACTGTAGGCCTGGCGATATGCAGGCGAGGTGCTCCTCCTGGTCCAGGAGAGTGTTTCAGACAAATGCTGTCAAACCTCAGTGTTGCTTACAGGATGCTCTTATGCAACTCCTGTCCATCCAAAATACAGCATAAAGTCTTTTGGGAAAGCAGGGTGGCATACAACTCATTAATAATTACTGAGCAAAGTTGTGATCTTCCTTCTAGGTCAGCAATTGTTTACCCCACCAATAGACCTTCAAATTGCTCATGTCAGAAATTAGGGGAAAAGAATTCTTTCAAAGGTTATTATCTTGATTTCTCCTCTCTCCCTCCTTCATCCCCTTCCAGTCTCATCATCAGCTTCAAGTAGGTATTTTGTTTTTTTTTTTCTTCTGTAGTCTAAAGGATTGTGCAGTGCTCTTAGGACAGTTCTCAGCATCTCAAGATCTCTTAAGTAACCATTCAGCTTTCTCAATGCCTACTTGCTTGATCCCGGGTGCATTCCCATGAAGGAAATATCTTCTAAAGAAGGCACGTAGCAGCCCTGTGAGTACTGAGATGCATGTTTAGTTCAGTTGAGATAAAAAGCTGATGGAAATCCCCAGTCAATACTAGTGTGAGATGTGACTGCCACTGAGTGGTAGGAGCAGGCTTGTGTGCAGCTTGGAATGCTCTGCATGTAGAAGGATTTGAGAACCAGTGCAGAGAGGAGACTCATTCCTATTTCCAAGTTATATATTCTTAGCAATGTTATCCATCTAATGCAAAATCGAAACATAGAGAAGAGGCAAATACATTTCAGTTTTTCATGTGCTTCTGACTGTGAATGTGCATGGGAGAGAGACTTCATCATTCCTGTGAAGTGGCTGTTGTCTTTGTGGTCTCCTTTCTCAGTGTTTAGGAACAATATAAATTCTCTTGTTTCCTAGATGGCATGCAGATTAGCTCCATCTGATTTGAATAAAGTGGATAGAAATTTACTTCTGTTTGCTAAGATTAAGACTTCTTGGGTTGCTTGGTGTTTTCATGTTCAAGGACATGAAAGAAGGTCAGTTTAAAGTGTGAATTTCAAATGACCCTGTTAAACTGCAACTCTTCAGGTTTTAGCTGTCCATGATTAGTTCTGTACTAAGACTTGCAATGCTCCAATTCTAATCAATCTGTATCCTTGAAGTTCCCAACTCCTCTCCAGTCAAGCTGACACAGGTGGAAATCTGACAGCAGCAGAAAAGAAACTGTAAAAGAGAACCTGAATGAATGTTGCTTGAGGAGAGCATATTCAAGATGAATGAAAGGTAGCTTTGCTGCATCTCATTGGGACCTCAGTGTGAAGTGGACAAAATGGTAAAATTCTTTCCAAACATCAAGTGAATTAAAACAGAAGAACACAGTTACCCAAAATGAAAAGGAACTTTGGACATGCAAAGGCAAAGTTCTTTACCCATTGTAAAAGCCACCAGTAACCTGTATCAATCTACTGACTTTTTTCCTTTTTTTTTTTTGAAATTTCTTCCCTTCCAAAACTGTGGTCTTGCATGCAATTTAAGGATAATAATGCTTCTCAGAGAGGAGAGAAATGCATAAGAGCTGCAGAAGTAGTTTAAAAAAGCAGGATACAAAAGTTAGCTAAGAGGCCCAAAAGTTTTTGGTTCTCTGATGCCTGTCAATTGTAAATGTGCTGAAGAAGAACAGATTTGATTAAAAAATGTTACATGTTGAATAGTTCTTTTGAGATTGCTAAATTATTAAATAAACCCTACAATAATCTTTCTAACGATTGTTTGCTTAAAATAAGAGATTCTCATGTTTGAAAAGGAGTTACAAGTGGTTTTAGCTTGCCACAAAACTCTTTTTAATCAGGAGAACAGTAAGCATATAGGTGTCACAAATACTGTTCCGACCTTCTCATTTGTGATATTTAGTTACCTCATTTCAGGTATGACAGCTTTTTGAGAAATCACTGGTTTCTGTGTCAAGAGTAGTTCAGTGCTGGCATTTGTCAAAGAACTCTAATGCTTTCCTCTCAGGAGAAGCAAGCTAAACTTTGAAAATTTGGGGATGTGTCAGAACAAGAATTGCTATTGCATCCTGGTTACTCAAAGAGGTTCAAGTGATCTGTTGATTAGATATTTATCAAAGCTTCTAATAATGGGGAGGTTTGAAAGGATCAAAGAAAAACTAATGTTATTCCAGCATTTTAACATGTCTGGCCCATGTAATCATAGGTCAGTCATGCTTCATGCTTATCCCAGATGGGCTTGAAAGGGTAAGTGAAAGGATATCAGCTATACAGGACAATGTCTTTGTCAATGGCATCAGAGGGATTTTATGGCAAAAAGGTATCATGACTGCCACTACAGTGAGGAGTGAGAGTCACACTTGGTTGATAAGGCTAACAGTTTGTAAGCTCATGAAAGCATCTGATCCTAACAATAGCTGGGTCAAATCTGTAGCTGGACCTCAGTTGAATGAAGAGGCAGCAATAGCCACTGACTTCTGTGAGGTGACTGGAAACTTGATCAAAAATGCATCTGAAGTACATCTGGGCTCCATGCATGACACAAAATTGTTTATAGCAATGATGCAGGAAAGTACCAGGGGATCAAGGTGAACAATCTGTTGAACACAAGCTCAGAGTGTGCTCTGGTGGCTAAGAAAGCAAATGCAATCTTTCCATATCCAGTCAGGAAAGTAGAATGCAAATAAGGGAGAATAGAGCTGCTGCTTTTTCCAGCATAAGGGTTGAGGTTTCTGCAATTCTGAGTTTGTTTCTATTCTTTGTTCTGTCAAAAGGGTGTTGACAAATGCTGCTCTTTCAGCAACAGCTGCCTTTGTCTGCCACATAACTGTAGAAGAATCTTCCCTCCAGGAGACCCTGTGCCTGCTATGGGCAGAGCTCTCGACAACTGCATAGCAGAGCTCATTGGTCAAGACTTGGATTTTGCACCACTGAATGTGTATTTAGATTTTCCTGCTGCTGTTTCATCTCTTCTTCCCAACCCAATTAAAAATCTGGCTGCTGTCTAGCTATCGAATGCTAACACAAACACCTGTGTGCCAGATGTGTACAGCTGTTAAGTCCATCAGTGCTGATCCATCAGCAGAGCCATGAGCCAATCCATGGAGCAATTAGAAAACACTTTTCGGGTTTTTTTTCTCCTGTTTTTTTTCTGTTCCATTTTTAATCCTTCTATTTTCTCAGGGTTTTCTGTCTTCTGCTTCCTGCTGCTGTGAGTTTGTAAGGTGAACCCTGCTCAGACTTTCTGTCTCTTTCAGATAAGAAAACAGCCTAAACCAAAAGAACACATTTTTCTGGCTGCAGAGTGGCTGGTTTATACTGACAAGTGTTAAATTATAGAAGTTCAAATGTCAGTTGTATGTGCCAGCTCAAGAAAAACACCTTGAAATACTAATGTTATGAGGGCTGCACCAGACAGGATTAAGACTTAATTTTTGAATTCCCCCTCTTTCTGAAAAGAGCTGGTCTCCCAGATGTGTTTTGGAGATACTGACTGTAGGACAGGGTGTACTCTCATTGCCTTTTTGAAAAGAAAGGCTCAAGTCAGCAGTAGAATGTTATAGTTTGACAGACAAGAATGGTGATAGTTAAAGAAGTGGGGTATAATAATACTGCTGAACTTTTTGCTGTAGTTGGTAAGACAGTGCTTTTACAAGGGCTTTCTGGAAACAGGCTAATGTAAAAAGGCTCTTTCTTATTCCACTATGCTTTCCTCATGATCACTGTCTCTTCTTTTGCCCAAGTTCCCCACTTACAGCTCTCCAGTTTCATTGCTCTCTATTGTCCCCAACATGGAGTAACAGTGGGGGATGTTCCTGCTGGGAAAAGGAGAGAGTTTCAGAAGGAAGAGAGTGAAATATGTTCTTTTCTAGCAAAGGAGATAGCTTCATTTGCTCAGCTGGGAGTGATAATGGATGGGTTATTTGAAGAAGATGTGTTGGGTGTGAGGAATGACTTCTGTGGCAGGGAGGGTAAGGAGTGTGATCTTGCCCAGAGAAGGTGTCAGTTGCTGTGTGCAGAGCAATAGAACAAGGGAGGCCACCTTGCTGCCCCCTTGGTCTTGCTCTTTTGCAATTTTAGCTTTTACTTACCAGAAAACTGCTTGGGCTAGCAGAGATCCTGCCAACTTAAGTAATTCAGATGATTCAGTCTTTACTGACCAAAGTGAACTGATTTTTATCCAAGGGTTTCCAGCTCAGTTTGATGGTGCAGTGCTGCTCATTTAGAGTGTGAGTGTATATCTCATTGTGCTTATTTGAAGAAAAACTCCCATTGACTTCAGTATATTTGGACTTTTGCTTTAACAGAAGTGGTGCCACTGTAACAGTGAGGAGCTGTTTTTCAACTGTTGAGGCTCTGGAATGCTGAAAACAGCAAATGTCTCAAATGTAGCCTATAAGATGATAGGATATGTTTAAGTTAGGATGCAGAGTCACTTGGAAAATAGCCTGAGTGCCTCTGAAAAGTAAATTACAAGTATAATCTCTTTATTGAGCTGGAAAGTACACCCTCAAGAGAGAAAGGAGAATGGAGGAGATTTTTTCTTTTTTTCTTTTTTTCTTTTTTTCTTTTTTCTTTTTTTCTTTTTTCTTTTTTCTTTTTTCTTTTTTTTCTTTTTTCTTTTTTTTCTTTTTTTATTTTTTTCTCTCCTTCCTCCCACTCCCTCGTTT
>NW_008236196.1:1899420-1921519 GCF_000691975.1 Corvus brachyrhynchos | reverse complement strand
TTTTTTCTTTTTTCTTTTTTTTCTTTTTTTATTTTTTTCTCTCCTTCCCCCCCCCCCCCCTTTTTTTTTTTTCCTAAATAGAGACCAACTATGGACTAACAGGACTGTGTTTAGAGCAGAGATGTTTGCAGAGTCATAGGATTTTTTACAAGGGTAAGGCTTCCCTCCTACTAAAGTTTCTTAATTAGTTCTTCTACACCCTGCCTGTGGAGTGGGAGAATTTGGAAAACACACTCCTTCCTCAGAAGAAGTTCGATCATTGCTTTCCTCTACTTCTCCCCTCACCCTGTCATTGCTGCATGGACCCTTTCAGAAACAAAAGAACTCCATGAGTCTTCTGTGAGCATCTGAGAGCAGAAGCTGGCCTCTGTGATTTAGTTAGTATTGACTTCCTTGTCTTTCTGTAAAGAGCAATGAGTAATACTGGTGTTGAAGAACAAAATTTGTTCAAGAAGATCTTGAGATCCATTGTATATCTGAGTTTTCTCTGAGGTGATGACATAAAGTTATCATGTCTAACTTGCATAGGCTGTCATTGACCAAATAAAATATAGCTATGTATGAAATCTTAGTGAGTATTACCTATATTAGTATCTGCCTGCCGTTTGCTTGCAAAAGAGTAGAATGTGCATGAGGTATTTGTATATGAATCTATGATCAACTAGGTTCCATGTAATATGTAAAAGTGCAAATTGTCCATCTTATTTCTTGCCTGTTTCTGTGTCCACCAGCTGAAATCATCCTGCTTTCATCACAGAGCTTTTGTGAGCTTTGTGTAAATATATGTGTGAAACAGGGTGCTTCATGCTGGAAGTGGTTGTTTGCCTTCTTTCTTGAGGAAGATGGATGGGCTCTAATCTGGGTGGCAGGAAGGACAGGATTATTCTCTTTGTCATCTGCTTTCCTAGCAATGGAGTTAGAACACCGTGAACACTATACAGCAAGGTGGTATAGGTTTATGAAGGCATATGAAAGAGGTGGAGGATGCTCCTGCATTACCTTAAGTTATTGTACAGTAATCGTGCAGTTCCTCCTCCCCCATGAAGTCAGGACTGCTTTTACCCTGGTAGAGCTGTTTGTGTACTTCAATATTTATTAGCTAGCACCTGTTCTCTGTGCCTGTTCTCCGTACCTGTTATCTGGGTAAAACAAGAATTCCTCAGGTCACCTGTGATAGGTCTCTAACACACAAAATTTCCTTCCATCTTCTGTCTTTCCCATATGGGTTTTTAGTTCAGGAACAAAGATCAGGGATTAGTTACTATCTTGGTGTTTACTTGACCTTGAGAACTCAAAGGTAATGTGAAAAGGCTTCTTGCAGCATAGCTCAGTGTGCACTCTGTTTAGTTTGCTCCTTGCCTTGTGCAGTTATGCAATGGTCTGTGTTGTGGCTGATCTCCTGGAGCTTTCAGACCTCTTACATGCTTTCATTTGTTTATTATAGGAATAGGAGTTTACAGTAATGCTGTTTATACTAAAGTTGGGTGAACTATTGCAGCAAGAAGAGAAACCATCATGAACCTTTGCCCTGAACTCAAAGCAAACTCTTCTGTGATTTTTAAACTCCTCTTTCAGTTTTCAGTGTGACTATGCTTTGTTCCATCAGGACTGGAAATGAGTGCCAAAATATAAATGGTATTTCTAGTGTCAACCTCAGATTTCACGAGCAAATCTGCTCCTGTGCCAGGGAGTGTGGAGTTTCTTAGACCTCACATGTTTCAGTAGAGGCTATAACCTTTTTGGTGGCTCAAAGCACTTATCCAGCGAGGCTTGCCTGTCACTTTTGTATGGGACAAGATACTGGTTATTGAACTGATAAGCATTCTGGGGGGAATGTGTGCAGATATTGCTTGCAGATGAAATACTGAAACAGCAAGTGCAGTGTAGCTGCTCTTTGAGCAAGGGTATAGAGATAGTTCAGCTTTGGCCTCTTCCCTGCTAAATATGTTGTAAGGCTATCAGCCATTTCTGTGAAATTATAGTAGAGCTGCCTAGTGCAGAATAAGGAAGTAAACTCTCTAGGCTCTATCAGTTTTGTTTTGAGAACAAAATGTGACTAATGTCCTTCTGGAAGCTGAGTTTATCCAAATTTATTTGCTGTCCCATAGACTTTTCTGTTTCATATCCCAGTCTTGGATCCAGTATTGAACCATCCATCTAGTAGATTCAGATAGATTAGTAGGACCAGTCTTGGGAGTAATAAATTCAGGTTGTGCCTGTTTCTTCTTTCTGCTCCTGAGGAAGAACAGTCTGCCTTCTCTCCTTCCTTCTCTCTCTCTGTTTATTGTTGTATCAGAGAATGATCTGATGTTTGTTTTAACACTGAGATGAAGCTGAATTCACTGCTGTCCAGCACTCTTTAAAGCTGGTGTGCTACTTGAATATTTATGTCGTGCTGACATTTGCTTACGGTGGAGAAGGCTTTATTTCCTTGGAATATTTATCATAGTATGCAGGAATTTCCATGTTGAACTGCTGCTGGATCTGAATGTTGTATATAATTACCTGGGTCCAAGCCCAGTTGCCTGAGGGAAGTTAACTTTCAAAGAACAGCAACCACCCCTGTGGCACTTGCTAGCTGAAGGAAGAGCTGGCAAGGATTTCTCCTGTAGTGACGTGGAGCAGCCTGGAAAGAAGACTCATTCCTCACTTCAGCTGTATAGGTAGCTTGTCTAGCTCATTATGGGGAAAATAGAGAATAATTTCCCTGCACACCTGGCATCATGGAGTGGATGCCTATATCTGATGTGATCTGTTGACCTAGTTATGGTCTGGGATGGAAAATGTGATTTGACATATTTTGCATCCTGTTTTTTCCCCTTGATTTCCACCAGTCCCCTTCCCGAAGGTTAAGGGGGAAGGGTTGGTGCAGAATCCAGTTCCTGCCTTCCTGACACACTTTGATGCTCTGACCCCCTTTGTGTGTAGAATAGAAATGACCACCTTGAGGCTTGATCAGACCTCAGCCTCCTGTTGTTTCCCATCAGCTTATATGACTCTCCCGGGCTTCTGTGGCTGGAACTGCTCTTTTGCTGCTGTGCATAAAGAGGCACCATGATTTATGAATCAATTAATCACTGCATGCTGAGGAGCTGTTCACGGTAGTTAAACAGTGAAAATAAAATGCTTGAGTCTATAATAAAGACAGATCATAATGAATATGACCCTCTACCAATGAATTCTCTCCCTCCCTATATCATACCCCCTACCCACTTTCCCAGCACAACCAAACTACCAAGACATGAAATTTGTCTATCTCGATGCATGGGGTTCATCAAATTACTTAATTACTTGATAAGAGTGCTGTCTATTTGTGGGATTTTTTCTCCCTCACACACACATACACTCTCTGATTTCAGTTTGCTGCTAAAGCTGTTAAAGCCACAAAGATGAAGAGAAAAAAGATTCTGATACTATTGATTATTAATCTTTTTGACTACGCATAAGAAAATCCACCAGTAAGTCTCCAAAAATTAGGGAGGGGCAGGTGAAGTCTGTCCTGCCTGATCTGTAAAACTGTAGAAATGTGGTGTGAAAATTCCAATAAATATTTCTATCAAAAACCTGTCACTTTTTGCTCTGTGCAATGCACACATCATTGCTGTGAGTTTCTAAAACTGTGTGATACTGTAAGAACCAGGCAAGTCTGGTGACAAGCCTGCTTTAAGATTGCTGTTCGGCTTCACAATTTGCATTTTGCAATTTGGACCAGCATGCAGTCATGGTAGTCAGATCAGGGGGCATATTGCCCTGTGGGGAGCACCACTGATGTTCAAATATCTACCCATGAGGTAAGGCTGTAAGACAAGAGGCTTTAAACCTGATTAGGTGGTTTTGCACCAGAACTATGCTTTCAGAGAAGAAAATAATTATTTACAGATTATTAACTCTATAAATGTTGTACTTTTTGAAGAAAATTGTTACTTTGTTTTATGATATCAGCAGATACCCAGAATAGTGGTAGATCATTTCAATAACAAAAAGGTGGCTTGATTTAATTTGTTTTTTTCTTTTTTGGCTGAAAAGTGGATAGTTGATCAATTAATTTACCAAGAATACATCTATTTTGAATTCTGAAAAGGATTTTTGAGAGAGTGGTGGTACTTTTAAATTTTTTTTTTTTTACTGCTGTCTTTGAAGTGTTAAATTTTTGTTGCAGAGTATTTCCTGGGTTTTTTAAATACCAAAAGCTGGTATTGATGAGTAGATGGATTTATGAACCTTGCTACAAGTCCACTGGCTATAGTGGAGTTGCTCTTAATCTCACCTGTGTAACTAAGAGTAGATTTCATTCAAGCCAGAAATTAGGTGCAGTGGTGTGAAGCAGGTTAATTCCTTTTCTCTGCCATGCATTGAATCTTGCAGTGGAATTATAATATTTGCCACTTATCAGTAAAAGTAAAAGAATTTTTCCTTTCCAACACAATCTAGTTTCTGAGTTTTGTTCAACTCTGCTGCTGGCATATGTTGACTATATCTAATAGCTTTTGTTTGCATTTAAGCTTATCTCATAAATTTGCTTTTGAAATGCAGTAATAGTGTTTCACTGTGATTGACCATGGTTAAACATTTCTCTCCTGTCCCCCCCTTACCCTTCTCTGTTTGATTTGTAGGACCCAGGCTTCTCTTCAGTGATTCACGAGAAGCTCCAAGTTCCCAATACCATTCGTAAGGCGTGGAATGAGAAGGACAACAGATGTGATGTTTGTGCCACACACCTGAACCAGCTGAAGCAAGAGGCCATTCAGATGGTGCTGACCTTGGAGCAAGCTGCCAACTCAGAACAATATGATGCTTCACCAGGCTCTCCCCCACCTCTCTCCAATGTCCCCACATTGGTGAGTCCCCGGCACATGGGCAGCCTGCAGCCCAGGGACTGGGCATATATGCCTGCTCCTTATGCTCCATCTAATTATACAGGCTTTGTTGCCAACAAACACAGTGGAAAACCCAACAGTCTAGGAATTGGAAATGCGGTGGAGAAAAAAAATGGCTCTCCTGGACACCAAGCCAAGGTCAGCTTTCAGATGGCCACCAGCCCCAGCAATGGTAATGTTCTCAACTCTGTGGCTATCCAGGCCCACCAGTACCTTGACGGCACCTGGTCTTTGTCAAGAACGAATGGAGTCACTCTCTACCCCTACCAAGTAAGTCTTTTCAGATAACAGAATGTACTTGTTTCCTTCCTATTGAAGCTTGCATGGGCTTACTGGCACTGTTAGCTCCTGTGGGGTAGAAGTGGAGCCACTTGTGTATGTGAGCACTAAAACACAGAGTGCTATAAATCACTGTTTGCCTGATAGGCGATTGAGTTGGGGGAGACACAGATCAAAAGTGGTATTAACGAGAATGCCTTCTATTAATTCAGCTGTTATTAATAGCAGAACCAAGCTGTTGTTTTTAATGGCAGATAAGTAATCATACAGTATTTGCAGTTATTTGCCCACACAGTCCTCTCTCACTTTCACTTAGAATACTCAGCTGGAGCAACAGCTGGGAGCCAGCCATGCTTGTTTACTCCCAAGTGGAAAGTGGCACTAGTGCACCAGTGATTGCTGAGCTGGTATTCAGGAAGGATCCAGATGATCTTTTATTCCATTTTGTGTGTGTATGATCATTTGAGTACATATAGCAGGTACTAACTTCCTTGACATGGTCTAAGTCGCCTACATTCTTGATGCCAGTAGATTCAATGGGTCCAGGAATCTCTGGATCCTAGCAGTTCTGGGATATTTTCATGTACTTCTCAGCATGTTCTTTTCCTCCTCTTTGGTCTGCTGTTTTCTAGTACACCACACCCGTAAGTACCTGTAGAACCCATCCACAGCAGAGGGCACAGAAGAAGCTTTTGTGTGACAGGAGGTGGGCTTTCTGACACACTTAACTGCAGGTGGTGGGATTTTCAGAGTACCCAAGCACTCGAAGATTGTGACATAAGCCTGTTCTTCACATGTTCTCACAAATGTCCCTGTTGGCTTCCTTAGGCACATAAATAACTTTGGAAGTTGGTCTTTCTACTAAATTATGAACATATTTTAAGATAGATCCCTAAATTAATATTTAACTTTCATTGGTATGACTAACTGATATTACAGCCAGAAAAAAAGTGATGTTATTCATAAGCATTAAGATATAGTCATGCACCAAAGCAACTAGGTAAAACCAGAAATGAAGTACAGTTATTTTATCTGGAAAATATGTGACTTTATGCTTTTGTGGATTTATGCTCTAATGAACCTGAATCACATGTGGGTAGGTCAGTATGTGATCATAGTTTTGATCTAAGAAAAAAATCTGATTTATGTTTCAGCTAAGAAAAAAAACTAAACAAAGAATGCACCTTAACAAATCTGAATGACTGTTATTTGTATTGGGAAAATTAGTTCCGTTTTATTGCATTCACAATCTTTTAGGTTCATCTTCTGTGAAAACATGGGTTTTGTTTACTTTTTTATAGTGTTTGCATTTCCTTGATGATTAGTTTTGTCTTGAAAACATTCACTAAGAAGAGTCTTATATTCAGAATTGTCCAGACTGATTCTGTAGTTTGGCTCCAGTTAAGTTCAGGACTCTTCCCTACCCTTGACTTTCAATAACCTTGAAACTGAAAAGATTGCCTGCTCTCCAGACACCTGTCAGCCAAAAGAATCCCAAAGTCAACCAAACAAAACCCAACCAACAGCAAAACAAACAAAAAGTGACAAAAAAACCCCCAAACCCAAACGAGCCTAGCAATGCTGGTCTGTGTCAGAATATGTTGATTGTAAGTTTCATCTTTTTCCTTTAAGGTTCTGTTCTCAAATGTTAAAATTCTTACTGTACTGAAGTTGTACATTTAATTCTCCAGCTGAGGAATAATAATGATAGCTTTTGTCTTTAAGCACACCAAAAGGATTTTAGTGTTTGTTTACATAGGATCTGTATCAGAGTGGGAATTAGTCAAGAAAGTAGAAAAAGTTTGAAAAGTAATTTATGTGTAATTTCAAATATTGGTAAGATGCAAGCTTTGCTTTTTTTCTGCTTTTGTGTGCAGAAACCAATCTCACTTGCTAATAATTTTCAGAACATTCTAGATCTCTGTCCCATATAAGTACATTTTTGTTATGCACCCACAGTTGCAAAACTCTGCTGGGGAAGAGCATGAGGAGGATGAATCTGTTATCTCATCTTAATTAGAACCCTTCTTGATTTGGAGGTGAATTAAAAAAGGTGATGCTAACCTACTTACTTGTGAATGTCTATATGTTAATTAAGTTTTCTTGCCTTCCCTTAAGAATAGTGATGAGAAAAACCTCACTGTGCATTATCTAAGAGGAGTAGAAAATAACTTCTTGGGATAGAAACCCTTGCACTTCGCACAGAGAAGAGCAGTACCCTTCCACATCATTATCTTGTTAAATAGATGTCCAGGGAGAAGGCAGTCTCATGCTCTAGACTTAATGGCACCTGTGGTAGACACTTCCCACTGTAAATCAGCTTTTGTTAGACAGTCTAGATAACTTGAAAGAAATGGTTGAGTACCTTGAAAACTGACTGTGATTTATTCCGTAAAGTATCATCAAAAAAAGAGAAAACATTAGTTTGAAAGTGACATTCTGTGGCTCAGAATAGACTCACTGCAATTTTAAGCACCAAAAAGTATTCCTACAGTTGTAAGTTGTAGGATGTTACTTCTTTCCTAGCATCTTCCCTTCCAGACTGCCTAAAATTAGAACCTTTTTTTGGGCACTTAATTAATACTTTGTTTCAGTTCCAGCAGTAAAACAATAAAAATAAATAAAAAAAAATATATATAAATAAAAGGAAGTGTTGTGATATTGTAAGGCTCGACTACTTCAGTAGTTTAGGACAAGTCTTAAATGAAATGCCACTATTAAATTAATTTTGCAGAAAGAGCACTTGCTATCAGGAATAAGCTAAACAAATGGGCATTTATACATTACCAGATTTAGTAATGTATTATATGTTTAAAATCTGAAAAAATGGAAGTGATACCATCTTCAACTGGCAATGCATGTCAGACGTAAAAAGTTTCTAGTAATTTAATGGGTGCATTATTGGAACTAGTCAATGGAGTGTCCTAAGAACAGCAGAGGGGTGTCTGCTAAGAATTTTTTAGGCAAAACTGATCCTACCTGGAGATAAGGAGATGGTGTAGATGACCCCATCAGGCTCCACAGTCCCTGTTTGATGTGATTCCATATTTAGGCACTCCTTGAAACAGAAACAAAGATTTGGTTCTAAAGATCTGTGATGTCCCCTGGGCCTCACTCAAAAGGGGTTGAATCAAATTTTGGTGGTAAGTGGTCCTTTTAAAAAACAGGGAATCTGAGGCAGGGAAATGGAATTGATAATCTTAAACAAAGAGCATGGCCCATTACAACGCTTCTATGAAAATGGGAATCCTGAAATGGTCAGGGCAAAACTGACCTGTTTCTGTTTAATACATGTAGAAAAATATCAGCCAAAATTCAGTAGAATTTGATTCAGTCTGAATATAGTGCTCTTTCCATGCTCGTCGGCAGTTAGCATTGGTATGCCCCATGGATCAGACTGCTTTAACTCTTTTAAAGGCTTCTGTGGATCTCCCAATCATTCAAAGGGATTTCAATCCTTCCCTGCTCAGAGAAAACTCATTTAAATTGTTGAGGTTTTACCTGAGAAGGGCTGTAATTATTTGTGCAGCTGCTGGTGTGAATTACAGGATACCACAGTGTTAAGTACACTTTTGATAGTTACCAATGACTACTGAACACTTCCAAAGAAAAAAAGCCCCTTTGGTCCTGGGGTACTAATGTAGCAGTGAAAAGTGCAAATTCCTTGATGAAATTATTGCTTCTTGTAATTTTTGTAGAAAATGCTATCTTAAATTCAATGCATAACACTTTTATTACTTTATTATCCCAAGCTGATAAAGTACCCAAAACAAAAACATCACATTAAAGAATAAGACTTGAATCCTTAGGAGTTCAGACTGATTCAGGATTTGCTTTCAAAGGGAAAGGAGTTGATAATAGTGACTAGATTAAGCTGGTTGCACTTTTTCTAGAGCCAAAGCACTCCACTTTTTACTGAAATATTGAATTACGTGCTTGGTTCTCGTGTTGGTGTGCCTTTAAACCAAAAGCATGGCATTAACTTCATTGCAGTGTGAGCTCCAGAACATAAAACAGTAGGCATTTCCTTGGTCTTCTAGTTACTGTCCTGGATTTGCATGAGAATCTTTCATGTCTTGAAGTAGATAATTTCAAAAGGCAAACAAAAGGAAATTTAGCACAGTGTGTTTGGTAGATTTGAGTGACAGGAAGGTCAGAACAAGCCCAAGAACTGGAGAGGGTCAACAGTTCCAGGAAAATTTAAGCCATAAAAGGGAATGATGGTTAACAGAAAATGTGGAGGCTGATGTGGGTGAGCACCTCCTGCTCCTGACCTTGAGGCTGTGAAGTTTGATTTTGGTAACCAACAAGACACAGTGCATGTAAGGATTTGAGTAGGGGCATTGTGAACATAACATATTCACAGAAAAAAGTGTTCCTTTCTCCCATGCTCTTGAAAAGACTCTTTTAACCAAAAGTTTGGAAAATGAGATCTTAAACTACTGAGAGCCTCTTGGCCCCAGGCATAATGATCTCAAGCATATTGAGAATTATAAAAGGCTTTGTTTGTGTACAATTGATGAAAGCCTACAGTATGTGCTTTCTGTTTCCTCTTTATGTATAACGTGTGTTTAGAAGAACAGTTCTCTGCGAAAGTACCAGCTTGTTCTGGAGCTTTGCTGCGATGAATGATTTGTTTGGAGTTTACTTAGGTCGTGGCTGTCTTATAAAATATCAGTTCATTCAGGCCCAGGCTTTTAAAAAGAAACTGGTAATGATTAGAGTTGGGTGCAAGATGGAGAGCCAATGCCTGTGTGGGAGGTATTGCCATCCAGGATTTTAATTCCAAGTTTTTTTCTAAGTCTTTGCTGTATAATTTATTTCTCTTCTGTTTGCTGCTGCTTCTGTTGCTTCTTAGTGTTCAGCAGTATAAAGATAAAACGTTAATGATTGCTACATTGGTGCCAGGGTAATTTAGGTAGCTTTTAAAGCATATAATGGAAGATACAGAAATCAAGTTACTTGCTCCATCTGCAGACTAACAGGTGTCTTCCGTAATTATTCCATGCTTCCCAGAGCCAGACCTATTTTACCAAAGCATCTTAGCAACAAAAAAAGGAGATTTGTATACTGACCTTTCTAGTATTGTGTTCTTATGCAACCACACACAATTTCCTGAGATACCAAATGCTGGAGGTATTTTGCCTTTGTGCCGTTCGGCTTTGGTCCAGAATTTTTTGGATGGCTTGTGTTTCAAAAGCAGCTCAGTCACCTTATGTATGAAATCCACATCTGAGTATTGTGGCTCCCTGAATGTAGTAAAAACCTTTTTGTTCCTATTGCTGTGAGCTCATGAATGATGATGCTGAGCAGATGTGTGCAAATTCTTGCACTGATTTTTTTTTTTTTCCCCATTCTGTGACCTGGACTCTTAACAAAGTGACTCCAGAGTCAGACTATACACTGAAAGTGCAAGAATTTTATTTACAAAGATTGTTTGACTGGGCCAAGAAACAGATTGTCAAACAAATTCATTGGCACTGAAATTATATCCTTGCTTGATTATCTCTGTTGCCCTCTTCCCCCATGCATTAGTTGTTATCTCTGAAGTAGCTTTCCCCTGACTAAAAGCCTTTTTAAACCAAGTCACTAATAATTAGATATGACCCCACTAAAGTCAAAGTATGTCATCAGTTGACATTTTGCCATGATTGTTTGATCATCCAATTTGTATATTACAGGATTGGCTATTGGTATTTCATTCCTCCTGTCTACCCCTTCAACTAACAGCCCAGTTGTATACTGATTTTCTAATATCATCAAGAGGGGAAACTGGAGCCCTTGTGAACTGTAGGAGAGGTTAATTTTTTTGCATTACTCTGGCATGATTTGATCTCTTAAGGCATTTTTATGCATGGCTTAATGACCTTAGAATCATTACTTTTCCCCTTCATGATACTGGGGTGACCAAGGGAAGAAAGAGGTAAAGGATATCCCATGGACTGAAAAGAGCTAAATAGGCTTATCCTGTGAATATGAAAACCCCGTGACTCAATTGTGATGTGAGGAAGAAATCTGGACTATTATAGGAGTGAGTTAATCCTGTAAATTAGCAAAAGCCAGAAGATCACAATTAGTGAGGATTTGGAGTCTTGGTTTCCTTCCCTGCTTGTAGCTTAAGGATTTTGTCCACATGTGAGACTAGTTTCATTTCTTAGATAATAGCTGTGCTGATTGCTTGCATTAATAAAAAAAAAAAATAAACTGAGAGGAGGTCTTTTAACAGCGAGAAAACTGATGTAGTGATGGGATAGAAAAGAGGGAAGACAAACTGATACATCAACACAAAATTGTCCTTTTATTTTCTATGACGTAACCAAGGTAGCACAGAACTAGAGAGAAAAATGGTCAGCTCCTGCTTTATTTCATTGTTCGAGAACATGGAGAGCTAATACACCCAGTTTGGAAGTAAGAGGAAATACACTCTTTATGCAGTGTACAGTTTTTTGGAACTTACTAGAAAAGGTATTGAGTCCAAAAGCTTAGGAAAATTCATCAAAGGATTATGTGCGTATGTGGGCAATGAAAGGGTCCCTTCTTTCTGATATGAGGATAAAAAAAAGTAAGATATGAATTTCCATATAGAATAAGGCATTTGGTATCTTATAATCTGTGGAGAAGGCACCTGTAAGTACATCCAATATCTGGGTAAGGACTAGAATTTCTGAAACTGCCACCAAATCTTGCTGGCATAGGTGTAACTGGGTTCCCCGGGAGGAGGATACTCAGTACTTAGATGAACTCTGTGTCCCTCTGTTCTGAAAATGGGTGACAGGTGCTGTGTTTTGGAGGGAGGCCTGTGATAAACAGATCGGTGAAAAGTGCTTTTCCAATAGTTTCTACAACATTTCCAGACTTCAATGTAAGTGTTGTACGTTTCAGAATTATTTTAACTTTTTTTTTTTATTATTTCTTACTGGAGTGTGTGAAGATTCTGAAAGATTTCTTGGGTTGAATCAATCATCTGAGCAACATGTTGGTCTTTACTTTTGCATAAAGATTCACTCTTGTGGCTGATACTCCTGTATTTTACTAATTGTTCAACATCTGTTGCAAAAAGAGAGGAAAAAGAAATGTACTAAACCAAAGGCAGCTCATACTAATTGAGATCAGGAGAGGATGACAAAGGAATTGGAAAGCAATTTTTAGGAGCTTCCCTTTAAATTCCTAAGGGATATCACTCAAAGATATCACTCAAAAAGTACAATCAATGTACTCAAATGTCTCATTGACTAAGACATTTGTTTCTCCCATTGCTTTGCATAAATGAGACATAGAAATAAGATTAGATTTAGAAACACCATATTTTTGTGCCTTTTGTAGAATCCTGTTCTGACCTTTGACTTCTGCTTAGAAAAGTATTTGAGACTTTAAATATGAAGTATGTTACTATGCAAAAAATAAACTTACAAAACCTTTTGCTATGGTATTATGCTGTGCTTATGGGAAGTAAGGAATGCATGCCTAGAGACTCATGCAACTCTGAAATGTGATTCCACACAGCTATCACGTAAAACCATTGTTTTGTTTCCTCTAAAGTGCTTCTGAAATGGCATCAGGGAGGAGCATCAACTTCTGTGTTGGGAAAGCTCTCTTTAATTCAGTGGATTTTAGTTAAAGTGGTTGGTTCTCCACTTATATTCTAGGGCATTGAGGACTTGAGAGATGGGTGTTGTCAGATAGAATGCATTTGGGACCAGACCGTCTTCTGTCTCACTCCAGGATAATGGCTTTGCAGCTGACATGGCTCCATTGGTGTAATACAGATAAAAGTGAGAACAACATCAGCCCTGTAAGATCTGATCAGCCAGAGTATGAGAACAGCTGTGGTGATGGGAGCAAATACAGCATCTTGCACTCATAGGGGCCTCTGCTTCCCTTTTGGGTTGGTGAATGGGGAAGCTTTTTTTTCCATACTCTTCTGGTCTCACCCTGCACTGAAGAGTCTGTTGAAACTGCTCTTGGCAAATGAAAGCAGAAACCTGATGATCCAGCTTCTTTTGAACTTTGCCAGAATGTGTTTTATGAAGAAAAAGGAAGAATTGCATCTGTACAAGGGTGAGAAAAAGCCCTTCTCAGCTAATGAAAACATCTCTCAAATCTGCAAACTGCTCCAAGAAGAAATGAATTTGTTCTTCACCTTTCATTCCCACACATCCTCTCAAGTAGAATTCAGAACTGCTCCAAAGTCTGAAGGGATGGTAATGAGCTTTCATCTTCCAAGAGGTTGGTTGGTGCTCACTGAGGTTAATGTTGCTAGCAAATCTCAGCAGAAGCATCTGTAGCTCCTCCTTGTATGAGAGCACTGAAGTCACCATCACATCTGTTATTCAGGTGTCTGAGGACCTGGGTTGTATATACCAGGAAAGTTACAGGTCTGACTGGTAGATATGAGTGTCAAGTGACTAAGCTGCAACCAGTGCAAGGTCACAGTTGTGTGGATTAGTGAGTGAAATGTTTCTATTGTGAGAGCTCTTTGAATCAAACACATGCATCTGTCAAGCTTTACTTCAAATTAATACTTGTTTTAACTTGGGAAAGTGGCATGTATATGTGTATATCAAATATCTGCCTAAATTTATGCAAAGGTGTTTGGCTAGTGGGAAGGGCAGGAAAAGAATTAAAGGTTGGAGCTCTGCTTGATGAAATAATTTTTGCTTCCCTGACTTCGCTATGGCTGCATGCTCAGTGTCACTGGATAATTATACAACACCTGTAATGTGAATCCTGCCATTTCTTTACATCAAGGCTACTAATAAAAGCAGAGTTTAGGCCTAGTTTTGTAAAAAAAACCCCATGTTTTTTTAGCATATAATGATATATTCTTTCCTGCAAAAGGCAGCTGACAGATATGGTTTATTATTGCTTTCCTTCATGAAAGGTTTTAGGCTGTTGGAGCTAGGCAGTGTAGCTGGATTTAAACACAAATTGTAAGCACAATCATCTCTTTGTTTTATTCTTGTATGTTTTCTCAGTTACTGCAGTGCAACATAGAAAATGGAAAATTAATTCAACTGCTATTAATGAAATTATACAGAGCACATCACAAGAAAATGTATAGTAATGAGATACTATCAGTGCTTAATTGATCAGTCTCTCTGATCCCTGAAGACTTTGTGTGAAGTTTGTTGCCAGTGTGCAGGAGAAAAAAAAGGATGTGACATGATTGTATGATACTGCTATATCATGGCAGTGATCAGAGATAGGACTGACAGGGAGAATGTACTCAAAAAGCTCTGTCTACAGTTGGACCAGTTTCTACAAAAGTAATTTTGAAGAGTCTTGCAATGCTAGGTAGGTTTAGCTGAGGCTTAGTTTGAAAGCTTGTGAGGATTTCTGATTTTTTTTTTGCTTTGAAGTAATGTAAACAAAAAATAATATAATTTGTCCTGTTCAGTAAATGATACAGCAAGATACTATTCAAGTGACTTAGGAGAACAACGCAGCAAAAGGTTCCTGGCCACCATGCTTTCTTGACAACTTACAAGAGCATCAGAGGGTGTCCTAAAGCTTATCTACTTTATTTTACTTTTAGATGTAAAGGCTAAATGAGGGATCAAGTTGTTTTCACACAGCTAAGTGCATTGGAGGGCAAAATCTAGTGCTCATGTTACTGGCTTTTCATTGTTTTCTGTCCTTAGTCAGTCATCACAAGGGTCTTTGCCTCTGTAATCCTAAATGCCAGGATATGCCATTTGCTGCCAGGATTTAGGAGTGATGCTTATGATCTCCTGACTGTTGTCTTATACTTCAGAACCTTGGTAAAGATCCTTTTAAACATTTCCAGAGCCCAACTTATCAAGATTTATTTCTATTTATGTAAAAGTAGGTGAAATGCCAATACCTGACCTGCTTTAGATCAAGATTCCTGGAAAGGGGTTCAAAATAGGGGTGGTATGTATGTGCAGATTATGAGATTTTTCCAATCCCAGTGATGTGGATTTCTCTGCTTCCTTTTCCATTCACTGCTCAATCACCTTAATCGTGTATTATGAATATTTGCTACTTCTCCCTGCCATCTCAATGCTTTGTCTCTGAAGCAGGGACAATTGGCACTGGTGCAACGGGCCATTACTTCTGTGGCCTCTAGGCACTTTATGATTCAGTGAATATGAATAATAAAGCACCTTATTCCTCCTCTGTTCTCCAGGGAAGGTGATTTCAAGTGTGGCGGTGGAGGATTATTATGGCTTGGTTTCTTTTTGAGAGTGAGAGAGTGGGAGGGCACCTATTAGTTATAAATGCTTAACAGAAATGCTGAAAAACAACTTTTTTTCTCCTCAGTATCCCATTCTATCTGCTGGAAAATTTTATATGATTCATAATAAAAAAAGTTCTTTGGTAATGCTATTGCTGCTAGTATTCTTGTGCCCAATTTGAATACATCAAGTAGAAATGCCTCTTCATAATTTCTTGAAGAACCTTTAGATGCTACCACAGAAAGCCAGAGGACCTGTAGGTGGCCACAACTCTATTACAGCAAGAGAATGGTTTGTGCTTAGGCCATTAGAGAATTTGCTCCCAAGACTTTTTAAACGTTGCATGGACATGGAGTGGGGAAAAATGAAATTTTACTGGGAAACCCATAATGAATTGATAACTGTAATGTTTTGCAGACTTTAAAGTCCATATCTGTAAAATGATCAAAAATACTTGGAGGGAGGAAAGAAATTTTGTTGTGCTATGCTTTATGTGTTAAGAAATGGATGTACAGGAAAGTTGAGGGATATGCCTTAGGTGGCTGCTGTGCAGTCTGTGAAGAGTTGAGAGAATAACCTTTTCTCCTGTTACAGCCAGGACAAAAAGGGCCATCTTGGCATTTCATATGTTGAGGTTAGATTTTTCTGAGCCTGCCTGAAAGGATCAATATTAGAGTGGATTATGAAACAGAAATTATAAGGGCTCAGAACAATTTGAAAAAACTTTGGTAGCAGAAGGAACTGACTAAAAATAATTTGCTGGTTGATTGTTTTTTTATCTTCAAATACAGCTTGAGCTGGAATTTTTATCAACTGCACAGAGTTCATACACTCTGCCTTTTACAACAAGCAGCTACTGTGCTTTCTGAGAAGAAACTTGCAAATAAGGACTTTGTTTTAGCGGGATTCACTTGAAAGCATGCCCTTGGGAAAGAAAAAGAATGCAGAAGTTCTAAATTGACCTGAAGTTTTTAGGCTTTAGCATCATTCAAACATATATTTTCAAAAAGCTCCTGAGTCCAGGATATATCTTTCTTGTTTACTCTGCCTTGATTTCTGACTTAATAAAAGTAATTCCAGGAAATACTAAAATCCTCTCATTCCTCCTACAATGGTCTGTTTTTTTCCCCAGGGAACCTTACAGTAATGCTTTTCTTTTTTTGGGGAGGGGAAGTTTTATAATCATCTATTCATGGTGGATAAGACTGAACCCTGTGTGAATGAACCCCACTGGCCACAGGGGACACTGCAGTAAGCATCAGCAAGCATTAGTTCTAGAAGGCTTGGTTCTTTGTTATCCTGCATGTGTAGTACTGCTCTACATTTTGGAGCTGCTTCATGCCCGTCTTGTATTCCCTTTGTCCTAGAGTAAATGTCTGTGCAAGATGACCTGTGAAGTGCCTGTAGTAAACTTTGTGAAGAGACAGTGGAACATTTTACTTCAGTTATACAGGTTACAGCACTGTATTTCCACTGTAGTTAGTGATCCTTTTGACATGTTATACGTAGCAGCAAATTAGTCTATAATGCTCTATTAAAAAGTAATTAAAATAGGATAAAGAGTTCCTTTCAAAAATTAATTTTAAAGTAACTTCTGAAAATTTTACATTGCAAACCCACTAAATAAGTTGAAGGGGAAACATTCAAAACAGTTCATGTGCAAAGAAAAATTCTCTGTGCAGTAAGGCAGAACTAAAACTGAAGATAACAAAGAGACATTTATTACAGTTCAGAATAGTTTACTAGAGTTCAGGCATAATTTCAGATGGTGTGCCAGTTTGTTGTTGTTATATTTGAATTTCATTAAATACAATTAATTAAATCTACTGTAAATCTGGGTTATCCCCAAGGGGCCAGTTAGTATAATCCTTCTGTTTGCTTATAAAAAATATCAACCAATTGTTCCTGCACTAATTTTAATCACTGTTTATTTTTAAACAATAGTGAAGTACATTTTGTCATTTTAGTTTCTTGTGCAAAGTCCTTGGGCAATGGATTTTTGTTGTTATTTGTGTCCTGTGTAGAAGAAACTTTATATTCATTGTCAGAGTGTTTAAAAAAAAGATAAAAAGAAGAAAACTAAGTAGAACAGTGCCATTTGAAGTTCATTTAGTCTGACTTTAAAGAGAAAGAAATGAATGTAGTTGTAAGACTTGATAGTATACTTTCAGACGGTAATAAAAATTAGCAAATTTTACTAGTAAAAATTAGGAAATAATAAGCCAACAAGGAGGCAAAAATTTAAAAAAATGACAAGAGTCTTAGACAATTTACAAAGCATGAATCTACCTGAAATTAGTGTAATTCAGAGGCAGGCAATCATTTATAACAGCAGCTGGAAGAGCATGCTGTGGATATGTACTGTGAACATGTTGTGCTGTGAAAGTATACACAAAGTGTAGCTATGAGTAAAGAGTAAAGAATTGGTAGTATTTACTGTGGGTGCTGCATTCCAGAGTTAAATGCATTAGGTAGTAAGAGGTGTAAGATTTTGCATATGACTGCCTTGTATTTGTCTTTTACAGCACTTCTCCTAGACTGGAAATCATACAAAATCATTAAAGCTGTATGGAGCCTACCCTTGGTTTGATCTGAGCTCTGTTTTAGTGGAAGATAATTCCTGATGAATCAGGTTGTTATTCGTCCACACAAAATTCCCATGATAGGTTATACTGATGGAATTTGAAATAATATAATCTCTTGAGGAATGATTGTCTTTTGTTAGTGCTGTATAGTGCTGAATGGATATTCAGTTGTTCTCTCTCCTGCCTTTCCAGAAATAGCTGTAGAGCACACCCAGACTAAAGCCTGTGCCCCTTCCTCTCTCTAATTGATTTTTCAGAATGGTGCAATTTTGAGAATATGCATGTCTATAGTTTATATCTTCCAAATTGATCACTGATTTTTTTTAATCCCACCTGAGAAAAGTAAAGGAGTTAGGTCTCAGCATTTTCTAAAATAGACTCATTTAAAAACAGTGATGAGAGCCAAATATTTTTCTTCATTTGACCTTATTTAGCTGGTCACTGGAGATGGGGATTGGTATTAATTACTCAGTCTGCAAGTGAATGTGCACAAAATTCTAGCTGAGAATGGACAGTTAGCATGTTTAAAGTTCTTAGTGTACAAAGGCCCTAAGGGGACACGTGGGAATGTCATCTTTGTACTGTAAAGCTGTCATAGTGAAGACGGATTATGATGGTTCCTGCAAACCAAAATGCAAATTGCATATAACTGGGGAAAGATCATTGTGTGCACTTGAATTAAATGCTAGGTCAGCTTTGGATAATGTAGTGTTGAGCTAGAGCCTGGAAAACTGTGCTTAGCTTGGATCCCTTCAAAGCTTGCAAATCAAAGCCGAAACAAACAATTTGAATGGAAAACATGGTAGAAGTTGCAGCAAATGAGAGGAGACAAAAACATGATTAGCTTGGAAAATAGAAGTAGGCTAAGAGCATATGTAAAAAGCTGAGGATGTTCATTGCTGTGTAAGAAAGATCCATCCCGTTCCAAGTAGAGTGCCATACCAAATGTGTGTCCTGATGGTCACAAATTGATCTCTTTGTGCCACTGAAAGGGAACCAGAACAGTGAGAGGCCCACTTACTAAGGATTTACAGTATGCACCAACCGAATTTAATCTGATGTTCCATTGAGGATGTGCTTCTCCTCTTTTTTTTTTTTTTGCTTTCATTAGCTGAGAGGGCAGTAAATCTAGAGCAAACAGAAGACAGCATAGCATAACTGAGCACCTTGTCAGCCTATAGAATTCACCCCAGGAAGTGGCCTCCAAGTCAAATGCTTACGGTTGGGTGATTTTTATGACTGCTAATAACAGCTGTAGCTATGCAAACTAAGGTAATAGCGCAACCAAATGTATGACTTAAGGCATTCACCTTCAGAGCAGGAAGCAACTGTTTCTGTCCAGCAACTGGTCTCATTTGAAGGCTCTTCTGGAACCTTTTGAATTCTTTTCATGTATTCCTGTTAAAAATTATGATTTTTGCTATAATAAAATAATTTAAAAACGTTTTTATTATTAACATTAAAGAAAGATGTGTTCATGTATTGTGACAGAGATTAGAAAGACCAACCTTGTTAAATTTATAGAGGTCACTTCTGCAGTACAGCCAGGGTTTTTTTCTTTAGCAAAAAAATCTAAAGACTCCTCTGGAAACAAGACAGTTTCATGGCTGCTCCCACGAACACTGATAACTGGATATCAGCTGTTGCCCCATCTTTATGTTGGTACAATGAAGGAAGGGACATCCTCAAGGGGCTATTTACAGAATGGGCAGAAAAGGGCAATTTGGATTGTTGTGGTATCTGCCAGCACTAATTTAAACCTTTGGCAGCAGTTTATAAAAAAGCTGATACTTGTGATTTCTTTCTGATGGGGAAACAACTGGAATGGTACTAGTTTCCAAATAGAAACTTTCTAGATCCCTGGGGGTCAAACCCATGCACCTTTCCATGAGCAAGTTGGTGAGAGACTCATCAGACGTGTACTGATCTTATCCCCCAAAAAGGTCTGATCTTGAGGTGATTGTATGTGTGGACTGAATTTATGTTATGCCATGTTCTTATGCAGTAATCATTGCAGGAATTTCTAAGCCTGTCAGATGCTTTTTTCCATACTGGAAACGAAGTAGTTCTCTCTTCTATTTGTGGTAGAATTTAACCATATGTCTTTATCTAAATAAAGACTAATGATTCCACCTATGTGTGCATAAACTAGTTATGGTTTTTATTCCTTATTCTCTTTTTAGCTACAGAAAGAGGCTCCTTTCTGGGTCAATAATGCTGTTTAAGTTAAGCCCACATGCTGTCACACTCTGGTGGCTTCTAGAGCTGTTCTTGTCAACTGACAAGTGAAAGGTCAGTGTCTCACAGATTGTTGTTTGTGATAAGGAAACAGCTACAGTAAGATTTGAACTTCTTATGATGTCTTGGCATTGCTGGCTGTTAGCAACTGATCAGAGAAATGAAAGCTTGTTTTCATAACAAATGCATTACTCCTGCACACAGTGAAATAGAGTTGTGCTTTGGCTTCAAAAATGCAGTCACTTCATTTAACTGCTGCCCCCCTGTGTACATGTGTACAGACAGGAGTCAGACATACTCATATTTTGATTGCTGCACTAGTTATTTTAGCACAATTAGCCTGGCTGCTGAGGACTCAAAAGGTAGCTGATGCAACAAGGGGTTACAGTGAGAGTGCTGAATCTGGACGTATGAAATCAACTTTAACTGAGTCACAAAAGAAAGGCATTTTCTTTTGTAAAATGTTACTAATCTGATAGGGAATAAGTTGTAGTGGAAAAAGATCCAATTAATTTCCAGCTGCACAGCTTTATAATGAAACAAGATATACAGGTAATTAAGAGAATTAACAACTTCAAAGAAGTAGATTTAAAAAAAACTTCTGAAAGCTATAGGCAGCCTTGGCTTTCCCACATGTTATTGCTGTCTTCTTGATGAGAAAGGAAGCAGTTTTATTGTGTTGTTGCACAGTGCCTTTTTGCATTGCTAAAATGCTTAGAGACACAAAATCGAGATCAGAACCTCTCCTTGCTAGGTGATGTTCCTATTTTTCACTTGCAGAGTCAGTATGGGAATATGCCATCTGGGAAACCTTACATTGCTGTTCTGTCAGCAGAGGCTTGACTGGTGGAACTTTGTGAATGAGAGGCCTGTGTGGGCCTGGCTGATGGTGCTTTACTCAGAAGGGATGGCTCACAGCCCTGCAGGGGTCTGCCTGTGGCAAGTCTGCTTCACTGAGGGCTCTCTGGGGCAAGGAGGGTGTGCATATTTACACCCCAGGATGGCTATCCAGCCTGTAGCTTCCTTGGAGAGGAATAGGAAAGGCTGGCATGAAGTAGCTAATAAATAAAATTTGCATGCTGTGTCACTCTGACTAAAGGAGCAATGCAGACTAGAATCTACTTCTGTACAGGGGTTGAGTTCACTTGAGGTAGATACTTGCTGTCCTGAATGCTTCAGATAATGAAATTTCCCCTCCTCTAACATTGTTTTCCTCTGTTTACTTTTCTGTTTAATAAATATATCAAAATAAAGTGAGGGAGCAAGAAGGTGGCTTGATCAGTACTGTTTCAGACTCTGTACTGATTTCTTTTGGTGTATATACAGTACTATGATGTAGATGCAGGATGGGTCAATGAAGGGAGAGCAGTGGATGTTGTCTACTGTGACTTCAGCAAGGCTTTTGACCCTGTCCCATGAAATCCTTGTAGGTAAGCCAGGAAATGTGGGTTAGATGAATGGACAGTGAGGTGGACCAAGAACTGGCTGAATGGCAGACCTCAGAGTGTTGTGATCAGTGGGGTAGAATCCAGCTGGGGGCCTGTAGTCACTGGAATTCCCCAGGAAGCAATACTGGGTCCAGTCTTATTCAACTTGTTTATCAATGGGATAGGAGACACCTCAGCCAGTTTGCTGATGACACTAAACTGGGGGAGTGGCTGATAGACCCGAAGGCTCTGCTGCCATTCAGTGGGACCTCGACAGGCTGGAGAATTGGGTAGAGAGAAACATAATGGGGTTCAATGAGGGCAAGTGCAGAGTCCTGCACCTGGGGAGGAATAACCCCAAGTGCCAGCACAGACTGGGGACTGACCTACAAGAGAGCAGCTCTGCGGAGGAGGATCTGGGGTTCCTGGTGGGTGACAAGTTGTCCATGAGCCAGCAGTGCCCTCATGGCCAGGAGGGCCCATGGTGGCCTGGG
>NW_008236196.1:1882056-1899396 GCF_000691975.1 Corvus brachyrhynchos | reverse complement strand
TGTTATCTGGCCCGTGCACCCACCCGTGGTGAGGCCACCTCTGGAATACTGTGTCCAGTTCAGGGCTCCTCAGGATAGGAAAGACAAGGAGAGGGTCCAATGAAAGCCACAAAGATGATGAGGGGTCTGGAGCATTTGTCTTATGAGGAGAGACTGCGGGAGCTGGGCCTGTTCAGTCTGGAGAACAGAAGACTGAGAGGAGATCTCATTAATGCATATAAATATCTCAGAGGAGGATGCCAAGAGTATGGTGCCAGATTCTTTTCAGTGGTTCCCAGTGAGAGGATGAGAAGCAATGGCCACAAACCAGAACACAAGATGTTCCACCTTGACATAAAGAAGATCTACTTCACGTTGAGGGTGGCAGAACACTGCAATAGGCTTCGCAGGGAGATTGTGGAGTCTGCCTCTCTGAAGATCCTTTACCGTCTTTGTAGCCCTTCTTTGGACTCTCTAGCAGCTTTATATCTTTCTTATTTTGTGGCACCCAAAACTGCACACAGGACTCGAAGTGAGGCTGCACCAGCAGAGAGTACAGAGGGACAATCACCTCCCTCTCTTGGCTGGCGATGCTATGCCCCCCAGGACATGCTTGGCCCTCCTGGCTGCCAGGGCACTGCTGACTCATGTTCAACCTGACATTGATCAGGATGCCCAGGTCCTTTTTGTGGCACTGCTTTCCAGCACCTCCTTCCCCAGTCTGTCTGTACATCCAGGGTTACCCTGTCCCAGTTGCAGAATCTGGCACTTTCCCTTGATGAACTTCATATGGTTGGTGATTTTCCAGGCCTCTTTTGTCCAGGCCAAAGTGTCTCTGCAGGGCCTCTCTTTCTTCAAGGGAGTCAACAGCTCCTCCCAAGTTACTATTATCAGCAAACATACTTAGTATTCCTTTGAGTCCTGGGTCCAAGTTAGTTATGAACATATTGGGGAACCCCTCTAATGACAGGTCCCCAGTCTGATGTCAGCCCATTCCCTATAAGCCTTTGTACCCAACCCATGAGTCAGTTGTTCACCCACTGCATGATGTGTTTATCCAGCTGTGTGCTGGACATTTTGACCAGAAGGATCCAGTGAAAGACAGTATCAAAATGTTTACTGAAATCCAAAAAGGTTACATGAACTGGCTTCCCTTGATCAGCTAGGCAGGTTACCTTGTCATAAAAAGAAATCTGGTTTGATGAGCAGGACTTTCCCCTCACAGAGCCATGCTGGCTGTGAGCAATGACTGTGTTGTCCTTCAGGTGTTTTGCAATAACTCCCAGTATAATATTCCTCATGATTTTACCAGGCACTGACAAGACTGACTACTGGGCTTGTAGTCACCAGAGTAATTTCTCTTATGCTTGAAAATTGGGACAGTGTTTGCAAGCTTTCAGTCAACCAGGACCTCTATGGACTTCCAAGACTGTTCAGAAGTCATTGTGAGATGTCTCAAGATGACATCTGCCATCCCCTTGAATAATACTCTTGGATAAATCCTACCAGGCCTCTTAGAGGGATCCAACTGGAAAAAAATCCCTGTTTTGTAAGGGAGAACTCTTAAGTGTGAGAATTGCAGAAAATATCTTATGGAAAAGGAACCCACCATTATTTGGATGTCTGCTCAGCCTGTAAGTAGCTGATCTTAGACATTCAGTGATTTGTGGCAAAATATTTCATTGAACAAGCTCTTGAGCGTGACGTGGAACTAAATATAACATAGCAGCTTTGATGGGAAGATGTGCTCATGCCTGCGAAAATTTGGATTTCATCTGTGCTGAGGAGTGCACTGGAACTGTGTTAATAGTGAAAATGATGATAATCATTGTCATCATTATCATCTGCTTTATAGAGAAACGTGGGAGGTAGCTGCAACAGTCAAAGGTCATCTTTCTTTTGGACAGCAGGAAGCTGGAGGTTGCAATTAAACTCTACATGCTGTCATGGTAACTAATATATGTTTAAATAAAAGTAGTTTATGCTAAATTTTGACTCTGATTAAATACAGAGCATAATCAGCATTCTTGCCATGCCAGTGATTCCCCCTTTAAAAAACCTCCCTCTTTGTAAGGTGTCTTGTTTTGTTTTTGCACACAATCTGTGCTCTTACAGTAGCCCCTTCTGCTAGATCCATATATCAGATTTTGTGTGCAAATTTGCGTAAAGTAGGAGCAAAACGTGCCCTATGATAGTCCCTGAAGTTTCAGTATTCACAATGAACGTTGCCTTTGCTAAGCAGCTTCAGTATGTCTACATCCAAGAAAGAGTTTGAATGCAGCAGACATTATGTGTGTCCTTTGTCAGCCTCTTTCTCATAGAACACATTCTTTTGACAAGGAAAGGACTATCAGGATCTGCTGTCTTGCTCTTGTTCAAACAGTCTGTATCAGTAGTTGCAGTGGTCTCTGGCTATAGAGCAGCTTAGTATTTTACTGTGAGAGAAAAAGGTCATAATCAAATGGCAGAATGCTGTAGGATTATGTCAGTGCCCTTAGCTACAGGAACTTGCTTACTGATTCCAAGTTATGTTTTCTAAAGGTGAACCTTGTACTGAATTATTCCTTCAATGTGTCTTCTGTTGTAGTGAGTGATTTGTGAGAGATGCAGAGTATGTCCTTGGTACTCTGTGGTGTATTAAAAGATGAATGACTTTGGAAATCACCACCACTTTCAAGTTGCTCTGATTGAATGGTGTAATTGTTCCTTTTTGCCTTGTGAAGGAGGTGTCAATAATTTGATAGTTGTGTGGGCAGCACAAGATTCCTCTTTTTCTCTACCCCCCTGCCCCTAAAATCCAACTTCAGTTGCGCTCTACCGGATTAACCTCAAAACATTTGAAGCTGTGTATATATAATGATATTTGAAACTGACCCATTACTATTTATCTTTCCTATTTTCACAGGTTAACCTTTCCCCACAACATGGTAAAAATATGAAAATGAGATATAATAAATGTCAAATTATCCATGTTTGTCTTTTTTTTTTTATACTGACTACAATGAATTCCAGCTGTTACCTTGTCCTTTGAATGCTACCAAACATGAGGTTTATGCTGCACTTTTTTGTTACTGCACAGAACTTAATGCAGAAGTTCCATGTTAGGCAAAAGGGATGAAGTCAGTGTTACCAGAAGGGCTCAGAGAAAATTTCTAACTTGTGGGAAGAGGACCTACTACTTATTGCTCAATTCCCTTGGTGAGGAATGCCTTTTCCAGGTGAGGTAGAATTCCAATATTTTCTTCATTAACCTCCCTTCTGAAGAGACTCAAGAAGTGTCAGCTCCTGCTCAGTTTGTTTTCTGATGCTGCTTCCTATAGGCAAGGTACTGTAATTCCACTGACAGTTTTAGTGGCTGGGAAGCTGGTAGCTGACAGAAAGCTTCAGGTTTTTGTCTCATTCTGCAATCTACTGCACTATCACATCAGACAGTGAACTCTTATGCACTAAAGAAAGTGGATAATTCTTTCAGTTTTCAAAATCAGTTTGTAAATTAGAGTCTTGCCTCGACCTTTAAGAATTAGTAGGTCAAGCCCAGGAAAAACAGGGCTGTATAGTTGTCAGGAAAGATTTGGTTTTCTATGCATGTGTCAGAAGAAAGACCACATGCAGGATGTGCTGTGAGTTGCATCCCCCACTGCTTGTTTCATCACTCCCATACACCAGAAACCAGCCTCTTTGAGCCAAACAGGAAAAATAACTTTATCTTGTTATGACTGAGAAGACACTGATGAGCCAAAAGGAGTTGGTTGGAAGGTAGAAGATTAATGTTGTAGAACAGCCAGAATACCTGATTGTGCGTAATGGAAAACTTGGTATTAAGCTGTTAAGCTTGTGTTATAAACAGGTTTATATGAATTTATGATGCTTTTGGTATATAGAACTTTGAGAGATGTGTCCTTTAGTGCTTCCCTCAACTCATCCTTAAAAGGGGAGTCTTTAAGAAAAACTTTTTTCTTGGTTAATGTGGACATTTATTGTCTAAAATAACCCAGGAAGTAATTTAGTATTTATTGGGCAGAAAATTCAGTGCTGCACTGAATAAAGAGTGGCTTGCCAAAGAAGTAATTCATGAGTGTACGTGTGTTTATGAAAGAGAGCTTTCTACCTTCTGTTTCTTCTTGCTGGTGAGCTTCTCTCCTGAGGTTAGGAATTCTGGACACTGAGAATTGCTTTATAGTGAACTTGAACACAGATTTATATTTTGAATTTAGCTTCAGATATGGATATATTTCACACATTTCTGTGCATGCATTTCATTCATCAGTTACTGATGTTAACGAGATTGTGGGGATGTTCTTGAGTGTTCACTAACTCCAGAGCAATGGATATTTCTCATCTTTCATAAATGCTAACTTTCATTTGTAAGTAAGGTAATATCAATTGGGAGTCCTCAGTTAGGAGCTTTGGAAACATTAATGAGCTTGGCTGTAAAACACCCTTATGTAAATATAATTAACCTCATACTGCGTGGTGGCAAATCTTATACATGGAGAGACTCGGTAACTGGAATGAGAAGAGAATCTAGCCTGGCTAACACCTGTGGTTTAACTGCAGAGCCATCTTTTTCCTATGAAGCACAGAATTTAAATCATGATTTATCTCCAGCTCTCACTGTATAGTGTCAGAAAGCAGTGAAAGAGGAGGTTAATGGTTGCCTTGCATTTATGAGACAGAAGAAAAAAATGGAGCCTTGGGAGGGACATCTGTCTTGTTTCATGTGCACTTGAAAGGTTTTTATTGAGGCATGAAAGGTTGTGTTGTTTCATGCTTTGTCTTTTTGTTGCTTATCCAGGCAGTGATGTACTGCCAACAATTCTATAAAGGAATTTCTCAAAATATGTCCTATTAACTGATCTTAAAGCTCATGTATATGCTACGTGGGTACTCACAGAAAAGAAAAGAAAGAGAATTTAGGAATCAAGTCTTTTACCCCTTAAGTACAGAAACAGCATCTACTAAGAGAGATGGTGACACTAAAGAGGCAGATTTACATGAACTGTGCTTGCCAGATGTACGTTAGTGTGGAAAAAGAGAAAGGTAAAAAAAAAGAAAATTGCCTGAGTTTGTTAATGCTCAAAGTTTAATTTTCGACTGTGTCTTTTGAACTGAGATGAGGGAAAAAAGAAATTCTCTAAGAGCTTTGGAAATGTTTGTTCTATGAGTATTTTTCCTTAAATGCATGATATATCCTGGGTGATTTACTCAAGTTTGTATATGTGTGAACTTCAGAAAGCAAGGCCGGAGAGAAGGGGCTATTTTGGCACTGTGACTGGAGCACAGAGTAAATGAGATGGTAAGATTGCCTCCAAATCCCACTCTTCAGTTTGGTTTAATAGTTTGAATGGTTTCTACACTCTTAATCAGTGAGGCAAAAGAAAGAAATGCAGAATAACTGACTTGAAGTCAGTAATCTTCAGATACGTGAATATTCTGGGCTCCTCTCTATCCCCTGCTTTATGTACATATATTGGACTCTGGGAATAAATGAGGATTTATTAGTCAAATATTATGGGCACACATCTTGGTGTCTAGTGAGGTACTCAGCCTGCAGATTGACCTACATGTACAAATTTGTGCAGTATAAACAATACTGTGGAAAGTACTGGATGCATAAAAGGTTCACAGTCTGGCACAGATTTCGGCATAGCACCATCTTTCCCTTTCATTTCCATTGGCTGCATGACCAAAGGAAGGTAAGGAAAAGATAGCAACAGAGTGACTTGGACTCATTCAGGCAAAACCTGTTGTTCTGTTAGAGGTTAGAAATGTTGCAGTATCACAGGATACTTCTGTGAGCTTTTACCTGTGTAAGGCAAAGTAGTGTTGCAGGCTTCCCAGATTAGGAATTAGAGAATGTTTGAAATTCAAGTTAATATTTCAGCTTTCATTGCTTCTGGAGACATTCACTGTAGAAAAAAATCCCACAATGGCAGAAAGTAAAAAGTGCTAAAAGCAGAGATAATTTCTCGATTAGGAGATCCTGGACTGTGGCTTGGACAGTTCTTATTTTATCCTGATTTTTCTGTATCTTAGGTATGTTCCCATTTTGGTATCCCTGTAATACACTGTTGACTAAGACGTGTCCCTGCTGAGGAAAAGAGTAAATTGATGGAGTGCAAGGATAGACATCATGTACATTCGGAATTTAGTTCTGAGCGAGGTTCCTGCTAAGAAGCAGAATTTTTGCTTAGGAAGTGTGCCAGCATCAGTAAGGAAACCAGGCAGTGTTGCTGGACCCTCAGGATCAAGAGGATACTTAACAAGCCCAACATGCTGTTTTATAAGTGTCCATCCAGGGCACCTCTAGGAGGGCACTCAGGAATGCTGCTTTTTGTGGGTGACATGTCAATGTAAACCACAGCTCCCTGTTTTCTGCAACAAAACAAGTGGTGTGATTGAACAGGAAGGAGAGCTGCTGCCTGTCCAGCAGGCACTGGTGGTCAGTACCATACAGCTGTTTCAGAACATGTTACAGATGTTTGCAGTTTGAGCAGCTGACCATGCCTGTAGTACTTGGACTGTTGTGTAGGACATGTGACAAAACAGCAATGCTACTGAAACCCCTACAGTTACATTGAAATAACCCCGTTCTGCATCTGCCCATAGGGTATGTGATTGCTAAAATAAGTGTTATTTTTCTCACTTCTCTCTGTTCTATTTGTACTCCACAAATACAGAATTTGTAAATGTGTTAGATTATTTCCACCTTCTTCTTCAGTTCCTTTGTAGTTTACAATAAGAAAATGTGACCTAAATAACAGGCTTTATAAGATCTTCATCCCCATTTATTAAAAAGTATTAACATTCTATTTGCTGACTAATATCTACTTCTGAGTACATAGGTGAGTGGCTTATATTTGTATCTTTCTAAAGGAATCTCATGTCTTTTTGGTAAGTGATTATTTTGGAGTGCTTGTATTTAAGAACTAGTTACCCAAAAAGCTCTGAAACCAAGCATCTAGACAATTTCTGGGAAGCTTGAGAGTAATACTTTTCAGGGAATGTGTACAATCAGTTTGAGGCATTTTATTGCAGTTCATGTTAGACTTGTGAATGTGGACAAGGATCATCAGAAAGTGTCTACAATTGCAGAAACCATGTCACCAATGGGACATGGCTTTCTTTTATGTTGTCCCAAGCACCAGGACACACAAATAGTTTCCTGTTTTGCAGTTGTCTGAAATGCCTCTCTCAAGCCTCACCATCTCAGAACTTCAGGGGATCTGCTGACGCCAATAGAAGTGTATTGCACTGGCTTTGGAAATTCCTATTTGGGGCTGGAAATCTTTATTTGGCAGAAGATGGGGAGGTTATGATTGCAGTTGAGATAAGTAAACTCATCAACTTCTTAGCTGCTGTCCATTTCCCATGAGAGTAGCACTTCCTAATGACATGGTCAGTAATGGTTAATGATTAATGATGATGGTTCATACTGATTTCAGATACATGAATTAGATGAACAAAGATGAGGTTGGGTTTATAAGTGCACTCTTCTCTGAAGGGAGAGCTGTCTGTTTAGTGGTTCCCAACACAGAAGGTGAGGAATTTGGTTTCAGGGTAATTTAAGGGGACAGAGCAGAATCTTGTGCTAGTTCATTGCAAACATAAATATCTGAGTTATCAAATGTGATGTAATATTTAAGGAAATATTGTTTAGTGAATTCAAGTGTGTTGGATGTCCCAGGTGGACACTGAAGAACTGTCTGCCTCCATGCTGCAAATATGAGGAGGTATTCTGGCAGACAGCCTAAATTCCTGCATTCTACCAGTGCTATGAGATGATTTAAGTCCAGGATTTCAGCTATAGCCTTCCGAGAGCACTGTGCATTCAGTGTAGTGAATCCTGTAAACTGGAATGGCTCAGCATGGGATTAACATGATGGGGGCACTTTCAGCAGTTTTACTGGTTCCTCCTAGAAATAGAGAGGCTAGTTTAGCATTCCTGTTCTTGAAGTATTACAGTTGATTGTCTAAAAGTATGTAAAATAAGGATAAACACTTCTTAGCCATAGCAGAATGGATAGCAGTTCTCTATGAGAGAAACAGAGGTTGTGTGATAGTTGGCCTAAAAAATGTTGTCATATCACATCTTTTTCCCTCACAAATACAAATCAGTTCTTCAACTTTGCTTTTAATAACTGAAATGTTTAACAGGTGAAATAAAGCAAGCCTAAGTGTAAAAAGAATTTCAGGATGTTTTCAAACACTTTTTTAAATGCACCTCACAAACATGTTTTGTTGTTTTTGTGGAGATAAGTAGAGGTATGAAATTGAACAGGTGAGAGACTACCCCTTGAAAACTTTTTGCAAGGGGAAGGAAACTATGCTGTGGATGATTGCTAGCAACAACCTGAGAGGGTTCTTTTTAGGCATATGTTGCAGTTTTGTGACATGCATTGGTGAACAGAAGCTATTTGTGGTGGAAATGAGGGAAGGAGGAAAGGAAATTTGTTAGAATTGCATGAAGTACAGGAGATGACATTACATAGGTGTAAATTCATGCAGATGTCAAGAAACTGAATTCAAAGTATTGAGGAGTTACTCCAATAGAGCTGACCCAGCTTTCTCCGAAGTCAAAGATCTTTCAGTTGATTTGGGGAGAGCTGGGTCAAGTCTGATGAAACTCTGATTCTTTTCAGACAATGAAAGGCTGAGATGAGACTTCCTAACAGGGGGAAAAATGTTAGATGGGCCATCAGAAGAATGAAATCACACGATGTTTACAATCTTTTAAGAAAGGCAATGAAAGTCAATAGTAATGATCCCAATTTTGCAGAGTGATGATAAATTGTCTAAGATTTTTCCAAGGGACTCCTTTCTATGCTGCATGTTGAGTTTGCTGGAGAAAGGTCAACAAAAATGCTTAATACACTAGTGGGGTGTTATTTTACAAAGACAAAAAAAATGTTGTTTTTAAAATTATTTTCCCCCTTGAAGTAAAATTGAAATATTTTGCAAATCTGAGCTTTCTTGTATCTTGAGGTAAGACCAAGCAAGGATTATGGTATACTCTTTTTTTTCTGTATGGATGGAAAACCATATACATTATTGACATTTTTAATGATGGGATAAATTTATCCCATTAGTTTTAATGCAGACAAGGTTAGAGCTGAGTTTAAGTACTGTAGATTAGCATGAAGGCAGCAACAGGATTGTTCACAGAGCAGCAAAGAGGGAGTGAATGAAATGCCACTCTCTTACTCCATCTGCAATCCAGAGGCATTGCTGGATTAGGAGGGGTCAGCCAGTGAGCTTTAGCTGATGACTCTTCTGGTTTTTTTCTGTCTTCAGATATCAAACCCTCCCTGCACAGCCTCCCTGCTTCTCAGAGCACCTATGTTGCCAGTGAAGTATCCACAGGCACCTCGGTGGCAGCATCATTTTTTGCCAGGTAAGAGAGATTTCTCAGATTTTCCTTTGCTGGACACATAATTTCTTTCAAAGGAGACAAGTCTGTTGTGAAGAAGTGGGGTTGAGATGTCAAAACACGGCTGTGGATACAGATCTATCACAAACTTGCAGGAATTACCATGAAAATATTGTTTAATCCACCTGTGTGCATTTATCCATACAGTAGGGATGATACTTCTACCCTCTTCTGTAAAATATCTCTTTAATGCTTGATTTGGATTAAAATGTGATGTGCTCCCAGAATAGCACTTGACTTTGTGACATTTTTAGAGGGGTGTATCCCTGAATAAGAAGGGCCCATCCAAGTAATTTCCTGAGATGGGCAATTAATTATAGAGCTAACTGGAGGTGGCTAGTTCAGTTTGGTGGCAATCTTCAGACTTTACTGAATTTTACTTCCTTCCAGGGAGATTATCAAGGTTCCACTTTCAGACTAAAAAGTTAAGGTTTTTGATTTCACCTTCTGTCCCTGTCATGCCACTTATGTGACCTGAGGGTCTAAATTCAGGCTTGGAACATTCTTTATGTTGAATATTCAGACAAAGTTAAAAATCTCGATGAGATAAAGTTTCATTTAAAAAATCAAATGACTCTCTTGATTAATTTGTTAGTAAAATGTTTTGTTAAATGGGCATATCAGCTCATAAGTGAAATATCAATTATCACAAATAAAAATATCTTTTTGTGCAGAAATATGCTCTTTGCAGAACATAATCTCTCCAGTTGAACCCTTATGTAACAAAAGACATTGAAATAATTCTTGTCTTTTAATGTTTTTTATTAATTAGAAGATTGACTTGGGAAGAGTTATGAAAGTAATGAAATAACAGGAGAATAAGCCATTATTTTAGCACTTCCAATCCAGTGGGAGATCTTGATTTCAAAACATGGAGTGAACTTTGAGTGAGTGCCTCAAAAACTTTCCGATCAGCTTCCTTCCCTTGAGAGAGCCAAACTATTACTAATTCCACATGACTCTGTCTTATTTTAAAGATAAATGGAAAAATTATAAAGTTTTTGGACTCCGTAAATCTGGAAAAAAGATTTTCCTCTCCCATTTTTCCTCACCAACATGAGGGCTGCATATGTTTGATGTCAGTGTCATACAGCAAGTGAGTCATGTAAAAGGGTTAAGTGTAGCATTTTAGAAGATCCAGTTGTTTGGGACAACTCTGCCATTTTTCCTTTGCAGATGTGATGCTGCAATAGCAAATGTGAATGATGACAGTGGTCTTGGTTTGCTGCCCTTTTCTGTTTAACTGCAGGCAATTTAAATTAAAATTGCTGAATGTACACACATGGTAGTATCTTACTGGAGTGCAGATTGGGATTAGCACATATTTTAGCATGAATTGATTTATGAAGATGACTTGACTCATTTGTTCTTCATTGTTTCATTGTTTATGCTGAGAGAATTCATTTGCTCTTAATATACTCTGCTGAAATGTAGGAAACTAATTAAATTTACTCAAAATCCCTAGTGTAAATCATAGCATTTTAAGTAGAACTCTGTTAGCTTCTAGCTGATGTTGTGAATTCTTGGGTGTGCTTGGTCCAGCAGAGCTCTCATGTTTAGACTGTTTATTTTTAAACTGTACTTAGCAAGACAAAAGCGCCTGGTTTAGTTTGGGGTATTGCACAATTAGATTAATATCACTTATGTGATATTATTTTGTCCTGGATTTCAAGTTACATCATCTGCTGGCAATTTAAGCAGCAAATTCAAGTCAGTTGTTCACTGCTTGACCTTTTAACAAGAAAATCCACAAGTTGCTTTCCAAATGTGAATCACTAATTTTTGTTTTGCATCTTATGTGTCTATTTGCATTTCTGTCAAGTTGGGGTAAGAAGCATAGGGTAGGGACCTATGCATACATGTATTATAAAATGTGAAGTAGAAGGCAGTTGTTGTCTAACTCATTAAGATGGTGCATTGTTTACAATGTGAAACAGTCCTGTGCATCAGGCCTATGAATTCTCAACTTTTGCTTTTTATGATTGTCAGTGGCACATGAAGTAGTGACTACCATCGATACCTGGTTTTTTTTGAATGTGTGTCACATGCAATGTTTTCACAGTGAGTAAGTAAGAAATTATTACAAAGCCAGAGAAATTTTCCAGTGTGAAGCTGAAGCTCAGAGCTGAAAAGCAGAACCTATTCTTTTGAAATTTGAATAATGACCCACAGTATTTCACTCTAACTTCCCTAACAAGCAAAGCAAACCTCAGATGAGGCTCAGATATAAATCATCCATCATCAGGAAAAAACCCAATTAACTAAAATACCATATTACGGACAAAATGTCAAGGCATCCGTGGAACTTTTGGTTGTAATTACTTCAGAAATATCAGGAGTGGAATACGGGGAGCTCATAATTTTTCTGTTCTCAGGCACTACTAGTTCAACAGTGACAGTCACTTGACTGGCCTGGAGCCATGGAGAAGTATCCTAAGGCCACAGTGACTCTCAGTGTTTTTAAAAACCAGGAGACTTATCAGATGTCTCAATAATTGACTATTACATCTGTAGCTGACAGATTTCCAAGCCAGCTAAAAGGCCTGCAACTTCTGTGAATTGTCATTTGTTGGGATATTGCTGCAAGGGGACTTATGACATATCTGGATTCCCGTGGGACAGTATGTGAATGCTTTAAAGAAGTAAACACTGAAAACTGGCCAAGTGCTCAGCTGGTAGGCTTATGAATATTAGATGACACAGGTATGAATAATGAATTTCTAATGGTGATTCTGACACAGAAACTGGATTCAATCAATTGTGCTTTTAGTGACAACCACCAAATTTGCCTTTCTGTTCAAGGCTATCACTCATTTTTGTCTCAGATTTGCTTCAATCATGCTAATTTAGCATCATCTTGCTTCTTACTAGTACACATTCATGATGAGAATAATTCATTTAGTGAATGTGAAATAATGTTAAGATTCTTTACACATAATGAATCATTTGCAGAGCATTTTAGAATTTTTTTGTATGACTTCACTTTTGCCTCCAGTTTGGGTCTTTGTCCTAAGAAGCACTGCATCTTTGGGCCATCGTAGCCTAAGGTGCTTGTGTCCAGCCTCTTGCCTTGTGTCCTCCAAGCACGATGAAGGAGTGTGCCACCCCAGTTAAGGGATTAGTAGATGCCTGTGTTGATGCTGCCAAAGAACTGAGGGAAAGGCCTTCTGTCACTTTTCCCTGGTGTCTCTGTGAAGCTTTATCAGGCCAAGGGGAAGACTAACTTTATTCCTATCAATGCTGGTTTCTACGTGGAGAAAACTTTGGGCACCCTGACTTCAGCTTTGGCCTGGCTACTCTGCAAATAAACCTGCCCTTCTGAATAAAACTTCTCTCTTGTGACTGGACTGTAGAGTTTCAATAGTCTCTCAGAGGGTGATAGCACAATGCAGGAACTAGAAGTCAAAACCGGGCCAGAGCCTGTCTGTTGTCCATTACGATACATTAAAGTTTTTGGGGTCTTGGTGCTGTTCCTTGTTTGCCCCATCACAGTAAGCTTGCTTTACTGGAGAGGAAGAATTTTGCATCAGGACAAAGGAGAGACATAAAAGCACATTTCACTTGGGAGGTAAAAAAAGGTAAAAAGTTTTTGAGGAGGTGATATTTTTGAATGTTAGTCTTTAAAGTTGTTTCCTGTTGCTAGTCAGGAAGTGTAATAGTGTATTTTGAACAAAAGCCTGCCTCGGTCTGAAATCAGATACAGTCATATTTGGATTAATTGAGCCTAATGGGAATATAGATAATCTTGAAAGTAGCCAGAAAATTCTTTTTTAGGGATCATTTTCTATGTCTTTATGCAACTAAACTCTAAAGAGGGCCACACAATGCTACTGTTGTAGATGTTGCAAGGCACATTTTTCAAACGGAATATCCAAATTTTTTAAAAGCTCTTACATTAGGACAAAATAAGAATATAAAAACTTAGTTGCATGTATAATGGATACACAGCTACTCAGTGTGGGATAAGCTCTACCTACAGTTACCTGAATTCTTGGAAAAACTGCTGGTGACCTTTTCCCCACTCATTCCCCATCCCTGTGTGATATGGCAGTGGGGGAAGAGGAGGTGAGGCAGTGCTCTACTGCCAAGGGGTACACTGTGTTCAAAATGCTGCTGAATGTTCCACAGATTTCCCTTCCATTCCTGAGAATCCTTTTTGAATATTTTTTAAAAATTCTCATGCATCTTGCATGAACTACAAAGCTGATATGAATACAGTATTTGTGGGGCCCTCTTGTTAAAGCTGCTGTGCTGTTTTGATGACTTAGCACTCCAGAAACCCTGGAATCTCATGCCTCCCTGTTTTTTGCATACATGTGGAAAACTTCAGTTTATCACACAACTTTTGATGTTTGCTCTTTTTCCTTGTAGTTATTCTATACAATCTTTGAGTATATGTCTGTTTTAAAGCTCAAAGGAATCCAGAAACTCTTTCGCTTAAAGACTACTGTGTATTGTAGGCGCACACCATTTTAACATCCTGGCTTGAATTTTTTGGAGGTCTGGGGCAAGTTTACAAAAAATCAATTTGTCAGACCATGCACAGGAAAACCAGGTAAGAAACAGAGGCAACAGCTAGCAGAGGAGGAAATGGGTTAGAGAGGATATTCTTGTACCACAGAGCCAGCTTTGGCTTGGGGAGGAAGGTCCACAGGAGAAACATTGGGTTTGTGTGGGTAGTCTGGTTGTAACCATTGTAGTGCAAATGTGCCACTGGCAGCTGTGAGAGCCAGGTCAGGAATCTGCTGTCGATATCCCTGTGACAGGTGCAGGTGTACATCAGGCTGTGCAGGCACACCCAGGGCATTGGAGCTGCAGTGGCCTCAGAGACCTCTCAGGAAAGAGCCTGTGAACATTGTCAGATAGTGAAAGCTGCTCGTCTGTGCCTATTCAAAAAAAGAATATTGTTGTCTGAACAGCAGATGACTCAGATATGACAGTGTTTATTCATGCTGAAGAGTTGTGGACCCAGTTGCTTTTCAAGTGATGCAGTGGTTCCATAGTTTGGGCACTGCTTGGAAAGTTCTTGATATTAAATAGTTGTCACCTCAACATCCTTAAGAGAAAATGATTTTCTGAGACTTGGGTGAAAACATGTTTTGGTTTCTTGCTGTCTAACCTATGCAAAATCTAACAGGATTCTTTCATTAGCTGAAAAAACTAAATTTAACAGTTAAATTGTGGTCAAATTCTTAGACATTTTGAAGAACTATAAATTAATAGCTCTAATCAAAATTCCTACTCTTTTCCCTCATCCTTATTATATACTGCATAAGAAATACATAAGAAGAATGTTTAGATAAAAGATCCACAGACTATCTTTCAGTAGGAATGCTTGCAGCAAGTTTGGAAACATCTGTAAATCATTTTCACAAATACTTCTACCTTCAAAGCCTGTCTTGGGCTGGCTAGTGGGGGAAATTTTAATCACAATGATCTCAGTCTTCCTGAAAGACCATGAAATGTTTAAAATTGGCACCTAGGTTTGAGTGCACAACTTCAGGGGCTGATTTTTCATGCTTGCTCAACATTCCTCAGTAATGTAGGAGACCAATGTTCATAGTCACTGCTTTTCTGTGCTTCCTGTTGCTGTGAGAGCCCTAACTAACAGGCTGTTTCTGCTTTCTGTTATTGGTGTTATTTCATGTATATAAATTTAATGCTAGTCAGAAGGGAATTGTGACTCTCCTGAAGCGAAAGAAAGCAGGCAGTTGAGGCATAAGGAATACTCTTTTTCTATGGTTCAGTGTAAACCAAATGAAAATATCTTGGTGAGAAGGACTATGAGAGTTACATGCAAGAATAGCCAGTGTGTAGTAGTGGAGACAATGATCTGAAATGCAAGGAAAAAATTAGAACTTCTGCCACATCTGGAAGAGGGAAAGCAAAGGTATGTCAATGATCTCTAATTTTGCATGGTAGTTCTATCTTGGGCCTGAAACAATTTCCAGTGATTTTTTTTTTCAAAGCTGACACATTTCCTGTGACACTTTTGTTTGAACCAGTACATGTAGTTTGATTTTTTTTTTAAAAAAAAAGCTTAACAGCAAGATTCCAGAGTAGGTTAATTTCTAACAAGAATTGTGTAGGGTACGTGTCTGAAACAATGGTGTTTGAATCTTTGGATATTCCATGCTGCCATTGTTTAAACAAAAGCTTAAGAAAATATATACACTCTTTACACCTGGGTTGGAAAGCTAGTTGGGGTATGTTTAAGTTGCCACTGGGCTGTGAACAAACGTAATTTGAACCTTTATGCCAGTTACATCCACTGTGTGTTGGTTGCAGATTATTAGCTTGCATTCACAGTTTAAAATACAGATAATGGACCTTGATTTTTAAATAGGGTTTGGGGAGTGACCCATGGAGCTATAAAAAGAAATAAGCTAAAACTACCCTAGATTATTGTAGAATACTATACTTGCAGGGGTGTGCCATCTGCTTAGTCTCAAAGCATGTAACTGATGAAAAGCATGTAAATCCTCCTCATGTTCCCAGTATCAAAGTAATCCACTTAAGGTAAACAACTCTGAAGTTAACAAATGTAATTTTCTGGTCTAAGCATGTTTTAAAAATATCATTATTTAGAAGAATCTAAAGGAAAAGATTACTATCCAGAAACAAATTATTTACCACTGAACAGAGAAATTAAAATTCCAGCCTGTGAAAGGTATGTTACTTTTATGTTATGTCTTTATTGAAATATGCTACACCTGCTTCTATGTGCTGCACAAGGTGAGTGTTTTCTGACCTGCACTTGCCCCACATATGGTTTATTTTGTATCAATGGTAATGGTAATCACTAAATAATGTTGTTATTGAAATAGTCATCAAGATTGGCAGTTTCTTATGTAACTAGCCTTTCACAGTTTTGAGAAAATTTGCCCCTTTCCTCCCTTTTTCTTTGGAAAGTTTTGAGATATAATGTTTCTCTGTGATGCAATGAATATCTGGTTCTGTAAAGCAAAGGACACATACTATGGAAATTTTTCTGCTTAAGAGATTATCTTAAAATGGGTGTCTTGTCTCCTAAGTATAATTCATTGTATTATTTTTTTCTGGTATATATTGCCTAAAAACCAGAATTGCAGATTTTTTCTGATTCCTGTGGGAATCACTGGTGTTTAGTTATAAACTTTTGTTTCTGTAAATATATATTTTGCATAATTTTAATTTTTACTGTCTTACATACACAAATACAAACTTGTGTCTGCAATTCATTTGCCCTATTAATTTTTATATGATCAGTGTTCAGTTTTTGAATTAAAAAATTGCATCTGTGGATACAATGCATTTATATGTACTTTCCCCCTCCTTTTTTTCTGTCTGCTTGTTTTCTCAAGTACAAATCCATGAAAATGCATGATAACCGAGGACCTTTTACCTAGTAAGCAAACACCCTTCTTCTCTCTGAGATCCTAGAGTCAACAGCTGATTATATTCCAATGAAAAGGGCCAGTAATGCAAACACCTACTTAAACTACTTCATGCAATGTAAATGCTTTGTGGAAGCTCTAAGTGTTATGTAGCCTCTATCAAGGCAGGAGGAGGTAATCAAGACACTTCCTGTCCTCAGTAGTTAGCAATGCCCTTTGTCCGATGTTCTGAGATGTTCCCTAAGCTTAAAGTTTGCCTTGTCTATCTGTACCCCCCTGATTGCTGCTGTTACAGATAAGAGGCTTTAGACCTGTAAATGACTGTGCTGGCCCATTCTTGCTGCACTCTCGTGTCTTAGATGCTGTGTACCAATAAATGCTTTGCATGCAGGGAAGAGTATGGGATGCTGATGATCCGGCACTGAGGCCCTGATTACTTTAGTGGTTTGTTGAAGAAGGAGGCAGTTTTTCATGGATTTGTGTTCCTAATTCTTCTAGGTCATTTCAAGCATTCACTACAAAGGTACCTAGGTGTATGGAAGCTGAATTCCTGCT
>NW_008236196.1:1878216-1882040 GCF_000691975.1 Corvus brachyrhynchos | reverse complement strand
CTGCTGATTTCAACAGATTGAAAAGGTGGAGGCTAATTAGGCATAGCTTTTGTCTTCTAATTTCTAACAGGGCTTCTGGAGTGCCAGAATACTTGCTACTTGAACGTCCGCTCCCTGCACTGATTTAGAAAAACTTGAAAGGAACTAAGGCTATTTCCTTCCCTCAACTTTGCCTTTCCCTGAAACCTGACATATGCATTGAGAAAAATTGCTAGCAGCATATGCAGTAATCCCTCAGCACCTGTTACCAAAGATTCCTGGTGTTCAATCTTGCTTTTTACTCTTAGGGCAGTGGAAATGAAAATGGTCAACATTAATCTTTTGACTGTTAGTATAGTTGTGACTGCCAACTACAGTATAGGAAACCTCATGTTGATTTACTGTTCTGCATATTTCTTGCTTTCCTTAAACCTTGACGTGAGAGTTCTGATTTACAGTGTCTCTATCTTGATTTGTGGGGAGAAAAAGATGAATTGATGTAGTTGTTCTGTCTAGAGCAGAAAATGATATGCATCACCGGTTGTTTTTTTCTCTCTGTTTTTAAAAACATCAAAATGAAGAGACCATAAATCCATAGTAATGAGACTTTTTCCTAAACACCTGGAAGTGCAGAGTGGCAAACTTTTATTTTGCTTGCTGCTTTCCTGTTACAAGAAGTACTGTTATAGTGCTACCCCAGCAGCCTTGAAATTCAGCTGTGCTTTACCTTGTCTGTAGCATTCACCATCACCTGCTCAGTCAGTGTTTTCTTAACCTTGAGAACAATCTGTTCAACTGCTGAATGACTGGCTTTTCCTTACAATTACCAAGGAATACAGGCCATTTTAGTTTTCACTGCTCATGGAATAAAAACTCAACAAGAAAATGTGCTGAAACACTTAAGCATTTGTTTATTGCCAAATGATTTAATATTAGGTAGACAACTGCCTGTTGGGCTTGCATACATTCACCCCTGTGATGTGCTTATAAAATGTAAGACCACAGTAAACCTGTGTACATGACTAGGTGGTTTGTAGCAAATAGAGATTTAGAATCTCACCTCTTTGCTCAGCTGTAAATTGAACATGATGCTCATCTTTCAACTGCTGTCCATCGGCATATTTCAGTCCGACTCTTGGTCTCTTCTCAGTTACTTATGTTCTGGAGTACACAAATGCATTGCATGCAGGACAGGGACTCCAGAGCTTTCTACCACACATCTTGATTTGACAATACTGGTTGCCTTTCAGGAGACAGACCTGTTAAAGGAGAAAACAAGAAATGAATGTACACATTCATAAGTAATTACAGGAATATTGCAACTAACAGTCACAATTTTCCCTGTGAACACATTTCTTGAGATTTTGTGAGTTTGGGATGTAGCTTTAGGGATTTTCTTATGATTGGGGAATTCTAGAGGTTTTACCCTCGAATGTATATTTTGTTGTTTTATAAAGATTTTTTAATGATCTCTTCAATCAAAGTTTTGACAGGGTCTGCCTCTTCAGCTGTCTATTTTCAGGAAATCAGTAGAGACTTAATTTCTTTAATATCTCTGTTTCTCTAGTTAAAGTTGGGCAATGGATTCAAATCTCCTCTTAGGATATAGTCAGGCATTTATGTAGATTATATATTAGTACTTTTTTTGAATGACCAGGCTAAAAAAGTACTGCTGGTAACTAGTGATATGATCTTTGGTTTTATCATCCCAATGGTCCTGAGAGGAAGGAACCAAGATGGTTACTCTGTTGTGAGAATTACAGCAAAAATCTCTTTGAATCTAAGCAAGAATGCTGAATAAGTGAAAACCGTGGAAATCTAGACAAAGACAGAAAATACAACATTAGCAGAAATTATAGTTGTTTCTTTTCTGAATACCTCTTTGTGTGTCCTTCCCTACAGCAGCATCAACCTTTTATTAAGACAGAACTACTTTAATGAGCTATGTTGTGTTATGAGTATGTCATGTTGTGGAAATATCTGATTAGTTGTGCAAGGTGAGAGACATTTGAGTTACGTCCAACTATTTATTTCTAAAATCTGCAAGATAGCACTGTTCTGAGATTCCCAAGGGCCTCATGGCCTTTAGTTCAGGTCATTTAATTAGCCTTAGGCTTTCTGTTTCTGAAACTTGCTTATTCTGATTTATTTTGGTCCTCTCAATAGGGTTTGTGCTCCAAAGCTAGCATTTCTGTCAGCCTCGACTATTACCTGTCATGAATGAGACGCAAACCAGGAGACAAAAAAACAAACAAAAAAATTTGGATCTTTGAGTTTTGAGTTTTTAGATATCACATATTTAGATTGTGGTGGTTTTTTGTTTGTTCGTTTTGTTTTTTGTTTTTTTTTCTTTTTTCCCCATCTCTCCCTGTATGCATGAAGGTCAGAAGTGGACTTGCATAATGAAAAAAGTGTTCTTATGATTCCACAAGTTGAAGAGAAACATTTTATATTACAGAAGACATGAAATAATGTTGAGGGCGGATAGGAGTAAGAATGCACCTATCTTCTCCTTCAAGCTATGCATGGGAATGGGACCAGAAGGAAGGAAAACAAAACTCTGAAGAGGAAGTAGAAGTATTTCACTAAACCATGAAATTCTGGGGACACCAGTGAGGTAATACACCACTATTTAAGGCATACTACCTTTATTACCTATTTAAGAGTTTAGTAGAACTGTCCAGGTCCCCATAAACCATACTGGACATGACATTGATGCATGGCAGAGAGGAAAATTCCTATGATGGGATACAATAAAAAATAATACTGCCAATGAGTTTAGGATTATGGAAAACATGTGTTGGTAATACTGGCTTGAAATGTTACTCCTGAGGTGATTGCCTGTTCAGTTAATAAGGTACAATTGATACAATACAATCTATGTATAGGTCACTGAGCTGTTTGGGTTAACACCTTGTGAGTTCTTGATTAATACATTACAGCAATGTGAAACAAATTTGGAATGCATTAAATAGACTAAACTAGATTAAATTCTGTATTATGTTAAATGACTCTGCTCCTGTTGGGATTTGGTAGAGATACAGAATCCCATAGAGCACTAACTGGAAAAACATTGTTATACCTTTCAGGTGGTGTTGGGAAGATGGCTGGTAACAGTGCCAGCCACAGGTGTCAAATGTAATGTCGTAAAACCAACAGTAAAGAATGTAGACCATGGTTCTGGAAAAGGGACCAGTGGACTGAGAAGTGGCTATTGGAAAAGATCTGTGTGTCATGATTAATTAGTTGCATATGAGCTCACAGTGAGACGCTGTGGCGAGGAGGGCTAATGCAACTCCGAATATCTGGAAGAAGAACACAGGGAGAGAGGCTGTGAAGAATTAGCTCTGCATTAGAAGTAGATATGGCCACTGATAGAACACTTTAATTCTGCTGTCCACAGTCAAGAAAGATGTTAAAAAAATGGAGAAGGCTCTGAGAAGAGGCACTCAGATGATTAACAGTTTGGAAACCATGCCTTCCAACAGCTTGACTTTAGTTTATCAAACAGATTTACAGAGAGATGTGTTGACAGTGTGCAGGGAACCTCTGCAGGGAACAGAAACGTGATACTGGAGGACTTCAGTCTAGCAGACAAAAGCATGTCAGGAGGTAATGGCAGGAAGTTGGATCTAGACAAGTTCTGAATGGTAATGAAATGTGCATGTTTAGGAAGTATGTTTAGGAAAGGGCAATGACCTGCTGAAATGAACAAGGGTAGCAAACAACAAATAGTTGTCTTTTAGAGTCTGTTTTTTAAATTAGAACTGATATTTGAAAAAAACCAAAAAACAAAGCTGAAGTTAATGACACTTTGTGTGGGCTCTAAGAGGTTTAGTGTAGGG
>NW_008236196.1:1854276-1878201 GCF_000691975.1 Corvus brachyrhynchos | reverse complement strand
TTTTGGGAGGCTGCATTAGAGAGTCATAATAGTCTCACTTAACAATCTGGGAAGACATACTTTTGTGTGAAGGTGCAGCAACAAGGAAAAGTATTTCTTATGCTCTTTCAGAGAGCAATACTGTAACAAAGCATGAGAAAAAAATTGCCATGAAGAAAGGAATAAACTATTATTTTTCTTAATTTGTCTAGGAATGATTTAAAAGTAATTTTTTTTTGTAGATGAACTTCAGAGGGTTTTGCTTGCTTGTTTCTGTTAAACCACCATAATCTGTGATTTTCATTTTTGCCCTTTTGTGCAACAAGATGTGGGAATCTTTGTTTTTTTCATAGCTTCTCTGGGCACACATCTGCTGTAGTGGTGCACTGTTTCCCTGCTGCTTTGAAATTCTATCAGTTTCTTGTCAGTTACAGAAAGTACATCAGTGTATATATCATTAGGGGAAAAAAAAGAAAAAGCCTTCCTAAAGTTATAAAGGCTTTGTTTCTTCCTTTGCCTCTTGGGTTGAGGATGTCAGTCAAAAGAGGTGATGGTTGTTTCACTCCTGACACAAGTATATGTGTAGAAATCATAAGTGTGGGGAAAGAGCATCCTAATATTTTGACATATAAATGAAGAGTGGAATTTAGCAGCAAAAGCTGAAATAAAAACATATTCTATCTGAAATGCTTTGGGGTGGATGTCTATGCTTGAAAATTATTGAATTAAAAAAAAAAAAAGCAGACAAAAAAACTTCACAAAAAAAATCCCAGCTGTTCCACTTGATGGCTCATAAAATCTGAAAAAAGTCCTTCAAGGAGGTTTTTATAGGGAGATAGTATCTTCTGTATGCATAGTTATGGCAGCATCTGGTTCCCATCTTTGGGAATTCAGAGACTCCACAGGCACCAACATGCTGTCTGCTGCAGAGAAGCTCCACAACACAGATAAATGCTTCAGACAAGTGTGCAGTGTGTAATGTAATGTAATTGTCTGCAAGCTGGAAAGATGTTGGGGAGGAGGCAAAACCTGAATCAGTAAATTTTGATTAACATAAGCCATAGGAGCAGTCCTTGCATAAAATTTCCTTTGTTCACTTGTGAAGAGTGGACTGATAATCTGGTAACACCTGAGTCAATAAGATTAATCAGTCAGAGAAGGTAAACTAGGCATACCTAAGGCAAGAAGGGTCAGAGAGTTTTCTCAGAGGTTGTGTCCTTCACAGAGGGTTCAAACAAGGGAACCAGTAAACTTGTCCACAAATATGAGCAGGAAGTACAAGGGGCCTTTTAGGAATAATCTCATTGAATTTAATATCAATGAGAAAGGAAATCAGAATTTGTCTCAGGTATTTCTGGCTCATCACATTTGTCCTTCCAGTGCTGCCTTCTTTCTAAAAACATAAAGGACCTGTGTGTAAGCAGTAGTCACACTATTACATTATGTGAAATTGTGAGAGTAAGTAATTAAATAAATAAGAGTTTGTTACACATTGTTGACATCTAGTATCACAGAAAGCAAAATCTTCAGGATGTCTTGAACATGGGCACAGACACAGGACCGATTTTTTGATTTATATTGTGCTCAGCACATTATTTTCACTTAATGAGTAGTAGGAATGAGAAAATAGAAAGAACATGTAAAAAATTTTGCTTCTCTTGTGGCTGGCAATGGACTCAACCTCAAGAAGAGTCAAACCCAATATGCCTTTGAGTACAATTCTGTGCTTGAATGAAGCTTGCCTTCATGCCAGGACACAGCTTATATACACACACACACGTGCGCATTTATGGATACATGTGGAAGAGGTGATAGCAGACATCGCTTGTGCCTCAGGTAACCACACTGTGCTGTATGAATGTGCTGGACCTGTATAGTGGCCAGGAGGTTTGTGCACTTCTTCAGGAAACTGAAGAACTGAGTTCTAGACATCCCTGAACCTGAAAAGAGTAAAAAACAACGGCTCATGCAACCTAAAAGCCCGTCTTTAAATAATACACAAGGGTGGAATAGGTGCGTTCTCTTGTCTTGACAATAATGTCAGCTGAGGATTCTTCACTATGGAGAGAGGAGTGCAGGATCCACAGAGCCACTGGCAGTGAGTGAGAGGGAACAAGCCCTTAGATGTGGAGAGCAGGGGTCAGCAGGTGCTGTAGCTTCCCTTCCCTTCCTCCAGCAGCCACATCTGAAAGGAAGGAGTTCTTATTTGTGACTTTTTGACTACACCCAGAAAGAAATTTGGGGCTGTGACTCCCTTTCCACAGAGATCCCTAGTTTTGTGCTACAAAAGAGCTGTGGTCTAGGAAAAAGACACGGTTTCAGAAATGTCTGTCTTCAGTGCTCCCTTTGGGTCAGTTTATGTTTGCAGCACATGAAGCTGGGGCGGCGCTAAGCCAACTGCCTCAATCTTTCTATACTCTGTGTATAGAAGTTAGATACCTAACTGAGGTTTCAACTCTCCCATTAATAGAGTTACTAAGAAATTGCCATGCAAAAGGATGGCATGACCTAGGGTGAAGTTTACACCTGGATATGAAGCGTATGCACAGACTGAAGGTCTCAGGTTTAGCTTGCGCTAAAAATGACAAGTACATTGTGTATGCAAAACAATGCATTCCTAAAATAAAGAACTCAGAATTGCTGAAGAGGTCAGGTTTCCAAGAGCAGTGAGATGGGAATAATTTAGAAGCCATTTTCAAATAATTCAGTCCATTTTCAAAAACTACTGAAGTGCTTATGAGCTTAAATTACAGTGACTACCACTGGAACCTGGATACCTGCAGACCTAGGTAACTTCTGAAATGCTACCTGTGAAGCAATTACAACTTTTTCAGTACTTTCAGGAGACAGCTCTTATAGCTGTGTTCTGACTCAGATTTATCTCTGGTCTTGCCATAAAGCACTATTCTTGAATTTTGGAAATTATGTTTATATTTAATTCCAAACAAATCACTACACTAAAACCCCAAACACATTATGCATTATGTTAGCTCCAAGGGGCAATATCCTAAATGAAAACAGGTCCTTTTCTTTTTCTTCATGCCAGCTTTTTGTTTAGCGGTATGGCAATTGCACATACATATTCCAGATGTTCATGGAAACAAAATTCCTCTTTAATTTACAGCAGAATCTGGTTTTATCTCTTCCTGGGTTTGTATTTGCCAAACAAACAAATGTTTAAAGCCTTATACTAAAATATCTATAGCAGTATTTTGCATGCTTCTTAAAAGCTAAGGTTTGTAAAATCTCAGAGTATTTCTGATTGGAAGAAATAACTGAAGGTCATCTTGTGTAATTCCCTGCTCAGAGCAGATCCAGTTACATCAGGTTACTCAGGGCTGTGTTCCATGGAGCTTTCTATCTCTGGATGGACTTTTTAAAATTCTGAGGCCAGGTTCCAGTGGCTGGCTATGCTCATGGTGGAAAAAGATGCTCTTTGTGTATAATTTGGCTTTCCCATGTTGCGATTTGTGTCTTTTGCCTTCCGTTCTGTCCTTCTGCACCTCCAAGATGGAGTCTGGCCCTATCTTCTCTAAACCCTCTCCTCAGACAACATGAAGAGCTCCCCTTCATCTGCTCAAGATTGAGTAAGTCCTGTTGTTGTGACATCTCTTCCCAAGTTGCATGCTCCAGTCCCTGACCGTCCTGGGTGTTTATCTTAATGGACAAAGAGATCTTATTGCAGAGAAGATCATGGAGGTGTGCCTTTGGCGAGGTACAGTTCTAGATATATAAACACCTTATATGGGAGCTCTGGCTGCTGTGCAGTTTAGCTGGTGCTGGGACTGGGCTTAGAAATCATGCTCCAGATTGAATTTTGAGATTCAGGGTTTAATCTCTGACCCTGGCTTTATTTTCCATTGCTTTTACCTGAGCAACAGGAGAGACTGAACTTATTAAATATTTGGTAAGAAGATGTGTGATTTCAGATGTAGTAATTTCTATAGCTAGTGTTTTATTTGCTCTTTTAATAGTGAATAGGGGCAATACTGTGGAACACCCATGGCAGATCATTCATATTTGCTTTGCAAAGTCCTTGGCTGGAAGTCAAACAGCCCTGACAGCTGAGCCTCTGTTTCACATGCTCAGGAAGTATTAAATATTGATGTTTCTTGGAAAAAGCCATCATTGCAGATTGAGCCAATTTGGGCACCACATGATTGTGTAGGCCGCAAAAGGATTTTTCCCTGGAGAGCTTTTCCATGCGGGCTGCTGCTGTGGGCTATGGCGGATGAATGCTCAGCTAATACCACATCTTGTCAGGTGCTGCCAGGGGTGCTGACAGGACCAGGTGGCCAGGGCCCATCCCAGAGCACAGGCACAACCAGCCCTGGGCATTGGGCTCCTCCCTGGGCACAGGCTGAGGCCAGGCAGGGTCGTGGGCCCACGGGAACGCTTGGCTCCATGGGACCCATGGCAGGGCAGGGCTGTGGGGAGCTGGAGCCCAGACCTGCCGTGGGTGTGAGGCTGGAAAGGGCTGCAAAACACCAGTGCAAACTGTGAAAAGGCTTCTCCTGTATGACCTGGTTCATGTGGGTCACGGCACTGGCGGAGCTAAAGTTTAGCAAAGCCTAGGATTAGGATTAGAAGGTGTAAGCCTAGAGCTGCATCTGTCATGGGGCTGCAACAAGGCTGCAAAACCATGGAGCAGTCTGCACAAAGATTTCTCCCTCAGTGTTTTGCAGAGAAATTTGGCTGAGCATCCATTAATACAGAGGACGGGAGGAATTGCTGCATTGCCTGCAAAACTCACTGTACTGTAAGCGTCTACCAGATTCTCCAAGCAATCTTGTGTTTGTAGCTCATGGGAAACACACCAGTAAATAGCTGTATCTCAACTGTAATTTTTTGCTGGACTGCTCAGTTTGTTCAGGACTCTTTATTTTTACACTGGAACTAGTATATTTTTAAACTCTTTTTGACTCCCATTGTGGAGGGTCATCAGAGATCAATACAGGAGTGACACTCATCTCCCTGAACCTTATTGCATTGACAGCTAACTACCACTGCTTTGTTTTTCCTACTGCTTCAGCTGCTAGTGAAAGGGGCAATAGAGAAGAGTCAGGAAATTCAGCCCAGGCACAATTCGTTTTGCATACAAGCCACAGAAAAACAGCAGCAAGTGCTAATTATGTTTTTTAAGTTGAGCTCTAACTGTTCATGTGTCTGTTTGCAAACAGAAAATTTCGTTTACGCCCATCTGGTTGAATACACAAAGATGGTACTGGAGCATGCAAATACATATTTGTCTATAAATTGTCTTCAGACTTTCCTCCTTAGTATGGTTATGAGAATAAGAGTTTAACTTGCTTGGTCAGTCTCTCTTGACTTGAAGCTCTCTTGAAGGTGTGAGGCTTCACACTCTTGTTTTCCATCTCCCCACTCACTTCTGCAAGGAGCTCTCTGCTCTGCCAAGTGGGTCTGAATTGCTGTGTCAGGACTGGGCAGGGAGCTTAAAAGGTGGATGGTGTTTGGTTTTTGACCTGCAGCTTCTACAGTCGAGTTCTTTGCTGTGTTTTTCAAACTTCTCTACCATTTTGAAAGCACTCTGTTGCTCATGGTGATCCAGTTATGCGTTCTACAAAACAGCAGCATATTGAAATTAATAAAGATTAATTAACAAAGAATTAAAAGAAGGCAATGTAATTAATGCCAATCAACATGAACCTGTGGAAAATAGCACTTGTCAAAATGACTTGTAATCGCATCAAAAAGAAATATCAAGTAGAGTTGATTAAATATAATTGCACTGATGTGAAATTTGGTAGTTGATGACTCTTAAGTCTACTGGGTGCATAAAGACAGGCAAAGGCTAGGAAATAAAGTCTCAGACCTGAAATAAGGTCTTTACTTTGAAGAGAGTGAACCATTACAGATTGAAGAGTCGTAAAAGCCTATTAAAAGCGATTCTATAAATGTGCAGTGCCAATCTATGGCCTGTTATATGAGAGAGCAACTGTGGTGACCAATTGCACAAAAAAAGAAGAGAAAAAATCATATAGCTACATATTTAGTTACTTTTTATTTATATGAAATAGTACCTTCTAATGCACCATTTAAGTCTGTGGAAAGACATTGGTCAGAGTATGACATGGTGTTCAAGCTTCACCTCTTTGAGAACAGGTACAAGAAATGTTTTGCCTTAGTTCAAACTCGAGTGAAATTGAGCTGGGAGAGTCATGGAGGTTCCTTTAGGACACAGTTCCTTCCTTTCTATGCCCTTATTCTAGATCAGATTTTAGGGTTTGTAATTTGCTTCTGACTAGCTTCCTACATCATATTTTAGTATCCCTTAATCATCGCAGTTGCACCAAGGGGAAAAGTAGCTATTGAAATAATCCTTTTCTTCCACCTTCTTATCCAGTCCTTGCCTACCTAGTGTGGTGCAAAAGGGTCAGTTCTGATGAATTTTTTTTAAACTTAAACCCCTTTCTCCACAGAAGTAGTGTCCTGTACAGAATCCTGCATTAGTCTTTGCATTAGTGTGAAGCCAGTTAGAAGACAAGCCAAGAACAAACAGGATAATTGGTCTGCACAAATTGCAGACTTAGTGTGGCAAGAGGAACCTGAAACACAAGCTGTAATGTTTAAATATAGCTAGTGATAAGCTTGCCGTGTTGTTTTATTCTGTGTGATTGCCTTCTACTAAAGGTTTCTGAGGAAAAGGAGTAAGCCAGGTATGCTCTTGGCTGTGCTTTCAGTCTTTTGGCAAGCTCAGCACCTCAGTGCCACTCCACTCAGGATGGTGGGTGTTTGTGGTTTTTTCCCCCCACTGTGATAATATGTATGCCTTCTACTCATCTGTAATATGAGCAACCTCATTCAAAAGTTCAGAGAGGAAAAATGTATTTGCCTGTCAAACACTTTGTCAGTGTTTGAAGGTAGAAATAATGCAAAGACTTTCTTTATTTCTGTTTTTAATAAATCTGTTATTTCTGTTTTTAGTAAATCTGACAGACTGAGGCATCTCAGAAGTATCAAGCCTATATTTAAAAGGCTCTTCTGCTCCTCTCATGTTTCCACCTGTTGTCCCCTACTTTGTCTTCCTCTGGTCCATACCTGCATTATCCAGTCATCACAGATTATTTTTGACAGTACACAGATAGATATTGGAGAGTGATCCAGTTCCCACTGAGACTAATATAAGTGTTTAATATAATGGAAGCTGGGTCGGGTTCTTTGTAAGGTGCCTGATAACTGTTGGGTGATATTTATCACTTTAAAGTAACATCAACGGATATTGCACTGCTTTGGAAAAGATAACCTTAGCTCAGGTCTTCATCTTCTTTCTGGAACAAGTTTACTCGTGGAGAAAGAAACCTTTAGTTCTACAGAAACTTTTAAAAAGAACACTCTGTGAGGCATAGTTGAAAATTAACTGCATGTCAGACAAGGTAGTTTAGATAATGAAATAAGAAGAACTCATACTCATTAACTCTATATTCCTATTAAAATCAAATTTATTTTCTCTCTCTCTTTTTCTTTTTGGCATTTGGATTATAAATTGTACACAATGTCATGGGCCACTGGACAGTCATCTGAGTGCAGCTTGCTCTGAATAAATGATGCTGAACAGCATTAGGCAAGCCTTGTTCCTTTACAGAGATAATTTTTAATTTAAATTTTGTTTGAACTAAAAACCAGGAAAGGAACTAATTAAAATTATTAAGAGGTATTTCAGTTGGCAAAATCTGTCAGTAAGAAAGAGAAAAAAAATCTATCTGCCACAGAAAGTTCTGGCAGCATTTGTACTCAAAGCCTTTGTGTTATGATCTTGATTGACAGCTGGAGGGAAGGCGTTACCTAATCAGTAATATCAAATCAATACTTTTATGCACAAAGGCATTCTGAATAGCATTAGGGGAGCTCCTTTCTCTGTAAAATAAATGTTAGCTCAGTGTTTTCTAAGGTTTTCATCACATATATTTAATGCTGTTGACAGACTTCTCTTTGCATTCTTCTGCTCCTCCTAAGTGTCCCTGACCCAGTGGCCATGGTAACTCTTACTCACTACACGTTCAGTAGCCTCCAGCACTGCCTTCCTAGGGCTGGTTGCTAATGAGCATCGTTTGCTGGTTCATTTGTACAAGGTCATTCTTAATTTTCTTCTGGTTTTAATGCCAGCTCAGCATTGAAGAATCTCAGCACTAACATCCCTAGGGTGATTTTTTTTTTGTCTGGGAGAAAAAAAATTGAATATATACATATTTAAATATAAATAGTAGTACTTTGTTTAGCATTTAGCTGATGTGTCATCTTGCCAGTTTGTTATTTATTTATTCATCCTGTAATTGTTGAAATATTAAATTTTACCAATTTGTGGCTCTGCACTACATGTCTGGGTCCTTCCTGTATACATTCTAGTTCTGCAGACAAGATCTTAAAAAGCCATGGATTTATTGCTGTCTCTCTGCCTGTGGGCTGGTGGCTGGAGTGTTATTTGCATATCATTATATAGTTCTACCCTTGTTGTTAATACATTAATTGTGTGTCATTGTTCTGCTGGCTGACAGAGCCCTATCTGGCTTCAGCTCCTTCTGAGGGTTGATTAGAGAGCCCTGTGTGTACCAGCCTGGCTTTCACAGAGCCTCCCCTGCAGTGGCAAGAGGACTGACTGAGCAGCAAGAAACCATGGCCAGAACTGCTGAATAGTTGAATACCGTTTGCTTTTTAGAAATGTGCTATCTTGGAATTAAGACTGAAAATATTAAGTCCCATTTTAAGGCCCATTAGCATTATGGAACCCGTAAAGCCACGTGAGAGAGAGTTTCTTTGGCCCAAACATTCCAGTTTTCTTCCCTCAGGAAGCACAGAGCACCTGTTGCACGAAAGCAGGAGGCACAAGGCTGGTCACCTGCACCAGAGCTCCCTTTGGCACTGCAAAAACGAGTCACAAATGATACAGTTCTCTTTCAGCTTGAGCAGGGTAGGTTAGCAATGGGAGAATAATAATCTTGTGAATTTGAAAGCAGAGGTAATTTGCTCATGATAATTGGAAGACAGTAAAAAAACTGCCTCTTTTACCAGCATTTCAGAGTGGAAACTGCTGGAGGGTTCAGGGTTTACCAGTCTGGATGATATGCAAAGATTAAATGGTGTTTACCACTCCTTGCTAACTTGTCCATTTGTTGTATAGGATATTTGTTTGAAAGTTATTTACTGGGCTTCCTTCTCCAGTCGCTTCAGTGCCAACTCAAAAATTACTTATGTAGCCATTTAAAGGGAATACGAGACCACTTTTGGAAATTCAGTTCCCAAACAGTATTGCAAGTAGTTGGGTGAGACTTGCTGAATCATCTAGTTATGACACGGTGTCAGAGACTGAAATATTATACTTTATAACTTAAACATTTTCTTGAAGGACTTTTAAAATGTATTACAAAAGCTGCAGAGAAGACAACTGCACCCTGAATGGGGCCCTGACCAAGGCCTTACACTGCTCGATGATGGAGATAAGATAAAGTAACAACTCAGGACTGGGGACATTCACAAAGCACAGGCTTAACACCTCCAAGGTGGGAGACCATAGCCCCAGGGCTCTCAGCTGCCACGCTCACACAGACCCCCTGCACCAAAGGGTGGAGGGAGGAGAGGCTTTGGGTGTCTGGGAAAAGCCTCTGGTCAGAGGTGCAGTGACTGCCCATCCTCCCCTGTGCAGAGGAGCCCAGCTGAGGGACCCTCGCCCAGGGGGGGAAGCTCATCCACAGCAGAAGGGGTGACATGGCCCATCACAGGGGCCCCTCAAAGGGGTGCCCAGACGCTGCACCAGAGCCCCAGAGATGATGCAACAGACCCTCAGTGTTGCAAGGGACGGTGTCAAGCCAGCCCCTGCAAGAGAGACACGTGGGCGTTCCCACCTGGCCCACAGTGTATATTAATCCACGGGATTCTGCACTCTTTGGCGTGTGGTGTGGTGGCGTGTGAGAGCGTTGCCATGGCGGCGACGGGGGACCCTCACCACCAGCAGAGCAGATGGAGGGGAGCAAGGAGACGTCGTTGGGACCCTCAGATGTGTGATACGCTTCCACCTAACCCCTGTCACCTCTCCCTGTCCCCCAATCCCCATGCACTCCTTCCTTCCTGCCTTCCTTCCTTCCTTCCCTCCCTCCCTCCCTCCTACTATTAAATAAAATACATCCATCTTTTGGCATCAACATCTAACCTTGTTTGGTTTTAATCTCATTTCTGGGAATATTTTGAACCATCTAAGTTCTTTCCGGTTTATGCATAGAGATTTAGCTTGCTTTGCTTTTCTGGGTTTAAACCGGATCGTAACAGAGGGGCAGGCACTGATCTCTCCAATGACAGTGACAGGACCTGAGGGAAATGCTTTTCTGGGTTTAAACCGGATCGTAACACCAGGTCATAACTAAATTAATAATTCTGTCACAAATTACACATCAGCTGGAGAAAGCAGCACTGAGGAACTGGTTACAGGTTAAATATTTCATATCCTTAAACCTGCAGTAACATGAAGCAATCAGGCTCAGTTGTCGCTACTTTGTGAGAAGTAGAAATTGTGTTTCTGGAGCAAAGAGAAAGACAAACGCAGGGTAATGTTAACACTTGTTTTTACTGCATCTGAAGGGAAAGCTTCAATTATACCATAAATCTCCAAAATTTTCTATTTAATTAACAGCAGAAACTGATTCATGCTTCTTTGCATGTCCCATGGTGGTGTGTATGCTGTGTGCATTCATTGTAATGTTTAGTCAGGGATGTTGCACTTTATAGCTAAACAGACTGTGTACAAGAGAATGAAACTTGACTGGTTTGTGAAGTTACTGTGGAAAAATGCCTAATACCCTTGACAAAGAGAGGGACATGTTTCAATGTATGCATAACTGTTAAAAAAACCAAAACAAACAACTATGTAAAACATGTCGTATTTCTGAGGATGGACAGTGTGTGGAATGGAATGTCTGAAGTAGTGATCTGAGTTTAAAGAATAGGCACAAAATGGAAAAAGAATCCAATGTGCTGCTATTTTGTGCTGTTTTCTGTCCATAGATGGTGATGGAATACTTCCACAATGTGCCAGTGTTGGCACACCAGCCTATTCCAACCACCATCAAAATAATCAAAAGAAGCATTTGACTCCTTGTCAAGTGATGGTTTGGGAAAAAATCTTCTCTTTATCCACAGGGAGTCTAAAGATTGGTTTTAAATGCCTACAGAAAACCCACAAATATATGGAGGGCCAAGCCATAAATAATAAAAGCTGTGGTTTTTTTCAGAGTTATGAGTCTTTTAAAGACAGGAAGCAATTGCAGAACAGTGGGTTGTAAGTACAAAGTTCTGTGTTTGTTTCTCTTTGTAATAGTTGCTGTCTTAGCACTGAGCTGTGTTAGCAGAAAACTATTGACTGGGTTTAGTTAGGTCTAGTGGTGAGCAGAAGTTGATCAAGCACCAAAGGCAGTGCTAGAAAACAGGAGGAAGTGCAAAGCTGGAGTCAGGGGAAGGAAAAAAAGAATGCTTAAAATCTGCGGTGAGAGGTGCTGAGGGCAGTTGTCTGTCATGAAATGCCCAGGGTCAGGTTGATTGCTGTGGGTTAATTTTGCTAGGGGGGCTCCTTGGATTGAGGCCCAGCTACTGCTGCCAGTCACAGCTACACCTTGGTTGTATCAGGCATCGGAGGAGCATCTTTCCAGGAGCATAGGTTGACTGTGATCCAGAAGTAGCCATTAAGGACAAGTATATTATTCATTTGCTCAAAGATGAATAGTAAGAAAGGAGATAAAACATTTAAAGGTCTCTAACTGTGTTTTTCCTGAGATCTCCTTTCCTTGCAAATCTTTTAAAGTTAGCAGCTTATCCTCCTACTCATAAGACACAGTCCAAGCTGCTGCACTGTTCTCGTGATGATGTTAGGGTCTTGCTTAGGCACCTACTGCCATTTGTCTCTAGCTTTCTCTGTAGGTCCAAGTCTTTCATACATTGACTTCCACTGCATCCTACGGTCTGGATTTTCTGAAGAAGGGAATCTGCCTATGAGGAGACTGGCATTTCTTCAGTAGGTAGCTCTTCTTTTCTCTCGTTTTACTAAAGAGCATGATGTTCTTTCTGATAGTACCTTATCTTTGGTGGTTTTCTTCCCTGCTTCTTGCACCTTACTGCTTTCCCTAATTTAATTCTGTAGGGTCAGATTAGTTGCTGTGTTGATCTACCTCTAGTGTAAAACTGATATGCATAAATAGAACAGTGATCTGTCACCCTTGTTCTTTGCAGGACAGCTATGGAGAGATATGTTTCCTGTAACAGTGCACTCGGTTCAAAAGAGAAAGTGACTTTAAAGACTGAACAGAGGGCTTTTGGTAGCTTGAAGAGTTTGAACTCCTGTATTGCCCTACTTTTGGGTTCTTTAACCGGATAACCCAACTAGTGTAGTTTTAAAAATAAATTAAATATGCTGTGCTACATATTTACTACCTCTCTCAATGACAGCTGTCACATTCTTAAGGTAATTCAACAGTGACAACAAATCATTCTATCATCCTGCTGCAAGGTGGTGCCATTAGATCTGTGTTGCTGGAATTGTACACGAGCTAAAGTACTTCAATTTCTGGGTGAGCTCACGTCTTTAGTTTCCGTTAAACAGATGGGGATATGTATTCACTGCCTCTGTGTGTATCATATCTTGTGGCTCTTAAGTTTTGCACTGGAGTATCTGTGTTCATGGTGTTCCCACTCTTGATGTGGTATAAGCATGTATCAGAGGTAGATGAATAAAAATCAGTTGGTTTTATTATATTTTTTTGGTGACTCAGACTCTGCATGAATCAGGCACTATGTATATCATATACTTCAGTTTACTGAGGCATGGACTTTAAATCAAGCACTTGTTGGAGCTTGTAGTTGGACTTTAAAATGTTGAATGTGTACCTCAGTGATTTCTGGACCTGGATCTTTCAATATGAAAAGTGTTTCTTTCAGGTAGGGAGGGGAGCACCCAGTAATAAAGCACGTCAAGCAATGGATTCACAAATATTTGTTTTTGTTTTGGTAAACTTGTTTTAAGCCCACCCAGAACCAGGTGAAAAACAGCAGGTAGATGGTGCAAATCTTTGAAATGGTGTCAATCCATTCTGCCATTTCATATTTGTTTAAAGTATGTGAAGAGCTAGTTTGGCTTTATAGACTAATTAGATTGAGTATAATCTGTGCTCCCAGCATTCACAGAAATGCCAGAAAATGCTTTTCTCCCAGTTAGAGAAAATTGTACTGCTGAGTAAAGGGGAAATATGCAGACATTGTAGAACCATGACTGTAATCTTTTAGAATTAGAGAAAGTAAATATGGAGGCTCAATTGCAAAGTACATCGTAGAACAAAAGAACTTGATGAGCTGTCTCAAACTTTTGCGTTGTTGACCTATTCCCAGTCAGGACTGCAGGCTGTCCTGGTGGTACACAACCACACAAGAAGCTGGATATGTAGCAAAGCCCAGGATAGTACATCTGCTGAGCTTATTGGCATGGGCCCTCCAGTGGCACCACAGGAGGCAGCAGGAGGGATACAGGGGTAAAAGGATGCTGATGAATCAGCAACATGATTCTTGTGGAATGAGGAAACATCTGTGAAGCTTTTCTGGAAAAAAAAAAAGGTGAGAAAACCAATAGCACCTTGGATATTTACTGACATTATGAACTTTCACACCATTTTGTTTTCTCTTTACGGTGGGTCATGGTCTGCTGCTATCCCAGTAGGGGTATATAACAAGTCCTAGAAAAAGAGAACTGTGTTTGTGGAAGCTGCTGTGCACATTTGGTAGGATGTTAGGATGGAGAGGCAGAAAAATCAACTTGTCGAGACATAGCATAAGGCAACAACAAAGTGAAGATAAATATAATTTTTCTTTCTGATACGGTGTGAATCTTTTTACTGGCAAGCTCAGCTGTTAAGTGCCTTTCCTTTTACTCCCAGGATGTCTGCTTTTGACCATAAAGGCTTCAGAACAATCTCTGTAATACACTGTAAGACACTGTCTGCAAAGTCAGTGCTAAGAAACTGGTAATCCTGTCTGAATTGCAGGCCTACTGTGTTTGTGGTTAGCACAGCACTCTTGCTTTACATATTTTCCTTTGTAATATATGCTTCACTGGATTTTGAAAAAATGTTTCAAAAGCTTTGAAGATGGATAACACAATTTCTTTTCCACAACACCACAAGCCTGCATTGTGAATGGAAGAGGCAATGAAGTATTCCAGCAGGAAACACGTTAAGTGGATAAATGATCAAGAGATCTGTTCAAGTGTATTTCTGAGAGTTGTCCAGAAGAAGGAGCTTGATAATGCCATAGTACCGAGACTGTAACAATACCCTACAGGGCCCTCTAGTTCTGGTTGTTTGCAGTGGCTGTTTCACTCAGAAGCCTCATAGTAGGCCAATTGGTTCTGAATAAGACTATGAGAAAGTGCCTGCACTGCCACATAGATTTTATGGTACTCAGCCTTGAGTGTTCAGCAGAGTGCCTGTGTGGGCTAGGACAGAAACTCACAGAGAGGTTGCTGAAGGTTGGGTTGGCAATTTCAAACACCAGAACCAAAATTGTCAGATCCAATTTCTTCCTATTACAAGGCTATATAGTAATTTTATTCACAATTTATTTAAAACATAAGTTAAAGACTTCAGTTTGATTTGTTAAGTCAGAAACTAAAATGAGAATGCTTGATCATTTTGTCAAATTACATGAACACGCCAATTATTAATATACATGGAACAGAGATGTAGACATAGAAAAATATACTTGTACACTAACTGAATTATTCCCTTCTGAGTTCTTTTTGGTGGGAAATTATACAAGATGTAATGAAGTCTTGGAGTGGAAATCAAAGAAATGTCACCCTGTATGATTGGGTGTAATGGCACCAAGGGAGCCTGAAAGTGTTGTCTCAATTTATCATTTCCAAGACAAGCACCTTGCATTTGAAATGAAGCAGGAAAGGTAAAAAGCCTTCAGAAACGTTCTTTCAACAGCTGCATTTCAGTATTTGTAATTTTCACAGTGTATTTGAATTCCTTTAAAATATCCTTTGGTTGCATTGACTCACTGCTGGTCAAACCTACTTTTCCAACTGAAAAAGGAAACTAAAAATCCCCTTCCCTGTTCTCTTCAACTTTCCACCAAATAAAAATCACTGACCAAAAATTTTCATTCTTCCTTAAGAGTTTTTTCTGATTGAGACCCATAGAATAAGGGTCAGCATGAATGCCTCCATAGCCTTGCCTACTCAGTATTTTCTTATGCTTATATACCTCATATCTCATTGTGCTCTTCTTTTCACTGGTACTTTTCCATCCTTAACATTTTAAATTCTTCATTCATTTAGTTTGTACTTCAACGTATCCTATCAGCTACTAAGGTGCACAGAGTGAGCTTTCAGTCACAGTCACAAGACTGGCTTTTCCTCCTGCTTCCCTCCTGCCTTCTCTTTGTAAAATGCAACTAAAATATGAAGCTTAAATGAGTTATTTTTCTGCAAACTTTCCAGTGCTCTTGTGCACATTCTTCTCTTAGATTGCTCCTGGGGAGAGCTGGGGTATTTGTTTCATTCATTAAAAAGTCCTGAAAAATTTGATGAAGGGCTGTCTCCTATTCATAACCTTCTTAAAGTAGCTCATGGGATTTATTAGGGTAATGGCTCTCTGCTATAGAATTCAGTTACTTACATAAATAATTTTTGAACTCTCCTATGACCCATATGATGTTTAGAATAATTTCTATAGAGTTTGTTTAATTTCTTTCAAACTTTATTGGTTTTATCCTTATTATATTTGATGAGAATTTCCCATGAGAAGAGGAAAAAACCCCAATGAAGTATGACTTGAAAAAAATACCCTGTAGTTGTATACATTCTTTGTAGAAGAGACATAGAACTGTGTCCTTAATTGGTAACATAATAAATTGATGCATATGCCTGCATTCTCTTAGGCTTATACTGTATTTGGGAAAAAATGTGAAATTACAAAAGTTTTTCAAAATATAAAAAGCTTACTAAAAGATTGAGTAAAAACGTCTTTAAAAAACATTCATTATTCTAACATTGAGATGTCTGCACCATTTTTCTGTACTTTACTTTCCGAGCTTCAGATTTGCATGGTATTAAATATGCCATATTATAAATAATATGTACTCAGTAAGATAAAAATTTATGTCAGAGTAAGTGAAAGACAAGATAACAATACAGATCATAGCACCGTATCATTGGTATGACTTACTCTTTTCTGTACATTTCGACATAAATATAAATGTAGTGAGTACCTTTTCTAAAAGTGGTGACTTTTGTTATCTGTTGTACTTTCTTCTGAAATTCTGAAAGCACGGCAACAGTGTCCTATCAAGCTTGAAGCTATTACTGACTTTTAAAATTTAGTCAGTGCTTTGAATTGTGGATGGGAGCACAAAAGAAAGGGTTGTCATATGGTCCCTCCATCCCTTGATACAATATGCTCTGTCTCCTGCACTGGTGGTTTATATTGCATCTCTGTTGTACATTCAAGTAATACATGACCAAGCTATGGCTCTGGAGCTGCAAATGTAGTCTTTTCTGTTGAAATATTTTACATATATTTGTCCATTCCAGACAGTGGTATCTACAACGCAGTAGTGCTTTTCACTGAGCTAAGAGATGATAATATTTTAGATAGCACCAATATAAAAATATAATTTGTTTGGCTTTGCTTTTTTTTTAAGAGACCTAATCTAAGGCTGTTGTAACTTCTTTTATGTCTTGGCCATTGTGCAAAGCCAGCCATTAGACTGTGCATGTGAGCTGAAAAAGAGGTTTGAACTGTAAGCACGGCTTTCCCATGTCAGGTTTAGAATTTGCAAGGCAAACCACAGTATCAATTCCTATGATTCAAGACTCCTTAAAGGTATCAGGGCATTCAACAGTTTTTGATCCCTTAGAGGAGCACATCTAGTAGAGGAAAACACATAAACTTCTACTGTCTATCTGTGTTTTCTGATTATGTCAAGACTCCAAACTTTGTGCTTCTCAACACACTTACACAACACATAGGTGGTGTTTTCACTTAATTTACAGTCCCTTTAAGTAATAAAATTGCACTTCATGGCCGATTAATCTGGAAGGGAAATGAGGGAATTTACAGAACACTTAACACCATAAAACCTTACCAAATCTACAGGTATAAGAGAACATTTAGATTTAAGAACATAGAAGATACTAATGCAGTAAAAACGGCAGTTTTGTATGCATCCTGTATGGAACAGCCAGGCACAGAGAGATCAGCAGTTTGTTTTACACACCTTTTCTAATGGAAGAGGTGGCTTTTGAACAAAGAGAAATGCAATGACTGCAAGACTATCAATATTTTAACATGGGTCAAATGGGAGACTAAAATGAAAATATGCCCATATCTCTGTTGGTTGAAGTTCTTTTGTCTAGGTCTTTCTCTTTTCACAGGGTTTTGTTTCTGTGCCCTACATGTTAACCCCCAGTACTGTGGTACCACTGAGGATGTGTGCCATATTGCACTACTTGCATTTTCAACTTCATTATTCTTGCATGATCGGAGAAGCCAGAAATTGAATTGGAAACCTTAAGAGCCTCTAAAGTGAAAAGTCAGGCAGAGATGCTAAGGTTAACACTGTTAGCTCTGTCTGTTTAATTCGAAGTTCAGTAGCAGATTATCTTTTACTTTAGCAGTGTCGAAACCTTCATTAGAAATGAAACTGTGTTGAAGATGAGAGTGTGGCAAACAGTCTGTAAACCTTAACTAAGGCCTGTTTATCTGGGGCAACCACTGGAGAGAATAAGAAAGAATTGCTTTGGCTAGCGTTATGCTTTGTGAATGAATTTGGGTTCATACTTCTGTGGAGCTGTAGAAATGAGTCTGTGAGGAGGTGGGGGTAAAGGGAAGGAAATGGTTTTCAAGAATTTATGCTTTTCAGTTGCTGGCATTTCCTTTTTCCCTAAAACAAAGAATTTAAAGACTGGACAAAAACAACAGGAGTCCAATGCAGAGCCAGTGTCCAGATGCAAACACTGGGATCAAGGTCAATCATTCTGACTGTGGATGGGATTATGTGATTTTCCTCACTATAGGGATGCTATGTCTCTTTGGAGCCCGTGTTTTAAAAAACAGTTCCCCAGACCCACAGTACCATATTTATAGCTGGCGTCTAGTGAGCTTCATCTTACCTGTTCAGATATGTTACCACCTCAAAAACAAGCAAGAAAACAGTCCCCAAACCAACCAACCAAAAAACCAACAAAATCCAAACCAACCTGAGTGTTAGTGGTGAGAATGAAGGAGTACAATCTGTTGGGATGTGCAATCTGTGATGGACCCTTCCCAAACCTCGGTGAGCAAGTCATCCCACTGTGCATGCAGAGGCTTGCAGGCAGGCTGGCTCTGTTAGCTCTGATAGCCACAGCATTTGCTTTTCCACCCTCAGCTGCCGATTTACTCCAGTGCTTTTTCATCAGATAACTTATTTAAATAATGCAAACAGACAGGTGGAGAGCAGTCGCTAAGAAAGCTGTAGTGGCTTAGATGGGCAAAGGGAGATTTTAAGATATTTAAGGAAGGCCGATTTTAGTTAAAATCATTAAGCACTGAATTCATAAGAGGTGTACTGCCAGACAATCTTCATCACGGTTTTTTAGTGTCTCTTCTGTGATAGGTCTCTGTTGTGTATTAGCAACAGTAGGAGATTCCCGTTTTCTCTTAGCACAGACTGTGCTAGTGGAGCAATTCTGAACAACAGGAAATGCTTTTTCAAAATAGTGAGTGGCAAGAGTTGGGTATGTGATTTGGATTTCAATTCTGCTCCTAATGCAAACACTGCTACTAGCTTAATGGGAGCATTTCGTTATACAAGTATATAGAGAAGAAAAGGTGTTTCTTCTTCTGAATAGAGCAGTGCAGGTAGATGAAATTCCTGTGCCGGTGTTCTGTGATTAGATGTGTAATTGTGTTAGGCAGTGTGAGAAGTAATGGCCTTACTTACTGTCATTGCTGCTTGTTCTTAAAAAAATCAGTCTTTCACCCAAATAAAGTGAATTATCCTTGGAGCTTCAGAGATCTAAACTTACTATTTTTTTCCCCATTAATTGATATGAGCAAGAGAACTTACTAGATTCATGAAGTCCTTCTCTGTATGCTTGTGTTCTCAGAGAAGGCTGTGCCTACAAATGTAGCAAGAATATTAACTGAAGCCTTTTAACTTGCAGAGAGATTTGCTTGTTCCCTTGGCTTGCACCAATGTGAAGAAGTCTGAGGAGATGACAACACATGAAGCAGTCAAAAATCTGCATCCAAAAGTTTTATCATGTCTTTCTACTGCCTAGATAGCAGCAATGCCCATTCTTTTTTGACTGAACATGTTTCTATCCCAAGATCAGTCTGTAGATGTCACCCATCATTTCATAATGCTGACCCGTGCCTTGGTCATGTAATGGATGTGCAGCAGGCTACGTGACAGAGAGAGGCAGCAGAGCCCTTGGAGGGAAGAGTGTTGATAGGTGTTGGCTGATGATGCCAGAACAATTCATTTTCCTGCAGCCCAATCCCTCCTCCTGGCTGAAGGCCCTGCAAGGAAACATGGGTGGTAGGAAATCATCTACAGGTGGATGAAGTATCTCGATGGCTTGGTCCTTGCCTGCAGCCTGTAGGCATGGTGCGTGCTGATGCCCTGGGGATCGTTCTTTGCTTAGGCTTTTTGAAGTTTCAGGATTGGTGGCAGTGGTGTAATGTTGATAGTGCTGATGATGGTGATGAGAGAAGGATTGTTTTTTGCTAAATGTGTAGTACTGTCAAAGGTAAGTTCAACAGAAGTAAGGTGAATACATCTGGTCTACTACCTGTTCACGTATTGAATGCCCTGTGCATGTTGGCAGTGCTTTTGGTGTTACTGCCAGCAGCTTCATTATTGCCAGTTGACTTTGTTTTAGAACCCTCAGAAAAATATCAGGAGTACCTTGTGGCTTATGTCATCCTCAAATTCCATCACAGCAGAGACAGGTTCCTGCCTAGCTCTGGGAGAGTGCTGAATTAGAAAAGCTAAGTTATTACATTCTGAAGCATCTGTGAGCTCATGAAGGTGCAAAAAGATGCTCTAGCCCCAAGTGACAGAGTGGATAATTGCTTCATGCTTTGTAAGCATGGCGAGTAGATGCCTAGGATGTTAGCTTTGCTGGCATACCCCTTCATTTATTTGTTTGTTTAATTATTAAATTTTTTTTGCTGCTGTGTAGTGTGCACACAGCTGGGACTACTAGCCATTTTCCAAAAGTCTTTGCTATGAAAGGAAGTCCTTTAATGAAACTTGAAATTAAATTCTTCCCTTTCCATTGGCAAGTTTTTCAGTTTTTCCATTTAATTAAAAAAGATCCCATGTGTGGAAAGGGTAACATTCTCCATACTAATGTGTTCAATCTGTTTTGTTATGGACCATATATAGAAGACTCAACATTTTTTTGGACATAGATAATTTCTTGTTAAAATTATGAGGTTTTTATCAATAAAATATCTTAGGCAAGTACTCAAATATGTTTAAATGCATGTATAGTACATTTTATAGTTCAAGCCCAGTAAAATTCAGTTTAGAGTCATCTTCTGTATTACAGCAGACACTACTTGTGCTTGTTGGTAATGTCATCTTTGATTTGGTTTACATGCATGTTAATTAGCTACCAGGTAACATATGTGTCCCATCAATGTTCTAAGTAGATGCGCAGAGTTTCAAAATGAGGCTTAGTGCTGTCAGCCTTCGAAGACTGGAAGGGACTTCTGCAGGGAATGAATTTTTTTTCTCTAATGTATTTAACAGTACATTGTATCTCAACAGAAGGTGTGGGCTGGTAGCAGTACTTGCTGAGTGAGTTTCTCTGGCTTGTGTTATGTAAGAGGTCAGAAAGAGTTGGTAGGATGATGCTTTTGACTTTAATACAAAAAACTAGCTTCTTCAGAAATTTACTGAACTCTTCCCTTCTATTTTGCAGAATTTCACAAATTAGGCTTGTGTTATTGCATCCCACTGTTTTCATACAAGCTTTAAAAAGACAGATTCAAGCACAGACTGTGCTTTGAAAGGAGTGTTTGTATGCTTTTTATATATTTGGCAGTTGCCATGGTTAGTTAGCATCAGCACAACACAGTTTACAATATAATGAGCTATTTTTGAGAAAATTCGTTAGCTACAGAGCACGAGTTGGTGCATATGAGCTTATGCACATGCACAAGCATATCCCAGCACACAGGCCTTTACTCTGGTTACATGCTCCTGACCCAAACATCCAGTTTAGTGGTACCTTCAGCGAACCAGCCTGTTACTTTATGCATATATGTTCTGGAAGGAATATCATTGTTTGCTGTTTTGGAAACTATCTTACAGTAAGAGAGGGGTATTGTGTAGATTCTGAGTGCTTCTACCAGCATTTGACATAATTCTAATAAATTATCATAAATCTAATCAAACATATAATGTGTTATCGTTGTTTCCCCATTACACAAGATAAGAGGGGAACTGAAACACCCTGGAAAACCCAGATAATGCTGAGGGGAGACAGCTGAGTGGCCAATATACACAACCAAGTCATGCACAATTTGGATAGCTTTGTGCTAGAGCTAGTAATTGAATGCTGACTTCTATGGAGCAGAGAGGAGGCTAGGGTTATTTGCTCTGCCAGAGTATCCATCTGTGCTGCTCTTCATTGCAGCTAAGACTGTTTCCAAAAGCCTACAGATCTAGGAAGCATTGCCTGAGAGGCTCATGTGGAGGCAAGTCAACTTGAGTCTGGCTTGTTAGCTCCAGCTGTCCTTCTGTGACTGCTTCCAGCAGCAGCTGATACCTGAACTGTGGTTCAAGAGCACTTGTGGTTGATGAGGATGAGTTCAGTGGAGCTCCAGGCAAGAGCTTATATCTTAGGCAGGCCTGGGGTCAGGGCAGAAAGTCACTCTGAGAGTCTCTGTATCAGTGCTACTGTTGATTTGTGACGGTTAAATTGTCCTGAAATACTGAAAGATTGACTGAATTTACAGAGTGGTGACTAAGCACTAGAAGGTTTGGACTTAAAAGCCCATTTTGTTGCTTGAGGCTAAAGGAATTGATCCATTGACTGTGTAGAAGATGTAGATTTTAAATTCAGCCACTGGAAGGAGAGATGGGATCTTGTGCTTTAAAGCAGGTGTAGTACATGAAAGATTTCTCAATGGACTTTTTTGTAACATGCCTTTATTTTCAGAGCAGCTATGAACAGGACTTGTGTGAAAAGCAATGCATGTAGATGTCTTTGATGAAAATTTAGAACATTTTATTGCTGTCTAAAATTCATATTAGATTTTATATTTTGCTAAGTTTTTCTTAAGGAAGTAGTAACACTTCCTACCTCTGCCTTAAAAAAAAGAAAGCAAAACACTGAAAAAACCCCAACTCCCCCATAACCTATAAAAAGAAAGATTTGCAACACAAAATTGATGCTGGAAACTAGTTGGAACTTTGCCTCATCAGAACAGTGATTTTTTTTTCCTTAATCTTTCATGTGGGCTAAATTCTCTACCTGGTCTAAGCATTATTGATGGTAGAAAGGTGTGCATGCCTTCCATGAAGGAAAAATTTCTGGTAGAAGATCCCAACCACTTACATTTCTTTAAAGTAAAATTTTGTGTAGATCTTTTCCACAAGAACTGTTTTTGACCAACCATTCTTACAAAAGACATTAAAAAAAAAAATGTCTTCCCAGGAAGAATTTCCTTGGCATTCCCTGACTGCAAGGAAACTGGAAGACTTGTACCAAACAGTGCACAATTTCAGTGAAGGGGTAAAGTGCCCTATTTTTAGTCTCTCTCAAATACTTCAGGGGCTTGTAGATGTTCCGTCCTTGATACTTTAGTTGCTGCTGGCACACACAGGTTGTTCTGGAGAACATGCCCTTGGAGGGTTCTGAGGGTCCTAGCGCTGTTGTTTCAAGGGTAGATCTGAAATGGATCTGAAATGAAATTTCAGGGCATTTCTCCTTGTGCATGTTATGGATTGTTCCACTGCATTGGTTAATTGGGGTCTAGCGATGTAATTGGAATTACAATTAGCGTCATCCTCAGAAAGAACCAGAGCTAAGTGACGTATTTTATTGGTTGTTCCATTTAGATCTATTGTGATTTCAAATATTTGTAAGATTAAAACATTGAGGCCCAATATGATAGATTCTGTAAGTGGCTAGATTCGGTGCTTGAGAACAATTAATACTGAGAAAGGCCTTTCTTATTGTTATTTTGGTGTGAGGCAAGAAAGATCCTCTCAAACTTATGCTTAAAGATAAACCAGAATACTGGTATTACTTCTTCACCAATCATTTAAACAAAAATCAAACAGTATTTTAAAATTTGAAAAATTAAGAGTAATACAAGGACCGAAATCAATGTTGTGGGGTTTTTCACTCTTTCTTTTCTTATCATGGCTTGAAGTCTGTGAGCTCTCAGTGTCCACTGGAATAGATCCCCATGTAGTTAGCATAAGTAACAGAAGTTGTCAATCCTGCTTCAGATTCCATCTGAAGTTAACGAAATAGATAACTATTTTACAAAAAAAAATATATAAGAGAAGCAAGCAAACAGATAATGAAGTGCATTCCTCCAATTAGTTTCCCTAGTTCCCTTTCAACAGTACATGTGTTTGTGCTGTACATCAAGCACAACATAAGAAGAGGGGACCTGGGAGCAGTGCATGCAAAGGTGACTGAGAGAGCCAAGGGCAGGAAAGTGCATTCTGAATTTTCTTTGTGGTTTCTGTCAAGCAGAATTCTGCTTAGTGCCCTGCTATGCTCCTGACAGCTCCAAGGATTCTGCTCATTCTCATCATAAATTGGTTTCTGCAGTTACGAATCCAAGAGGAAAAGTAAAGCTACTAATTTAATGTAAAGACTTTCTGACTTGGCTCACAGCTTACTCCAGGGCTGCTGTATGTCTACTTGCAGGCCATAAG
>NW_008236196.1:1850377-1854265 GCF_000691975.1 Corvus brachyrhynchos | reverse complement strand
AGAAGTTGAGTTGGTTGTGGTCAGGGGCCCCATTTAGGGAAAAAAAAAAAAAAAAAAGAAAAGCTGAAAATGTAGTGTGATGATATATTTGAGACATTCAATGGTATATAATCCATCAAGGCAACTGGGGTTTTACCACAGTAGGTTATGCTGCAGTCTGAACTCACTGTGCTTGCTTGGTAGGTAAATTGTCAATGGAAAAGATGAGGAGATGTTTTTAATCTTAAAAGCAGCAACTGTTTTCTTCTTCTAAGATTTACCATCTTGAAGCTCTGAACAGTGCAGATAGTATTTTCAAAGTTAAAACAGTTGGCTTGAAAGAATAAGATAACACTCCGGAAGTGGGAGAAAAAAAAAAACCATTAGTGACGAGAAAATACTGTGTCCTTGTCCTTTTGCTTGGTTTCCCATGAAGTATAAGGTCCAAATATAGGTTTAAAGACTCCCTCTTCCTTCCATGGAAGGTCTCCTGGTGGTCAGTGCTTTTTGCTGAGCTCTGTTTTTGCCTGGAGACAGGGAACTGGTCAGTTCTTGTGGTGAGTGACTTTGCAGGGCAGCTGCCCCTGCCCCTTCCTCCTTTCCTATGCCTTCCAGCAGGACCTACCTTCTTCCTAATATTTGGGCAAAAAGAGGCAGTGTTCAGAGGTGAGGCACGTGTTCCCTGTCCACCAAGCTGAATTATCTCTCTGAGAAACCAGCTGGGGTCATATGGAATTGACTGGAATGGAAAAAAAGTGATATTTTCACATGCGTATAAACTTTGTCATTCTCTCTGTTTTTAGGTATACAAATCCTTAAAACCTCCTGTCATCCTCATCTCCCACAGCCTGCTCTTTCTTTATGGACCTCCTGACTTTACCATGGACAGGGATGGGCCCAAGCACCGACGGGCAATTGCTGGTGCTGTCCAGAATTAGTGTGGGTGCTTGGCCTCTTTCAGAGGAGGCCTGGGTGTAGTTCATAGCTTGGCACAGTCACCCCCAGTGACTGTGTTTGGGTACAGGCACCCTCTCTAAGGGCTGAGAGCATTTAGCTGAGTGCTCCAGCCAAAATACAATTGTTTGCCAATTTTTGTACAAATACAGGGTGCAGTGGTGGATTTCAGTTGTCTAAGTAGCAGGTGGCACTGTGACTTCTGCAGATACACCTCTGCATGAGCTGCAGGAGAGAAATTTTGTTTTGGTCCTGGCCTGATTTGGCTCTGTATGAAGTCTTTGGAGAAATTACTTTTTATGTTTTCTGTGGAAGCAAAGTTGTACCACAATCAAAAGCTTAAAATAAAATAGCACCCTTGTCTGCCATGTTTGTTACTAGCAGTTGGTGTGGTTTTGTTGTTGTTGTTGTTTGATTCTGAAAGATTGTCAGGGAGTTACTCAAATGTGGGATAAGTGCACAGTCAGCAGTGGTTGGAAAGCTTGAATCTGTCAGTACATAGAAGATTAAAACTTTTTGAGGCAGGTTTTCAGAATACAAAATAAATAAATAGGTTCTATCTGCCAAAACTGTTATTCATGTAAAGAAGTGACCAGAATATGAAGATATAACTGAGGGAAACTTGTGTTTAAGAATAACATTATTGCAGATTTTATTTGACTTTGAGAGGTTTTACACTTTGCCTGCCTACAAAGAATGATTTTCATGATGCAGATAATTGCAAATGGAATTTTTGGAAAACTTTTGGCAAATCTCTTCATTCACTGTGAGTGGATTTTGCTGTTGAAAGGCTTTTCCATGTGCAAAAGGAGTTCATTATGAAAGATTTCTGTGTGAAGGAGTTTCTGCAGAGGGGCTGCTCTGGTTTCCTGTCTTGGGAAAGCTCTGCAGAGCAAGTGTTTTCTGTCTGTGGATGCAGTATGCATTATAACTTCAGCAGATAAATTGTTCTGGATCAGGCAGATAATGGCAGCTCCAGTGGGCAGCGGAGTGCTCAATGATGAATTGCATTTTGACATTTTCGGTGCTCCTACATGATTTCGTTTTCAGTCAGTTGCTTCTATTTGCCTCTACTGTGATTTGTCATTCACTTCACTACACTTCTTACCCTCACTCTCTTGGCGTGTTCTGTTTGTCTCCTTGCCTTTTGCATGTCCCCAGTGTGGTAGGCTCTGTGTCGCTGCCATCCCAGATGCTATGACGTCCTGCTCTCCCTACATTTCCTCTGAATGCTTCTTGATTCCCATGCTACCGCTTGCAGTCCAAACCTCAGTGGGACTGGACCAGACTGTGGAAAAGCTTACCCTCTATAGCTAGTTCTGACATTTTGGACTTACAGGGCTCCCTTGAAAGTTCCTTGGTGAGTTGTCAGTGGCCTGTGAGTGGAAGTACTAACTAGGATAAAAATCAATGATTATGAATGTTCCTATTCCTGGTGAGTGTGATTATGAATAAATATTTGATTGTCTAAAGAAAACTAAATATTTTGCTTCTTGAGATGTGGGCATACATTTGATTAAGGAGCCAATATGAAAGAAAATAGTTTTGAGTCAGAAAATTAAAACAGTTTTTTTGGAAAACATGTTTTAGAAAAATGATTATAAAGGGCATCAGATACTTAGAGCTGCTTCTAAATCTGAAGATGTAGAGAAACCCGCATGTGCAACTAAGAACAGAAGTTACAGCCTTGCGATTTTCTGCAAGTCTCTGGAGGAGGCCATATCAGTTGTAACTGATTTTTATGGGTTGTGGTTTAGCCCCAGCCAGCAGCCAAGCCCAGGCAGCTGCTCGCTCTCTCCCCCACCAGTGGGAGTGGGAAGAGAATGGGAAGGGTGAAAGTGAGAAAACTCGTGGGTTGAGATAAAGACAGTTTAGTAGGAAAAGCAAAAACTGTGCATGCAAGCAAAGCAAAACAAGGAATTAATTCACCACTTCCCACAGGCAGGTGTTCAGCCATCCCCAGGAGAGTAGGGCCCCATCACATGTAACAGTGACTTGGCAAGACAAATGCCATCACTCCAAATATCTCCCCCTTCCTCCTTCTTCCCCCACTTTATATTCTGAGCATGATGCCATTTGGTCTGGAATATCCTTTTGGTCAGTTTGGGTCACCTGTCCCAGCTGTGTCCCCTCCCAGCCTCCTCACCAGTGTGGGTGGCCGCAGGAGAAGCAGCAAAGGCCTTGGCTCTGTGTATGCCCTGCTCAGCAATAACAAAAACATCTCCAATAATAAAACCAGCTCTGTATTATCAACCCTGTGTTGAGTTCAGCACAAATCCAAAACATAGCCCTGTACTAGCCACTGGGAAGAAAATTATCTCTACTCCAGCTGAAACCAGCACAGTTTGTAATGAAGGATATTCTTACTAAACCACCTCTGTAATTCTTGATCTACAGGGAAGCTAAACTCCTACAGGCATCAGCTTAAAACAGGAATCTAATAGAGATGCTCTCAATGTCTTTTAAAGTAGTTTCTCTCTCTCCACAAACTATATAGAGGCTAGAGGTGCTGTCTGGACAGCTAAATCAGGTTCATGTGATTCAGCATTAAATATACAGTAATTGTTTTCTGTGCACTTCCCCTCACTGGAGTTGACATAAATATGAATTTATGTGCAGATCTGGGAAGACAAAAGAAAGTTACTGACTCAGCATTTGGCTGTCTAATTATTTGTTGCTGCTGTCAGAACTACCTTTCTAGAGGAAACCTAACTGTGACGTTTGCTCTTGGGCTTCTTTCTGAGTTACAGCATGTCTGTGCTGCCTGAGGGGTGCCCCAGGGCCCTCCTCTAGTTACATATAAAGTCCTTTCCGAAAAAGTACTTTTATCCTTTGAAACTCAGACAGTATAATGAATTGTGTAGGTCTGGTGAATTCGCTAATAGATCAACCCACACAGAAGCTAGACTCAGTCTAGTCATCCAGTGTATCAGCTGTGTTAAATGAAAGGCATTC
>NW_008236196.1:1788005-1850365 GCF_000691975.1 Corvus brachyrhynchos | reverse complement strand
ATATCAATTTTAATGAAGAACTCTTAAATCCTGTTCTCCACAGATTGTAGTTAGAATAGTTGCCTCGAAACAGTGTCTCCACTGATTGCTACTACATTACTCATTGTAAGATTGCTTTCTTTTCCTATAGTGTTTTCAGAATGCAAATGAGTTTAGATTATTATAATAATTTTCCTCAGATCCTGCCAATTAAGAAAGAAGAAAGATGGAATAGAGGCATTGTTTTTTGAGTGACAATTAGATATCTTGCACTGCCTTAGGTTGCATTTTGTTTGTTTTCCTAATTTCCTTTGAATACAGTTCTGTGTTTTTCTTTCTTTTCCCTTCTTTTATTTTCCATGGGGGCTGTCAGCAGAAAGTTTTAATCTAATTATTCATGGATCATGTTCATGCCATTGAATGCCTTTCTTGCCACAAAGGCTTTTATAGGCTCCCCATGGTAGTTCTGGCTGATATCTTCCTAGCCCTGTACTTTTCCTGTTTGCATCCTGGTCATATTATTGAGCAGAAAGAATAAAGCAGCCTCTTTCACTAAAAGGTCTTCAAGATCCATAAGTGTTAGCTTTTAAGTGGCTTGGCTGGGGAACATGAGATGCTGTCCATACCCACACACAATGCAAAATGTCCTATGTCTGCTGTGGACTGTGATTTAGGACAGCATGTCTGAGGAGCCCTGGGGTGGTCACACTGTTACAGCACTGCCATGACTTGCTAGATATGCTGTGGTCATGCCTGCCAAATCAGAGCTATGCTTGTGTGAAGCAAAAACTGGTTCAGCTAAAGAAGCAAAGGACGCATCACTGCAGTAGGCAGAGCCAAAGTGGAATCAAAAGGTCAAGAGTTTCCGCAAGACAGGATGTATGCTGGCATGTCATCGAGTGGCAGAGAGTTGGTGAGTTAAGCAGCAGTTGTTGCAGAACAGAAATAACTTCTGGATCAAGTTCACACTTGTTTAGTTCACTGTCCTCTTTATAATGAGCAGCTTGTAGCTTCTGAGGAGATGCAACAAATTCTGTGGGGGCCAGGCATAAACACATCTTCTGACTTCTAGTAGAGCACTGCATCGCTCATTTGAATCTGGTTCAAGCAGCAATCTGTGCATCATCAGCTTGGCCAGTCATGTGGGGTACTGTGTCTTCCTGGCCAAGACCAGCTGCACACTGTTGGTTCCCTAAAAGACAAGGGCAGGGGAAGAAATAACCTGCAGAAATGAAGGAAATATTGTCATGCAAGTCCTCATCTGGGTTGGAATGGCATTTCTTCATCAGTCTGGATTTAGTGCCAAGTTTAGTACCTTAGTACCAAAGTTTGTCATGATAGTACTTCAACTGCAGAGAACATGTTAAGCTGTAAACAGCATCAAACTACCTTTCTTCCTGTTTCTTAAGGTCTAACCATCTTTATTTAGTAGTCTAGTTCAATAGTCAATAGATTTTCAGCAAACAAATTTACCAAAATTTTGATAGAAATGGTGAAAAAAAAGAGCTCTGAACTCCAGAGAGTACAAAAATCTTAATGGAAATCTTTTGGAAAAAGCCCTTTTTTTTTTTTTTAATGATAACAAAGCCCAGACCCTTTTTTAAAAGGACTTCTGCAACTTAGTGAATTGCAATAGAACAATTGCTGGATAAATCAGTTCTGCATTAAAGTTTACCACATCATACTTATAGACAAATCAAATTGGATATAAACTTTGTAGACATGGAAGGTAGGCTCTAAAAAAGCCGTAGGAGATTTGTTTAGAGACAGACACTAGTACACGAAAGATAAAATGTGACAAGAATCTGAAGGCAAGTCAGAGGTTAGTGGCAGTGAGCACAGGCTTAGGATATGTCACTGACATTTGGACATCGTAATATAAATGGTCAGGACAGTCAGGTTCCTGCTAGTGTTATTTTTTTGATCTTTTGACCCACTATTTAAATACTTATGAGAACGTTTAGAGTGTCGTTGGAAAACAAAGTTCCTCACTGATGTAATCAAGGCTCCTCTGAGCTTTATCACCATTCAGAAGCATAGCACCTGGTAAAAGATATATTGACCTGTCAGTTAAATTTGGATCCAGTAAATATCTTTAGGTAGTGTTTCATCATGTCATCCTAGTCAGAGACTGTTATTTTAGTAGCTATGGACACCTGTGCACAAGATACAGTTCCTATACTGAGCCAAAGCTGCTCTCTAAGAGTGGAAGTTGTTTTTCTGATAAATGTTTTCTATTAACCACCAGGGCTGCTCAGCAGATGAGTATTTATGTCATCATCTCTCATCTTGTCATGCTTGTGGTTTGCCTTCTCTTGCTGCTTATGTTGTAGAGGTTTCTGACTGAGCTTCATTTATGTAGGTGTGTGCTGAGGCTGTGGGAGAAATGGGGTAGGATGAGCCTTTGTCTTCACACAAAGGTAAAGGGAAGAAGTCAGTTCACATTCCCTGCCTCCTCTACATCTCCAAAGCTACAAAACATCCCATTCACAATGGGTGGAGAAAAGGATAAGAATTTGTTCTTACTCTCAATGTATGCTGTAGCCACTGAGAAGGATTAATTCTGCGGGAGGAAAGATGTACCCTATAAATACTTGCTGTATCTGCTCCCCAATCCTTGCCTCTATATCCATCTTTTGTGTCAGTGTGATTCAGTGTCATCTCCTTAGCATTTCAGGCCTTTAGTGGTGTAAGCCAAAGCCACTGATACCAGCAGTGAATTCCCATTATTTTGGTGAGGCAGTGCCTCACTGAATACTCAGAATCAGTATTTTTATTAAATACTAGCCAATTATTAAGGGCATTATTTGCATCAGGGCACTGCTGATATTTTTTAAAAGTCAGGAGTTTTTTTCAGCCCAAAACTTACTGGAAAGAACCCATGGTGACAGAATCATTGAAATTCTAAAAATAATTAGGGCAGTAATGAGACATAATTATACCTACCTTGTTATTGGAACTCAACTATGCAGCACTGAAAATACCATTCTTGGAAAGAAAATTCATCCCTAAATGTCAGTCTCTGAATTCTCAAGCATATTTGCTTGAGCACAATATGTTGTTAGTAGTATTTAAGCCACATTTTAGGTATTTAGACGCTTAACCTCCAGTAGCTTTAGATACTACTGAAACTATGCAAACAACCATTCAAAACTGGGCCCTTTCATTATTGCAGCAGTGAACATTGTACTAAACCTTGAGAGAGCAATGAATTTAAAAAAAAAGTATTTAAGAGAAGTGAACACATTTTGAGATGGAAGTGAAAGCCAACTCTTAATCCTATTTGTGGGCTTTGCTCCAGCTGGGCTAGCTGTGTGGGTAAGGGAAGGCAGATTTGGCATTGGGAAGCAATAACACTGAAGAAGACAGGGATGAAGAGATGCAGTAAGCAAGAGTTAAACTGTATTCTGTATTTCTGGGAATGCTGCGATGAGGAGAGGAGAGTTCCTCTCTACAGTGTTACGATGCAGGAGCATGGGGAATACTGGCTACAGTGTTGTGAGAGAGATTGGGAAATGAGGGAGTTCAGAGGAGGGGATTAAGAATAATTAACAAGTCCTAATAAAAGACTAAATGAGTATAGTTTGGCTAAGTGGTGACTAATATGGCCTAAGGGATAGAACAGCCCACAAATGTCTGAGGGATGGAACTCCCACAAAGAGAGAGAGAAGAATTATTTAGCGTAAAGGATGAGTTGTAGCTATAAGTAAATGGAGGAAATTAGACAAAGAAGAATTTAATCTCAATATTGGGAACAATTTCCTGAACGAGAGTTCAGTTATTACCCCCTGGAATAATCATCCTCAAGAAATGCGGGAGCCTGACTTTTCCCTGTATTAAACACTTGGCTGTAAAAATACCACACACACAACTGGAGCAATCTTAATCTTAGTGTGAGGGAATAGAGAAGGTCTAGGGGTCCACCACCCTTATGCTCTCTGAAGGAATAACACAGCTGTGGACCTGTTTTTCTTCCCTGATCTGTAGGAGTATTTTTCTCTGAGGAATCAGTTTAAATTCCAAGGTATATTGGCATATATACCTGTATAGATGCAGCTGCCCTTGTGCCTGGGGAGCAGCTGTGCTGGGGAGAACCTGGGGTCCTGCTGGGCAACAAGTGGCCCCTGCCTGCAGCGTGCCTGGTAGCGAGGGACAGCAGCAGCATCCTGGGCTGGACTGGCAGGAGCAGAGCTACGGCTCAAGGGATGTGACTTTCTGTCTTGGCTCAGCACTTGTTGTGCTCTGTCTAGGCACTGTGTCCAGCTCAGATGGTCTCCAGTGTGGGAGAGAGAACAAGATGAAGCCACAAGGCCCTGGTTTGAGCAGGGGGATGTACTAGAGACTAGCCTTCCAGCATGAATTATCCTATGTAGTCTCAGTCTGGTTTTGCTAAAGACAGTGATAACCTTTAGAAGTTTTTATAAAACCAGTTTATATCAGTTTATTCCACAGAAAGGTATGAGTTTATGTAAAAGTATAGGGAAAAGCTGAGGAATATTTTAGTGGTGGGGTTTATTTTTATTTTTAATTTAATTTTTAAAATTTTTATTTATCTTATTTGATCTTAAAAAAACATAGTAGGAGTCTTCAGCACCACCAGCACCTTGCACACCTAATAATATATACGATAATATCTTTTTTTTATTGTTAATTAGGTCTTCATATTTTTGCTTTGAACAGACCCTGCTGTATTGATAAACTTTTTTTTTTACCTGGAAAAGAAGGGAGCCTCAGAGAAACTGTAAACAGCATCAAGTCCTTGAGACAGTTCTGCCTGTCTAAGGCACAGCTGTATCTGAGGAGCCTTTGGGTTCCCCACTGTCCCGTAGTGACATATTCCTGACACTGCTTTCAGTCACATCCCCTTTGTGCCGGTGCTGCCTCTGGCAATGCCTTTCTTTGGAGCAGACTGCAGTGTGCTTTCTGTGTGTGCTGTATGAACATGGTACTACTGGGAGCTTATGCAAATGCCATCACTGGAGCTTCTTCCAGCTGTAGGGAGATGGTGCAGTGTTGCTCAGGATGTCTCTTTGCTGCCAGGAGGGCATGCTTCGCTTGCTCTGACATTCTGCCTCTTGTGCAAACATTTATATTGAGGCCACCTGAGTTTATAATGTTCAAACATCTGAACTTTATGCAGGTGTAAACAAGTAATGAGTTTGCAAGGTAATGAAAAATCAGGCCTCAGGACCTCAGGAACAGGCTCCATTGTTATTTGAGTAAGGAGACATGCAACAGTGATTCTAAAATCTCAGAAGAGTTTTTGCAAACATGCTTAAATCAAACTGCAGTTAGAGAAATGAAATTGAAAACCATGTTATGGCAACAGCTGGAAGGAAGATCAAAGAAAGGACCATGGTGGCACAGAAAAAGAGAGAGGCAAAGGGAATCACTCCTCTCCATGCTTCTGGCTACATCTTGATTTCATGCCACAGTTTACTGACCGCCCTTCCCTTTCCTTCTGGGTGTTTTGCCAATGTAACTCTTCGTGGGTCAGTGTTGTAAATTGGATCACTGGTAGGATAAAAGGACAGCCCTTGGGGGTGTGCTTGCTCTCCCAATATGACAAACCATGACCAGCAGGGCAGCAGAGGGAACTACAGATCATCTTGGCTGTTACATGTGAGCCTTGGCTTTTGCACTGAAGTAATTGAACATGCCTTTTCCTTCAGCTGTTCCAACAGACGAGGTTTGCATCTATACAAGAGAGATATGTGCTATGTCTATTTATGTTTGTGTGTACTTTGCTAAGTAAATTATATTCAACTCACTGCATTGCAGAGGTAAAAATTACATTCTGTGCATGTTTGTATGGAGAAACAGGGGTAAAGGCTTAACCTCTTCAGCCCTCTGCAAGGGAATTCTTGGGTTACTGGTTAAATGGAGTCCCAGCAGGTGTTTGCATCTCTCTCTGCCTCTCCCAGTTACACACATGCTGTGTGTTTTGCTCTTTCGCAGCCACTCCTGCACATTGGATAGCGCAGACGAAAGAAACAGATGCAGTCAGAAAGCTGCAGGGAGAAGTTTGTAACGTGCTCTTCAAAACCTCCTATAAATGAGAAAAGTATTGCTAGAGCAGGTACCCTGTGGGGTGGGAAGTTACTGTGAAATTCAGTCGAGACACCTTCTCAGATGCAGTCTGTTAGGCAGTAGTAGTGTTTGCCCAGGGAACTGTAATTCTGCCATTCCTTCTGGCTTTGTACCCTCTCTGTGGATTTGGGGAACTTCATGGCTTTCTGGCTTCACCTCCCTACTGTTGTACTTCTGTGACGGAAACTACAGCTCTAACTAGGAACATCTGAGCAAAATGTTTTATTGTCAGACACAAAGAAAAGTTTCTTGCATTTGATTTTCTAACCATAATGTGGTAAAGGTAATGACGGAATGGAAGGCAATATAATTAATGTGATTATAGTAATTTGGATGGGGAAGTGGAGGAGTTTTATTACCTTCTTTGCTTCTTTTATAAGTTTCAATATTTTGAAAAGTATAATCAAAACAATATGTTTCCTTGGTTTAGACATCAGTCACTATGAAAAGTTCCTAACATTGAGATACACAGATGCTGTTTCACGAAGGGAGGGCTTGATATTACATGCATAAGACGTGCCTAAATGGGTCTTTCTCTTTTTGAGTCAGCATACCAAGAACTAAATGGATAAAAACTGGTAAAGCATTATATCAACATTTAGTAATATTCAGTTATTGCAAGTTTCAATATTATTTGTATTTTTATTAGCTGACCTAATTTTCATCCTTTCCTCTTTTCATCTGCTATTTTAGCAGTCATTTGTGGATTAGGAAGCTTTTGGTTTTGTATCTAATTGGGATAAAGAGTGGGACAAATTTCAAACTCTCCATAAACCAGCTGCTGTGAAATCAGTCAGAAGTATTTGGAGCAAAGCTAACTTAGATTTCCTGAAAATTTTCCCCAGATGTTTTATGCACAGTTACATCTTAATGCCTAAACTATGTTTTCTTTTCTTGAGGTTTGCAAAGTGTGTATGTGGCATTGCTTTTCTGGATATGGGCTATTTCTGATCTGTACACCTGCACAGCCTTGGGAGCAGCAGACAGTGGTTGGATGGGGTAAAGCTCCACAAGTCTGGGTAGTGTCCACACAATTTCTCCTTTAACTCTTATCAGGTTAGTAAAGAAAAGCTATGTGAACCATTGTTTTTTGGTTTAGAAATGAAACTATCAAAATTCCGGTTTGAATTAGACACAGCATTCTTTTCAACTGGATACAGACAATTTTATTTCTCTTTCCATCTATGCTAAAGCTTAAAAAAAAAAGAAAGTATGTGTGGTTTTAAGACACTGAAATGTTTCACTGGTTTTAAAATTCTAGTACATCCTTTCATCCTGAACACTGTCTATGACCAAAGCTATTAGCCAAATTCTAATCCCTATGCTAGAAACCTAAGAAATGGAGTATTCCATCCTGCCCTGTGTTATGTGGCTGTTCTTGTAGGGAGAAAAGGTAGAGGAGTTGTGTTAGCTCTCAGCACCAGTAGCTCTGGGCACCACAGTAGCACTTGCAGACTAGGCTGGAGTAGTGGCTAATGAGCCAGCTGGTTTACCACAACCTTGAGGGACCCTTCTAGTGTTCCTGCTAAATTATATGTGGGCAGCTGATGCTTCACTTGGTAGCTTTTGGACAGAAAAGTGCTCCTTTGCCAAGGAACAGCCACCTGTACCTTGCCTCCTTGAGAGTGTGTATTCCTGCCCCGAAGAATTCAGAGCAGTGTTAGTGGTTAGTGCCTGGAAATACCACACACTGATCGCCACCCTCACGTCTGAGCTTGCCATTTGCAAAAAAAAAAAAAAAAAAAAAAAGATGTCTTTTCCCCTTAGCTTTGGAATGATTTAGATATTATGTAGGCTTTATCTCAATGGTATTTTCTTTCTCTAATTCAACCTGCAAGGATTTATATCACCAGCACCCAAAACAATGTTTCTCAGTGCCTTCTCTCTCCCATGCTTTAGATGACATAATGAAATGGTCATGAAAGATGAAAATCTTCCCATTTGAAAAAAAAAAAAAAAAAAAAAAAAGATGTCTTTTCCCCTTAGCTTTGGAATGATTTAGATATTATGTAGGCTTTATCTCGATGGTATTTTCTTTCTCTAATTCAACCTGCAAGGATTTATATAACCAGCATTATTGCAGACTAATTAAAACTAACAGTCTTCAAATGGTCTCACATATTTCTTTATACTTCCTTTGCTCATGGCGATGTGACAGACGGTGTTCAAGAATCCAGAATAACTGTGCTTGCTTCCTGTTATATAAGATGCCTCCTTAAAATAGACTGCTGAAAGACTTTTTGAGTTGGTGCTTTTTTCATTTCCTCCCCCCAACCAGCTTCACAATACCACATTGTTGCCAGTGTGACTGTCTGTCTGCTTCTGCTATAATCTTATTTAGTCTTGGTAGAAAAGAACATGAAAACAAGCTTTGTTTTTGTCATTCCATGCTTTCCTGTGACATCAGATAGAGAAAGGGAAACGGCATGGTCACATGCCCTATATTTATACTCCTTTAATTACTAAATGCCTTGCTCTTTGGAGTTCTCATGATAGTGAGTTTATCTGCAGCAAAGGCAGCAAACCTCTCTCTGCTTGCGAGACAGTTTTACTCCCTGCCAGGTGTTCAAGGGCAGATGCAATTCAGTCATGCTTGAAAAAATTCTCTATCTTGCTTGGTAAATAATGATAGTATAATCATGCCTTGCCCTCCTAACACACATCGTGGTAACCCCAGTTTGGCTGGCTGCCCCACCAGCCAGCTTTCCTGGGAGCCTCCTAACAGTTGTATTGATGAGCTCCACGCATGAGCTGGTTGCCTCGTGTTCTAACTTTCAGGTTTTCTGTAATCTCCTTCTTCAAGAGAATGAATATTTCGCGCTTCTTTTTCTTTCAGCAGCAATACAGGGCATACATCATGGTATTGGATTAGGTCCACAGACAGGAATTGCTTTTATAATTCAGAAAATACCTGTTCCTGAAATTTGTCCAGCCCCTTAAGGTCCCATTAGTCTCAGTAGGAGGTAAAGGCATGCACCACATACCACAGGAGATGCCTGGCTCCTTGTAAAATTGAACTTCCAGAGAAAATTTATCATACATTCAGAAACAAGTGACCCAAGATTGGCCTCAGTGAGCTTTGGAGCACAGTCATATCTCCGGAGGGTCGTTGAAACTGCCCCTTACATTATTGATTTGAATTTAATGATCAGAGTGTGCCTCCTTGCAGTGTGAGATGTGTGAAATCTAACCATGCAAAAAGGCCCACAGATACACTGTTTCTCCTGGTACTAATTGTGTCACATAGTCCATGGGTCTTCCTTCCGTATCTGCATTTTCAGAGATAGGTATTTAGAACAGAAAATAAATCCAAAGAGGAGGAGGATAAATGCTCTCTAGCTGGGGGAACAGAATAGCAAATGAAAGTCTAAGTTGGTGCAGTGGGCAGGAGCTAATCATAGAATAAAGACTGTAACATCACCCCTGGGGGAGCATTGGACTGTTGGTGACGAGCTGAATGCATTTCATCTGCCTGCTGTGTTTCTGATAGTACCTGTTTAAATGAATTGATGTGGCAGTAACCAGGCAAAAAGAAAAACAGGTAACATGACAGATGGAAAATAGCTACCAGAGAACATAATAAAATGAGGGAAAAAGGAAGTCAGTGATATTGATGACTGAAAGGGAGAGATCTGTGGCCAGTTGCTTTGTCTGGTGCAGAGTTGTGCTGTCCCAGCTCAGGTGTGAAGCAGTGTGAAGCAGTGTGATGGTGTTTGCTTACACTAACAAGGGCCCAAATGGATTCCCTGTCCTGTGCTTTTCTTCTTTTTCTTTTTGTCTTTGGTCTGTGCATGCAGGACTGGTGTGGATGTTGATCTGTGCAGGGGAAAGTGAACTTGGCTGTATTGCATGTGTGTGTTCATCTATATACAAAGCAACAATTTTTGTTATGGGGCATATTTCTTCTTGCCAAAATCATTGTATCAGTAGAGCCATTCTTGAGTAATTGCAAATTTGTCATTAGGTAGTACTTCATGTTTTATTTCCTTATTCTCCATGCTGTTTAGGAATAATCTGACCAGGATAAAGACTTTCACACTAAGAAGGCTATTTGCTGTAACCATACTGTTGAAATGACAGTGGGATAATTTATGTTTAAACAGGGGTAAAAAAAATATATTTATGTGGCTTGTCCGTCTATATCAGCTTTGCAGTGTTTTTGCATTGGGGACACACAGTGTGTGACTGTGGCTTTACATATCAGGGAGAAGAATAAAGTTTATATTTAGAAATTTAGTATGCTTTGTGGTGTAAAAAGGTTGTGTTATCAGCTACTTCAAGCTAAAGTACTTTAAACCCCTCTTGCCCCCCAATATTTGTCAGTCTTCTCAGTTGTAACATTGATTCTTGAATGACTACTTGACTGAGGCTACTTCAGTGATGCCCACAGTTTTTGGTGATATTGCAAGTGCATAAAACAGAAGATTTACTAAAAATAACTTAATTTTGGGGAGCATGGCCTCCCATATGGCTGTGTACAAAGCTGTGGAGAGCCCCACTCATTACTGTGAGTCTAATGGGTCCTGTTAGAGCCAAAGGACTGGTATAAAACTCTGTGGCTTAGTGAGAGGGTGCAGGGGGAATTTTTTGGTTGTCAGAAATCAAAGGGCTATGATATATGGATATCTGCAAAAAGCCTTTTAGAGAGGGCTGATTGCGAGCTACATTTGCTGGGTACTAGGTCACAGAAGAATTGGGATGGGAGCGTGAAGGGAGAGTCTGCTTGAGGCTCCTCAGAGTACTGCACAGGTTTGTTATGAGCTCAGGAGGCCTAAACTGATAAATCTAGGAAGCTTGAATTAGTCCCAAATGGATCAGTATCTTCCAGATAGAATGAAACTTTCATTTTGTTCAGAAGCTTCAACAGGAATATGTTTTATTGTGAAGGAGCTGAGGAGTTCTTTAATACAAAGAGGCAACCTCAGACACAGCAGATCAGTTGGTCAGCTTAATTTTAACTATATTACCCCGTCAATAAGGTTTCCATCCTCTGTTGTTTAAATCTGATAAAAGCATTTCAAGTGAGGGCAGAATCTTGTGATGTTGGAAACTAAATTCTGAGTTCTATTTTCTGGCCAGTTTAGGTTATTTAAAATGACCAATATACCGAATGTGTGAGTGTGATCAAATTTCCAGAATGGAAAATAATGACTTCTCTTTCTGCAAACATAGGGTGAGGCAGCATCTGACCTGCTTGAGCCTTGCTGCAGGTGGCTGTAGTAGGGCAAAAGGAACAGATGAATCTCTTTGTTATCATCTGCTCTGGAAAGCAAAGTATACTCACTGTACACAGAAAGTGCTCTCCTTCTCCTGTCCTCTGGTATAAAAGAAATACAGCAAGAAATACAGTTTTTGTCTTATTCTTAGAGGGGGCCATGTGCATTTTAAGAGGCAAAAGGTTTTTCTGGGTAATATTACCCCTTGTATTTGTAATATCTACTGTGGACCCAGGAGACTCAGAGACTGCAGTGCCTTTGGTGTTACAGAAGAGCAGACAAGACCCTTGCTAATTCCTCTAATATCCCTCCCCCCTGCACCCCTGACTCTCAGCTGTATTTCAGCAATATTGAACAGGAGTTACTGGCACTTTATTCATGTGGAACAGCAAATATAGGTTCTATCAACAAATCACGAAAGAGATTGAGATCCAAGTAAAATCAAACAGCAAATGTGTTTTCCTGCCCTCTTTATATGAGACAGGTTGAGTTTAGAGAAACATTTTTGCTTAAAATTTTGAGCCATTGCAAATAACTTATTTTCCCACTTCTGGAGGTATTTTCAAAAATTTGCTTTTGCTAAGAAACAAACTTGTTCAGTATAGTGGTTTGTGCAACTATCTGAGAAGTGCCCTCAGAACTGAAAATTAATTGGCTTTCACTGAAATCTGAACAGGTAATGAGCAAAAAGCTGCAGATTAAAGACTTTACATGTCATAAATTCTGCTTTTTGGTGCCTGGGCTGCACATTTGTACAGTTCAATTCTTTCTGGCAACGCCTTACTACTCTGTGTGGTGTATTTAATTTCATGGGGTTTTTTTAAATTTCACTTTACTGGAAATAGAAAAAAAAAAGAACAAAAGGTTTGTTTTAAAAATATCAGAAATTGCCAACACTAATAGTGTTTTCCAGTTTCATAATTTTTCATAATCATTCTGCAGCATGATTAAAGTAGGTTAAATATTAAGGTCAGCTCCCAAAGGAGGTGGGGTCCAAGCCAGCAGAATGCTGAGCATTCCTTCAAGAGGCTGGGCGCATGGGACTTCCCCTGAAAGTGGTAGGATATGAGGACATTTAGTGTTGTGTAGAATTACTGCCTGAGACTTCAGTAGATAGAGAGAGGTTTTATCATAAAACATTGAAGGTGACCTGGGTGAAATTCGTGTCATTCTTTTTTCTCAGCAAGAAATGTGGATTTCATTCAAATAATTTCATTCAAATGAAACTAAATTCATCAGCATGTGCTGATTAGCTAATATGCTACCAGAAAGTAAACAATTAAAAAAAAATTTAATGTGTTTTCATAAAAATCTTGCAGAAAAGAAGTAGCTATTACTATTTTCAGTTTGAAACTGTAGTTTGACATTCCTCCAGTTATATTTAAATTAATATACTGAAAATTAAAGATTTAATTTTGAATTTCATAAATTTCTGAGACTGACACCAAGTGATTCTGTTGAAAATTTTCAGAGAAAGTACATTTTGAAAGAAAAAATACAACATGATATTTTATTGCTTTCAGATTTACATTGACATTTCTTTCATAGCATCATTGGATTGTAGATGCTGGAAGGGACATCAAGATGTTTCTAATCCAACTTCATGCTCAAAGCAGGCTCAGCTCTGAGGTCGGACATGTTGCCCAGGCTTTTATCCATTTGGGGCTAAACTTGCCCAAGCACAAAAACTGCACAGCATTGCTTGGATGCCTTCAGGGTGAAAAAGCTTTTCCTTATACCCTGTCCAAACTCCTCTTGCTTCAACATATGCCCACTAGCTCTTGTTCTCATTCCATATCCTGGTATGGAGCACAAGTCTGTCATCTTGGTACCCTTCTTGTAGGTACTGGAGGGGATGCTATTAGGCATCTTCAAAATCACCATAACTATTTGTGTCAATCTGCTGAGAAAATATAGATGAATTTATTAGGTCCCACCATTCATAAATTTCTTTGAGCTTCAGCCTGTCTCTAGGAAGGTGGGATCATAAAATTTCTTCCTTTGTTTTGTCTGCTTTGTGTATCAGCTGTTGGGACTGGACTGATTTTAGGGTGTGTGCAGTCTGCTAAGAGGAAGACCTCAGACTTGGACCATAGCATGTTATTTATAGTAACAGTGGTAGTCTCCAGTAGCTGAAAACAATGTGTATCAAAGAATTATCACCATCTCCTGGTGGTGACTTAAATAAGTCCAAGGCAAAACTAACAGGAACTCTCAGAGGAAATATTTTTTACTATGACAGGAGATGGCTTGTCAGAGCTGGGCTTAAGTGTGTTGAATTTCAGTGCATCTGCATTGTCAGAATAGTTTACCATTTGTATGCTGGTGTTATTTTAAATGTGCTGACCTCAAAAATATTGATGAGGCAAAACCCCCTGTAAAACATACCTGCCTTTTAACCTTTTTATGGTTCTGCCAACCGGAAAGTTAAACAATGACAAAATGGACTGTGAATCTGTGTGCTGGCTGCATTTTCTCCTGGTGTTATGAGAGGTTTTTGCTGAATGGGACAGATATGAAGCAGAATAGCTTTCTGCACAGTATGTGGTCAGGCTTTAGCATTCAAGGTAATAGAATAACTGTAATCGTATAAGCTCCATAAAACTTACAGCTAAAGAATTTTCTTTATGTGATTTTAAGGACTGTTATTAAATGGCCAGTGGTTTGTGGGCCCCTCATTGCAAAGCTTCTGTTAGTCACGTTTTTGAGCTGTCACAACTGCTCATGAGGAGAGTCAGCGAGGGGCTGACTAACCAGGAGTCCAGTCCAATGGTTTGGCATTTCCTGTGTTATCTCAGACATAGGGAAAATCTGCCAGCTATTCCTTGGGGAACTTTCACAAGAAGGCAGTGTAACTGTAGATCTATACCTTTATTATTTTACAGTTAACAAGTGTAACATCTGTGTATATTTCTTGTTTTACACAATAACACTACAAAGATAAAACAGTGCACATCTCCTTCCACTTAGTGGAAATGCTGGTGCCTTGCAAAATAAATCCTCAGTATAAATGGGCAATATGTCTTAACACCCAAAGGCTGAACTGGATGGAGCCTGTTTCTGTCCTTTCCTTGGAAGATACTAGAGTCCTTGCCCTCAGCTCTGTGTGACTGAATTAAAGTCTACTCTGGTTTGAAAATGGGTTGCCAAGTAACCATGGTGGTAACTGATAAGTTCTTACATTTAAATTAATTTGAGTTATAGTAAATATATCTGTTTTTCTTCCTATATTCAACTAGTGATAAACATCTTATTTTATTTTATCCAAGTATAATTGGTCAGCTTGCTTCATGCATTAAGCACGCAGTGACACATATCCAATTGATCCTCAGAGCTTTCCAAGGAAAGGATAATGTTGTGAGCACTGTCATCTGTCTGACTACCATTTTTTATAAAACCATTTTTTTGTAGAGAAAAACAAGCTAGATTAATAGTAGAAACAACCTTTACCCACTCTTTAAAAAAATTGACTAGTGATTTCTCTTCTTTGTTTGATTGCTGAACATTTTCCACATGGTTGGGTTCTTCTGCTTGTTACCAAAATCACTCTTTTTCTCTAAAAATGCAGGTTGATTATGTGTGTCTGCAGTCAATAACAGCAGAAAAGGTGAATCTGGTCATTTTTGTAGTGTGTGTGACCACTACCTTGGTCAGTAATGCCTGAAATTTAGGAACCATATTAAGAAGAGAAGGAGGAGAAAAAGAAAGGAAAGAAATCAGAAATTATATTTCTTTAGCTAAATGTATCAAGATATTGAGTCAATATGTAGTTTTCTTGATGGGTACCATTGAAGGACAAGGGTATGACCTCTTGTAGAAATTTCAAATGTGGTGGTTCGTTTGAGTTGCTTCTTTTTTTGCCAACATTAACTTTATGCATGAGTGCTAATGAATAATCCTGTTGCCAAAGGCAGAAAGACATCTGTCACCAAATCAGAGTTTTCCAGGAACTTACAGGTTAGAGAAAAAGATCTCTGCTGGAATACAGTGCTGCCTGCAGAAGAGAACTTTGTGAATCAAACAGTGATGACATGAGAAGGGGTTTGTTTCAGATCTTGTCCTATCCTTCTCTAAAACTGGGAGTTTCCCTCAAATAACAGCTGTTAGAATATGAGTCCTCTGTCCCACAGTATAGTTGTGTAGAACTTTGAGCTTCTCCTTAAGCTCTTGGTCTGAAAGCATACTCCTCATCTTCGTTTTGCTGCAATCTAGGAGCAGCTCTGTTGCCAAAGAATTTACTCAAATTTGAAGCTAGTATAAGAGCATGTCTGTGATGTTAATTTCACTGAGTTTGCCTGTGTGCCTCTGCTTTTATAAGACTTATCCAGAATAAAGTTTGAAGATCTATTTTGACTTTTTATAATTAATTAAATTAAAAATAAGGAGTTTCTTGACAGTTACAGTACAGTTCCTGGGGAGAGGACAGTCACTAAGGCACTGTGGCCAAAATGTCTGAACTACCACCCAAGATATGAAAGATTAGAGCCTGGGACAGCTTTACTGTTGCTATGAAATTGAATGCATGCATAAAAATAAAGAGAACAATAAGGGGCAAGTGTTTACTGGGCTTTGGAGAGATGTTTATTATACCTTCTACAGAATAAGCAGAAAGCTCAAATTATCTCCAGATTTTAAAGGCATTGTAAAATAATTAAACACAAATACTAAGAATCTTACTGGAACTACAAATCCTGAAAGTGTTCCTCTGAGGATTTTTATTTCATTCCTTACATATCTTACTAGGCTGCAACACCACAGCCCTGGGTTTGGCCACCCCGAGATTTGAAGTGGAATACAGTTTGTCCTGATTCTTGTTTATAGCTTGTAGCTTCCTATTGGAAGGCAGGGAATGAGGACTGAGAAGGGACATGGCAAGACAGCTGCAAGATTTATCACTTTGTCTTTTTGCTTTCACTCTGGGTGAGAAAAAACTGTTCCATGTAGAGGTATGAGGAAAAGCTCTTGGAGGCTGTTCTTGCTTCTTGAACAAGCTTCCCAGGTGGTACCCCTGGTTTGCAGCAGATGGTGGAGGGGTGGCAGAGCAAGCTGTTAGCTTGTGGGTTAAACATCCTCTAAAGCATCTTTCTTCTCTTTGCTTTAGAAGATGCAAGGGAGGGCATGGCACAGAGGAAGCCATGGCTCCTGGCCAATTTGTTGCCCTCCAGATAGAAATGTGAGATTCATATGAAACCACAGTTCATACCACATGCCTCAGATTTTAAGGCTGGGAAAGACCTTGCCATAGAATTCAGGCATATTAGCCATGTCAAATAAGTATGATTTAGAACACCCTTGGAACAAGCCCATTTAGGAGGTCAAAGCAGTAGCAGACAAGCCAAAATAAATGTGAGGAAGAAGCAAGAGAGGGAAAGGAAGTATGTACACAGGGCACTGGCAGGTGTGGTGTCTCCCTTTTTGGTGGTAGCACTCAGGTCAGCCTGGCTGTGATGTGGCCTTACTGAGCATGCATCACCTATGCGGGTGAATGGAAGAAATCGAATCAATTTTGCTGAAAATTCGGAGAAGGTAGGTTAGAGCCCTACAGTCAGAAATGTGAACATCCCATTCAGTGCACTCTGTCCAGTTTGTATGGGCAGCATGTAGGTGACATAATTTAGTAATGAAAGATCCTGGATGAAACACTATTGAGTGACCTTGTGTGACAGAAAATCAAGACTGGCTTTTCTCACAGAGAAAGAACCTGCATGGTTGTAAATTTGCAGTATCCCATTGTTTTTTAACTTCCAGCTACCACGAGGACTTTTCTAGGAAATTTCATATAAACATGTTTACCCAAAGCAGAAAATACACTTGGAAACCATGTTGGCAAACATTTGAGTTGGAAATAATCAAAACTAGTGGCAGGATTCCAGTATTCCTTTGTTTGACATTCTGCCAGTGTCATGGTTCAACCCCAACCAGCAGCCAAGCCCAGGCAGCTGCTCTCTCTCTCCCCCACCAGTGGGAGTGGGAAGGGAATGGGAAGGGTGAAAGCGAGAAAACTCGTGGGTTGAGATAAAGACAGTTTCAGGGAAAGCAAAAGCCATGCACACCAGCAAAGCAAAACAAGGTGTTAATTCAGTACTTCCCATGAGCAGGCAGGTGTTTGGCTGTCTCCAGGAGAGCAGGGCCCCATCACACATAATGGTGACTTGGGAAGACAAACACCAACATTCCAAACATTCCACCCCTTCCTCCTTCTTCCCCCCACTTTATATTCTGAGCATGATGCCATTTGGTCTGGAATATCCTTTTGGTCAGTTTGGGTCACCTGTCCCAGCTGTGTCCCCTCCCAGCCTCCCATGCACTCCCAGCCTCCTCACCAGTGTGGCTGTAGGAGAAGCAGCAAGGGCCTTGGCTCTGTGTATGCCCTGCTCAGCAATAACAAAAACATCTCTATATTATCTTCACTGCGTTCAGTACAAACCCAAAACACAGCTCCACACTAGCCACTGGGAAGAAAATGAACTCTACTCCAGCTGAAACCAGCGCAGTCAGTTAACTAAAATACTACACAGATTACATTTTACTTTGTAGGTGACAGTCTAAAACTTCTGCTTTGTTCTACGGGAGAAATTATGTCTGGGGTTAAAAAAAAAAAAAAAAGAAAGAAAAGAAGAACATCAGTACAGCTCTTGTTTTGAGGGTGTGGCTGGATAATGGTGTCTTTCACTATATGTGCTCAACCTGAGACCATAGGATACAAATGTTTCATGCTGGGTAACAAACACTGCTGATCACAGATACACAGGTCTATTTTATAGCTGATGATATACCTGCACAAATATGCTTAGAGAGTTTGCTCTGAAGACTGATTTCCAAACTAAACTTCCATCTATTTTCCAACATACATTAAAATACAGCAGGCAAGACAGTTTTGGGTAAGTAAAGGTAGCGTTTTAATTGCCATGGAAGGTCATTAACATACTTTGGGCTTGTCTAACCATCACATCCTCTGGTAAGCCATCCCTTGCAGAGATAAAGTTCATACCTTACTCCTTGAATGGTGCACCCAGCCAAGAATAGTTTTACTATAAGATGGAATTGTGCCTCCAAATACGGAAGAAAAATAGTTTTTTAGTTTGAATTAAAATTGTAAATATTTACAATAAAGTTAGTTAATACATGACTGTTTAGTATCCATAGCTTGTGAGTAATTTTCTCTGTGGAAAATATGATATGAAAATGAAATTTCACTTCCTATTTTGACACAGAAACTGATATGCCAGCTCAATATCGTCTATGATCTGGAATTCTATTTCCAAGGGTGATAAGTACTGGATGCATCTTAGTGTAGTATGAACATCCAGTAAGGAATAATTATACAGAGATACTCACCTAAGGAAATCTCTTCAGATGTCACTGATGGAGGAGTGTGTCAGTCAGTGTTACTTATCAATGAACTTTGCTGACAAAAATGTGAATAGTATTTTAAGTATCTGCTTAATGCTCCACCTCCTTCTAAATCTAATGAACTTAGTGGGCCTACTGACCTCTACTTTGACAGTCCTAAAGTTTTAACTTTGCCTTGCATGATGTGTTGCTGAAAAAAACATTTTCTTTTATCAAGCTAAACAAGTGTCCCTTGAATTTTATTAGCATTAATTTAGAAGCCATGAATTTTCAAACTATTCTTTCCACAGAGTTTCCTTACATATGTTGTACTGTAAGAAATCACCCCAATGACTTCTCTAAGCAAGATATTTACAGAGCTTTCCACAATGCCTTTTATTTTGCCTAGAGTTTAAGCAACTTCATTCTTGTATTGCTTATAAGTAGTATGAATAACTTAGCAGAGTTCTTTGCACCACTCCGAGATGTGCCTTTGTTCTGTGTTAAAAATGGATTATTTAATCCATTTATGTTCATTCATCTCTCTAATCATGTTTCCAAAGAGCATGCTTTCCCCCCTGCATCTCAGTATTAGCTCTAAGATGGTTTACTTCCATTTCTTCAGTAAGTCACATGGAGCATCTTCAGCTTTCAGAAAGTTCCTATCAGTCTTGAATTGTCTTCCAGGGTAGGGAAGTTACTTCTACATTCAATGTGTTTGAAAATCCCAGCCTGCTGGGGAAGTTTTAAGGTGAAAAAATATATCACCGTTTCTGGTGGGGTGTGAAAACAGTTCTGACTGCCGAAAGATATAAATTATTAAACTTGTATTTTAAAAAACAAAAAGTAGAGAATGTCCTTTCAAGAAATGATCTCAGTCTTTGCTATGGATCAGGTGGACTTTCAAAGCAGTTTCCCTTTCCTGCCAGGGCAATGTATTAGTTTTATTTGGATTGAACTTTAATCAGCTTTCTAATGTCCCCCCTGCAATTTCAGCTCTTGATCTTGTGATTATTTGCTCTGCCAGAAATCTTGTAAGCCTTCAAAAAGTCTCCAGCTGCTTGTTTGCATCGGGACTCTCAGGAAAGAAATAGTCCAAATTATCTGAAGGCGTTAATCCAAAGTATATTAGCTAAACTGGATTAAATATGCATTATTTTGGAAGGTAATTCAGTAAAATGACATTAAAGACAGTTCTGTTGTGAATAAGTATGTTCACACAGTGGTCTAATGCAATTTAAATTATACCCTTCGAAAATTGAATTTGGATCAAATTCCTTGTGAGTCTCTGTGGATGCAATCCCTACCACAGCCATACCACACACAGTGGGGAAGTGGTTTACAATGCACTGGAGCCCCCTGCACACCCCTGCATATTCCATAGCTGATATCACTTGGCTCAAATGGGAGCTAATACAACCTGGAGTATGATCAGCTTATTGTCAGCACAAAAAGCCATGCTGCCATCACTGCCATCACCATTACTGCAGCAGTAGGCAGAGTCTCAAGTGGAAATCAGAGCCCTATTATACTAGATATTAAATGAAAAAAATAAAATAGCTGGCTCCTGTACAAAGAGCAGAGCCTAAACAGCTGCTGGCGGAGCTGTGCAGGCTGTGAGCTGCACCGTCCTCACGTCTCCCAGGGTCCAGCCTCGTGCCTTGCCTGAGAAGCCTGGTGGTCCAGAGAGTCTGCATGGGAGAGCCAGGCCTCTGACTTGCCTGGAAAAGTAAAATATGAGAATTTGTAACCTCCTGTGCTAGATCACAGGGCCAAATCAGTACCAGCTGGCATGACCAGTTGTGTTTGGAGCAATGCTAGCCACTCAGGCTGAAGGATTTTGCTCACGCAAATGTGCTCACAAGAAAGCCACACTCTGTGTATTTGTATCATATTGCAGCCTACATGTGGTTAAACTAGCCTTCTCTTCCCAATTAAATGCTCTGAGAATTACCTGATGCCTACTGCCTTTTTGATCCCCTTCAAAATTCAGTCAAGTCTGATAGGGCTTGTAAATTATTTTCTAGCCTGCCATGTGTTGATTTCCTCTCATTGGGGAAAAAAAGAGAGGCCCATGAAGTTGTGAGAAATAGTTCGTTGTTTTTCAAACATTTTTCCAGTCACAGGCCAAAAATATAAGGAAAATGCAGGTTATTCCATTTGAATGCAATCTCAAAGGTTATAACTGTCAAACTAGAATGTAGTTCCAAGATTTTGAAAAGGCCAGGTACCTCCAACAGTGTTTTTTTTTTTTTCAGAAAATGTTGGTATGTGCTTGGTTGGGTCAGGAAGTGGTTTGTATTACACTGTCAGCTTTGTAAAAAGAACGGCAAATTCTGGAGGAGCATTTAGTGGCAAGAGGGATAATGGCTCTGTCAGTCAATTCAGGAAACAGCTCTTAGGAAATACACTTTCACCAGGGCATGAGTCGGTGAGACCAGATGGATGACCATAGTGGATGGAGCTAGTGCTTATATTTCAGACTGGACTAATGCACTTGACTAAAGGGGTAAAGCTTTCAGTATGTTTGACCAACATTTACATTTTCAGTTGCTTCAAGTAGAGTACAAGATTTCTCTTGAAATAATTTTATAGTGAAAATAAGATGTACAGAATATCTTGATTCAGCATGGACAACTTCATAGAAGTATTAGCAATGGACAGTGTGGAAGCTGAAATAATTGAATCCTCTCAAACCATGGAGATGTTGCAAGGAAAAGGAAAAATGGTTTTGACCAACACATTTTGGGTACATTTTCTATGAAAAAGAAAGTGTATCCTTAAATGAGAGGGACAGGTTATGAACTGCAGTCTTCAGGTCAGCATGAAGAGAAAGGACAGGGAGGTGGTACAGAAACTTCTGAGTTCTAATTCTGTGTCAGGTCAGTTAAAATCTCCTAGTGTTTTTCTTTTATTAGAAATGAATTTATCTGGAAGCGCTTTGCACTTGCCATAGGCTAAAAGAACACACACTGGTGGTGCACACAGTGTGCTTGCGACCAGCTGCAATATGGCAACGTCATGCCAAGCAGTCATTTGTCCATGTGTCTGAGACACCTGATACAAACACCAGTTACTGGCATATTGAAATGTGTATATATTCAGTCTCCCCTGACTCCTTTGGGTAAAATGATGTAATTACTTTTGTAAGTTTTGACTTGGATAATATAAACTGATAGCAGTGTAATGGAGCTAAAGCTTCTTAAAACTTAGGAGGATTTTGAATTATTGGTCTTGAGTGACACACTTCAGCAAAGTAAGGAGAGCTACTGTCAGCACAGACTGCTTTTATATATATATTAAGTCCCAATTTGTCTGCCGAAGCAAACAAAATTGTTCTATCCATCTCTCCTTTGAGTTGGTTCTCCCCCTGACCTGCTCTGTTTAAAGTGCTCTGTTTTGCAAAAGGGAAACCATGGCACAACATGATTAATATTGATGTTACACCTGGGCAGTGCAGGATGCACAAGTGTTGGAACAAACCAGCTGCAACAAAGACTTGAATGTTGCATTATCTCTCAAAATAAAACATTTTGCAAAACAAAACTACTGAATGTTTCAGTTCCAGGAAAGCTTAGCTTTTCAATCAAAGTCTATACAAACTTCAGCATTCTTATCTGAGAATACTGTACCATTAAAAACAGTCTTCACTGTTTCCCCTGCTTAGTGGTTAATGCAGCTGGAGTTTGTATGATTGTCTCCATCTCATCACAAACAGCAATATTTTCACTGGTCACCATTTGTTCAGTTTTTAGACTGGCTTATGTTTTAAGAGGTGATAAAAATTTTGAACAGTTAGTGCAAGGCTTCTTACACCTCAGCAGATTCACCTGAGCATTTATTACTAATTTATTACTAATAGTGTTCATTTCCTAATCAGACTTATGCATGAGACACAATTCTGTGTGAACCTTTTGTAATTCTAAAACAGAAATTGTCATATAGCTCATTGGTTTGGGTTTGGAGCTTTCTTGCAGGCTGAATTGTTTCAACAGGTAAGATAGTGACAGAGGCCTGATTGTGACCCTACTTAGTGCAGACTTTAAATTTGGAGCAACTTTGTGGTCATTGGCATTAAAATAGTACTAATGAGGGAAGAACAAGAATTATGAAACTATTGGGATCAATGAGGGCAAAACTGAGAGCCTACATAAACAGTAACCTGATAAATACTTTCATTTATTCTTGTTGATGTTTGAGGTTGTTTTAGCTTACTATTGTCATTTTTCCCACAGAGCTGCTCAGAAATTGAACCTTTCTTCCAAAAAGAAGAAGCACAGGCCTTCTGCATCATCTGTTCCTGAATCTCCTCTCTTCTCTACCTGCTTCAGCAGTATCCTTCAGACTTCCCCACCCCCTGCACCACCATGTTTGTTGAGGGCAGTCAGCAAAGTGAAAGACACTCCTGGTTTGGGCAAGGTAGGCCTTGCAAATATCACCGAAACACTTATTTTCTTTGGCAGAAGATTTTATCCTTGTGCAAAACACTAAGGAAAACCATGTCCTCTCTCAGTTGGCTTTACTGTGGCTGATACCTGAACACGTGTAAAAAGGCCTAACAACTCGAGTTAACTAATGCAAGTGAATTTCTAATAAAGCTAAAGTTGACTTAACACAGACAGACCTAATTGTGCAGCAGTTATACACTTCAAAGCCCAGCTACACTAATGCACCTGCATTGGGACCACAGTGCTGCCAGGTGGAGTTAATGTCCATTCTGCCAGGAGGTAATATCCATTCTGGGTTTCAGGAGTAGTTTGTCACTGTGGCTGTATAAACTGGATAGCAGTTGCTTGCTATGGCATATTTTGTGTTCCTGATCCCTTGCTTTCCAGACTGGTGTCTTGGCTGTAATTTCTTTCTGGCTCATGTTTGCTGGCTCTCTTCCAGTACATCTACCTGAACAAAACCTATGCTGATAATGATAAATTGCTCCTTTTTCCTTCTGTCGTGTTATTTCCTCCCATTCTGCATAATCATTCCCTTTTAAAATACTGTTTAGGTGCATATGTATGTTGAGGTGATGGAGGAGGTGGGTATACAGTTTGCTGTTGCTTTGTAATTTGTCTGAGTGGCCCTTCCTTTTTCCCTGTTACAAGTGGAGAGCCTGGCATATTACATCTGGGAATATGCACATGCAGTTGCTGAGAAAAGCAGTTTGCTTTAATCAAGGTTGTTTCTTATGCAAGCATCTGTGTGCATAGCTTTTCCATATTCCTTGAATACTAAGCAGTGACAATGAATTTGGTGAAAGTTTTTGTTCAGAGGAGAAACTGTAATGTATGATCTAGGATTGCTGAGCATAGGATGGGCTTCAGAATTTTCACTGCTGATTTTGGATACTCGCTTTCTTATATTGTGCAGTTCCAGGGTTTCCTTTCAAAGAACAATGGTATTACTTTCATGGCTGGTTTGATGCCTGTTTGAAAAGAGATTCCCTCCACATGGGGCTCCCTTCCTTTCCTCTGGCCTGGTAGGTGGAAAAAAAATGTAGAAATCTGTCATGATCTTATAAAAGTTTAATAGGGATACATATTCTGATTTTAGTGGGGGAAAGAGGAGTAAACTGGAACCTGTTCATTGTTATAAGAAGTTGCTACAGAATAGATTTACAATAGAAGCCATTCTCTCAGGAGTCTTACTTTTCTGTGCTTGGGACGAGTTACCTCTGAATAAAAATTCCATTGAGGAATAATCAAGGGTGTGTTCTTGGAAACAGGAGCTCATCTCCCATCTTGGACTGCGTCAGCACTTTTCCGGATTATTATTTTCATATGTCCCAAGGAAAGGGTCTACACATAGCTCTGTCTGAACTTTCCAAGCTGATTTGAGCCTTTCTTATTCCTCTCACCACTGGTTTCCAGTGGAGAGGGCTTGGGAAGCAGTTTTGCAATACTCCAAAACAGACCTGTGATTGGCTTCTTCAAAACCATGTACTAGAACAAGGTCCAGGCTTTCTAGCTATGCAAGTAAAACTAAAATTTTGCAGCCTACATGATGAAGGAGGATATTTCTTTTCACTTCAGACTTACTGTCCCAAAGCTATCAGAGTATATAAGTAGCTAAGAGGTTTTAACACATTGACACACATGCTTCTTCAAAGCAGAAAACCAAATTAGGTTATTTCATATAGTCAAACTAGAGAAAATTAAATTTTTTCCACATTTCCATTAGCAAAACCTGCAGTTTCTGGAAGCCAGTTTCATTTTTCACCTTTTTGGTTTCTTTTAGGAGGCACCTTATAATTATGACCTGAAGCTTGTATACTTTCATCAAAGTTTCCCATCAGTTTACCTCTGTAGCACAATTTTAATTTTAATATGTCAAAAATAGATGTGAGGCACAATAAGTAAATAACTTCAGGATAACAATGTAATTTATCTGTCAGACTGGAAAAACTTTAGATGAGGTAATGGAATTTCCAGCTTATTTACTTTAAATTTTCATTGTTTATATGTGTTCTGTAAAGTGTGGTTGGGATATGTTTTGATAAAACCAGTTACTTTTCTCAGCATTTTTTCTCATATAGTGTTTTCTGTAAGGGTATAAATTTATTAAATATGAATTCATGTGGAGGAAGTGAGTTCAGGGAAGCTAAATGTTGTTTTCAATAATTTAGGGTTTTTTCCTGGTTTGTATTTAAATAGCATTTTACCAGCAATCTCAGTGTGATAAAACTTTATTTCCCTTTGGGTTTGAGTGGGCTGGGCAATTTCTAAGGTGACAGTTTGTTACTGGAAAGTCTGGTTCACCAGAACTGGAAGGATGGCCGTTGCCAAGGATTGTGGATTTCTGAGACTCTGGGGGACAGCTGTGCATGGGCTCCCTGGAAGGCAGGCTCACTCCTGCAGGGCTGTGAGCCCTGGCACAGACACTGGGTGTTACTGGCTCGGTGTCAGCTTGAGAGCTGTCAGTTTTCCAGGGGAGATGGGATATCCAAGATGTGAAGGATAGGAAGTTGAGTAAATCAAATCTTAGACTTTGAGGGTAAATTTAATTTCACAGTTTTCTAAAATGAATTTGCAAGCAAACAGTTGCTATTTTATATTTTCACTCCTACTAGAAATTTCAAAGATTCTACTTCTCATTGCAAAATTAATGTCAATGATTTATTTAAAATTATAGAATTTCTCATCTGTAATGTGTAGGCATATAAATTTTTTAAAAGTTAAAATAGGAAGATCTGCCTATCATCAATATATTTAAAAGTTAATTAGCAGTGCATTTAGGATGGATAATGGCAACAACTCTCTGCTGACGTGTCTAAATTGACGAAAAGGGTATAGTATTAGAGAGTATATATTCAGGTTGTATGCTTCATGCCTTTTATTACAGAATGCCTTGCAAATCAAAACTGTGCCAGCCTGGACTTTGGAAGAAGTATTATTTGAAATCTGAAGTTCAGCTTCACAGAAGCAGGAAGATGATATTAATAATGAAATGGTGGGACTGCATAGTCAGCATTTTACTTTGATGTTAGATACACCACTGAGCCTGGCAGAAGTACTGCATTGTCAAAGTGAAACAAGCAAAGGATCAGATTCTTTGTTGCACTCATTTCCAAATAGCTCTTCCTGATGCTAAATAAAAAGGTGTGACTCTGTTGTAAATATATTAACAGGGGTGCTTTCATGGGTCATAATTTATCCAGGGATTTGTATTTGCTGGTAGAGGGAGATGATCTTGAGTGGTAGTGGGGTATCCCCACAGTCAGTTCTTGAGAGTTTTCTTTCAGGCTGAGTGACAATCCTGCTCCATAAACTGCTACAGCTTAAGCATAATTTCTTCTCTCTCTGCTGTCCTTGAATCATCATATTCTGAGTAACAGATTGCTTTTACTGAGTTTACCCAGAGAGAAAGTGCTACTGTTCTGGATGGTTGTACATGATTTTTCCCCAAATCTCATAGTTTTAAGTCTGTTGTTTCCTTCCTAACAATAAGCCAAAAAGAGAGCAAAAAGGCTTTCTGTGCAGAAATAATGAGCTATTCCATGCCTGCACTAAGATTAACTACTGTAAGGCCATTCTAGTAAGGTTTGCTTAGATTTGCTCCCCAGTCTGCTTTCCTCCGTCCTCCCCTCTACACCTCCTCTTTCATTTTCTGTCAAACAAAATCAAAAGTAAACCAATACTTTTGATGAAAATCTGAAATGTTCTTTCTATGAAAGATGTTGTTTTGCTGAATCCCACATTCGACATGAAAAACAGCTGGAATGAAAAATTTTCTGCCAGCCTGAATAAATAGGTTGTTTTCAGGTGGCAGGGGGTTAGAATAAATGGATGTGGTCTCTGTTCTTTCTTTCATCTATTATTTTTCTGTGTGTAGTCTTATAAACCTCTGTCACTGAGAGGTATTTGTTATGTTTGGGCAGAGATTAGTTTACTTTTCTTTATATATATATATATATTTTTTTTTTTTGGTGTGGATTTTTGTTATTTGGTACTTATTAATCTCAAAATAAAATAGCAATGCTTGGGCACTAAAATAATCCCTATGCAAAAGGTTTCTACCAGGGAGAAGCAAGTCACCATTGAACTTTCTTCAAGTGGTCTTTTCAACCTATTAAAAAAGCAACTGCAATTTGTGATTCTGTTTACTGTGACGTGGTATGAATGAGAGATGTGGTAGCTGGTCTTCTGGCATCAAGTACAGGGCTGAGCATGGAGACTGGCTGGGAGGGGCCATGAATTGGAACCAAAACATAGCCAAATGGCAGGAGTGGCCGCAGGAAGTTGGCAGTGTGATAGATGCTCCTGAGTCATACACCTTTCTGCCAAGGATCTGTAGTAAAGAAAATTCAGTTAAAAATAATTTTTTGGTGCCTGGTTGAAGAATCACAGCACAGTATTTGATTGAATTAAGCCCAAAATCTACTATTCACTTTACAGAAGTCTGCAGCTTATCTTTTTCTCACATTCATTTACATAAAACTGTATAAGGAAGAATCAGAACATTTTGTCTGACCTGAAAGTGTGTCTACCAAACCAACACAGTATTTGCCAAAAGTAACAGTGAAGAAATCTCTCATGCCCAAGCAATTCAGGTTTGTGAGTAGATTCACAACAGTCTTTTGCCTGGGACAGAAGCATATGCCAAAGCTTTGGGTTCACAAACTGCTAGTATTTCAGCTGTCCACTGCCTTAAAATAGTTTTTGTTTACTTTTCATTAAATCTAGCAACAATTATTGCACTGTCTTTGGCATGCTTTAATCCAAGCTATATAACTGCAATAAGGGCGTTAATAATGAGTAACTATTATATTGGCTATGGCCTGTATGAATCATTATGTGAATAGTCTTTGTCAAAAGATGTTTTCAGTGGCCATGTCAACTCTTTGTATCAGTGCAGGGAAGTAAAGAGATGTTCTTACACTTATGTGATTTGCAAAGTTGATTTGAAGGGAATGAAATTGATTCGCATCTTGTTTAAGTCCAAAAGGTAAAGGAAACCTCCTTTACCTCTATCAGAGTTTGCATTTTGACCTGCTGATTGATGGATGTCAGGATTTTTTTGTCAACATTAGGATATATATTAAGCGGGCATTTATGAAAACCTGTGCTACGGTCAGCAAAACAGCCAGCACAACTTGCAAAATATGTTCTGTATTTCACTTCACTGCCAACCATCTTTAAGGTTTTTCCAGAAAGAATGAGAAGGGGTTCTCTTTCCTTTGTAAAGCAGAGATTCTCTCTTCATCCTTCAGGTGTACAGGGGCAAAAGTTAACGGATAGATGACAAAAGTGATTTTAAACCCTTTATCACAGAAAACAATTTCTATGTGAGAGCTGTTTTTTTCCCCCAAAGTTACCATGGCTACTGAAAGGTGGGAGGATGACCCCTTGAGGCATTTAAAGAAGACATATGTGTTCATCTTTGTTGTCAACATGATTGTTGTACAAATTAGTTAGTTCCACTTGGAATGAAATCCAGGTGGCCTTTTGCCCTCCAGTCAGAATTGCTCAGAACTGTGTTTTTCTTTGTGAAATGTACTCTTTGGACCTGGTGGAGGCTTTCTTGCACTTTGCCTAGATTCCTGCTAGATGAGATTTTCTAGGAGGAGTTTTAAGCTCAAGCTGCTTTAAGTAAAAGGTGAAGTTTTTAGAATCTGGAAGAATTGCTGTTAGCAAAAGTCTCTCACCTTTGTCAATCATGTTTTCTATGAACACTTAGTTTGCCTTTCTGTAAAGTAAAGCTTATTCTGGATGTGGAAGTACTAACCCAGGCATGCCAGAAGCCTGTCAGATTGCATCTTGGTTGACTTTGAGGTTTAAAGTAACATGTATTTTAAAGAAATTTATATGCAGTCATATTTTCCCTGACTTAAAGAACAGCTCTAACTACTGTTTCATCTCTTTGTGAAGCTTTAAGAAGCTGCTACTTCATGGAAACTAGGAGCATTAGAAGTGCTCCACCAGTGTAGGCACCTATCTTTCTCTTCTGTTAATTCCTTTGTCTCTGCTGATTTTCCATAAAATAAAGCCATCTTTCAAACTAGCAGACATCTTCCTCTTCACTGGTGGGGAGGGTGGTGTGAAAACTGCAGCAGAGAAAATGAGGTTTTCTAGAGAGTAACTTACAGTCCTTAAGTGAAACTCTTTGCTTTGGGAAAAAAAGATCTCTTTCCATATATCACAGAGAAAAACTTGTATCCTAAGCTGAGTACCAGCTATTGGTGATAGCAAATATGGACAAGAGACTGTTGCTCCTTAAATTACTTTTTTTTTTCTCAAAGAAATAATGAAAATGCTGTTTCTCCCTGTAATGACATCTTCCTAGGCGTATTCAGAAATTGTACTGATGAACTTGTGAGCACAAGAGGTGGCTGGAGGAGATTTCCAGGTGGAATTGGACTGGACAGAAAAAATATTAAAAAGGCTGCACCTCAACTCACTTTGATGACATTTTATTTCTGTGTTAGAAGAATCAATCTTTTTCTGTGTTTCTTTTATAGTACATTTCACCCAGGAAAAGAGCTAAAAAGTCTAGTTTTTTATTGTTTACCTTGGTCTATTTTGATGATATTTTCTGTGAACAAAAGGAAAATTAGCTTGCTCAAATCACTTCAGGGTGGTGGTACTAGGTTTTGTATGTTGCTAACTGACTTTATTTATCCAGCACCCTCTGCATTATTATATGATTTTATGCCCAGCAATCTATAAATTTTATACTAGTTGACTCTTTTCTTGATTCAAGTTGCTTAGTGGCAGGAATGACCGTAATTTGTAGGCTCCTACTTGGCTACGGGCCTTATACACAAGGCTCACATTGGTCAATTAGTTTGACTGTTTTAATGTTGATCACCTAATGAAGCCACAGAAACCTTTACTCTTGCTCACCTAGTAAGTACGCTTTTAACATATTCCTGTGTTGTTGAAATAGTATGACAATACAGTGGCCACCTATTTTAAAGTCTTAATCTCTGAAGGACATGCAATTTGAATGAAAATTACTGGATTTTTCTAGGATATAAAAACATTGTTTTTAATACTGATCTCCTCCAAGTTTTTCTGAGCTATTGTATTTTTATTTACTTTGCTTTTCAATTCAGGTGGTACTGCTGGTTGATATTTTGGGGCACTTTGATAGTTCTGCTTAATAACTTCCGTTTCCTTTTTAAGACTTTCGGTAGTACTTCCCGAAATGTCCTCTTCTTCCCTGCCCTCTTCTCTACATGCCTTACCTCATTAAATTAATTTTTAAATTCACGAGGAAGAGATTAGTATAAATCAGGAAAGTCAAGATGACAGGAACTGAAAATTTCAAGAGTATTTCTCAGCCAATGCTGAAGAAGGAGTTTAAATACTGGACAGTGTGCTAAACCCAGGACCGTGGTGAGTTTTCTTAGATCTTAGGCAAGTAGCAGGCACTGTACTTTGAGCAGTCAGCTGTAGACCTTATTACAATTCCTTTTTCTTTAAAATTTCCTAAAGCTCTTCTCCTCCCAGCCTTTTCCTTTGGTGTTTGACTCCTCTCAGCACGTGTTGGAGAGCAGTGGTGCAGGCGGGATGGTGACACTGCAGGAGGCTCTGCTGTAGCACTGCTGTAACATCATGGGATAATGATTTGTCTGAACCTCCTGGTTTAACTGCAAGGTTATTCTGCTTTCTCTTTTTCTAAAGGTCTGGGCCTTACGTCATTTCTCTGGTACAATGCTGACTTCAATAGATAACTAGCTCAGCTGAGGAAGAGCCAACATGAACTGCATTTTAATACTGAGAATACCATTGGAATGTATGTCCTCTGATTGAGTCTCACCATTTTTTGCCTTTTCCCTTAGGATTCAAACCCATTTTGGGGAATATCTCTTTATTGACATTGATCCATATTTTGTGCTGTTATGACAAGCATGTATCCCCATGTTTTGAGTCATTATATTCTTAGGTTTTTCTTCACTCTTTAGTGCCACCATTATTGCCACCTTAGGATGTGATTCATGTTGCTAGCTTAGGTGATCACTACCTTTCTGATCTAGGCTGGTCATATGTATTCCTCTTGTGGAGGAAAGGAGAGAATTGGGCTGACTTGCCTACTAGATGTACCTTTCTTTTTCAGTTGATTACAGAGGCAACACAGACAGCTGCCTTAGAATGAGATATCTGTATTTTGGCTGGCTCAAGTAAGGTGAAATGAATCTCTCCCTGAGTAGGAACACAGGCTCCTTCTTGTGTTCTGCTCTGAACCTTTAATAGAGGAGCCAGCTACTGTGAGATACAAGTAACAAGGTGCTTGCAGAAAGTTCTAGGTACTTTCATCTCTCATCTGCATCCTCTGCTTTCTGCTATACGGCACCCAGGTCTGGTTGAGCAGACCTGCATGCAACTGAGCAGGTTGCATAAAGCAGACAGACCTTCGTGGAAAAGGACCAAGCAGACTTTTTCACATTTGGCCTTAGGCCAATCGAAGCAAAGTTAAACTGCTCTTTATTGAGTAAAGGACCGGAGATGTTCAGTTGTACTTCTGTCAGGGTGGGTCTGTAAAGATGGTCATAATGTGCACACCTGTTAGATTAGAGCCTCTGGCCCTCAGATGGCCAGATTTCCATTGCTCTGTAATGTGACCAGTAAATCGCTTCCAGGGAGGAATCCTTCCCAGAAGTGTAGGCAGTGTGGCTTGGGGTTTGGAAACATTTCATTAGTGGATCTGGATTCCTGATAGCCAGATCCCATTTTATTTTCCAAATGTAAATAGACTTTCTTTTCTATATTGTTGCCAAAGTGATTAGCAGTTAAATTATCTTTCATTGGAAAGTGAGATATGAAATACCAGGTATGAAAAGTAATACTTCAATGTTCCTATTTCTCATTGTAGACTCTTTCTATATTGTAAAGATAAAAAACAAAGTTTTTTTTTTTTTCATATCAAATTGATATGAAAAATGAGGAGGTATTTCAATACATAGTTAAGGCCTGTGAGGCTCAAAACCTCTCCTATAGCACTCAGAAGTAAGAAAGGAGTGGGTGCACCTGTGATGGGTGTGGATGGACAGGTGTATATGTAATTCTCACTGTACATATGGTGTGTACATTTGCATCTAGAAACATGTAGGTGAATGTGTGTGTGTGTATTCATCTCCTCCTCCCCACCAGTACAGTGGAAATATACAGGAAAAAGCTATATGTGGAGTTTTAAGCAAGTTTTCTGAAAAAATTGTAAGGCTAACTGGCTATAGACTTCTTTTTTTTATAAATGAGCAGATTTTTTTAAAGAGAACTCAACATTCCCCTAAGATATTGTCACAGATTTTAATCCAGACTAATATACATTTTCTTGCTTACTCCAATCTTCCAATACAATGCATTATCTTTTTTCTCCTATGTGGTGATTGAAAATGCTTATACAAATAGCAGCATTTTACATAAAATTCTCTAGGTGTGTGTGAGACTCTGTTGATCCCAACAGCTTTCACCCCTATTAATTGCTACTGGATTTTTCCACAGATCTGTTCAATTTACAGTGCTTATACTGAAGGAGAGACAGAAAAAAATGTGTTGGCAAAATGGGGTGTGTATTAAAATGTCAGGAGGAAAGCTGTACAATAACCTTTACAGCATCACATACCTTATTAGAGAAACATAGATGTGGGAAACCTTAAAAACTGTTGATCCTTTCTTCCCTGCTCCTTTTTTCCCACGAAAAAATATGGCATACTTCAAACCATATGGTGTAAGAGTAATTATCTTAAATGTCTTACCCCTTCTTTCCACCATTCAGTATTGCTGGAGTTTCCTCCAAATACAAATCTTGATTTGCAGTAAAAATCTATTCTTGACTAGCTTGGCTGCAGCACCTGAGCCCAGATTCTGGAAGCAGTGTGACTAGAAAAGCTGCTTCCCCCCTTCCCCACCCACCCCCAAAAAAATCCCTTAAGTATTGCCCACTGTCAGCTCTGCGGAGCAGTGGTGAGGTTGTGCTTGCCCAAGCTCCAACAGAGGCACGGGGGGCACGTCTCTCCTGGCCACACAGAAAGAGAAGGCATCACCCTGACTGATAACAGTGTGTGCTGAGCACAAGGAGGCCCAGGCTGCTTTTGGGAAATGGAATACCAACACAGGGGAGGAAACAGGATTTCCCCAGGGCCTCGTAGTCTGTGAGCAGAGGGAATCATGAATCTCCTCAGATGGGAGGGAGTTATTCATCATAAAGACTATTATGCCGTGCAAGGCATTGCTGAAACAGAACACCACCAGGCTGTTTCCTATCTTATCAGGGTATATTAATAATGCAGTAGTAATAATAGAAGTACAAGTTAAAAATAACTGGATGGGCAGATAAGCAGAGTTCTTGAGATTAAGGGTATTTGGAATTGCTTCAAACAGTTAATTGCAGAGCAGCACATAGAGGGAGATTTGCCTTTATTATTTTCTTATTCTTCATTTTATCTCTGAGAGCATTATTTCTATGGTTTTACATAGACACTAATAGGCAGAATATTTCCTCAAGAATTCAGACTGTTCTTTTTTATCTCCAAAGAAATGAAGTACCTTTTGCTAATGCATCTAATTCAGTAGGGATTAATAATGCTGAATAAGAAAACTATTTTGATTATTAGCCTTCCTCTACAAAAATCTCTTATCATTTTCTCCTCCCACTCCCATCCCACAGTATAAAGGCAGACAAGACACTACAAGTGCCAGATATTCAGGCTTCAGGACAAATGGATGCAGATTGTTCCCCAGAGGTTTGTAAGCTCCTTTTGGATTGCAGTGGCATGAAATCCCCAGAGTCTCTGAATCTCTTCAGGTGTAATAGGTGGGTTGGGCAAAGAGAAATGTGAGTACCAGGTTCTATGGTACTGGATGATTGTGCTACCCCCTAGTCATTTTTTGCACTACTTATGTCTGTCAGTCACTGACCTGTCAGGGCTGTATCAGATTTTGAGGCCTCTCTATGATTCTTTCCCATAGAATTAAAGTAATGACTCAGAACTGTATTTCGGTCCCTTGGTGGGTACCAAAATGTGCCTTACTTAGGGCATGAGGCTGCTGTCACTTTGATTTCAAGTCCTATTTGCTGAGCAATTTTCGGGACACTCAAATCCTGCTCTCAGTGAAATAGTACTGAAGCTAGTGCAATGCACAGTCATTTCACACAGCTGCATCTGAGCAGTACTGGCCCACTGAGAGATAAAACTATCAAGGGAAGACCATTTGATTGAACATACAATACATTGATGGAGCAGCAGCTTAGCAAAGAACTGCAGCACAACTATTACTTCACTGTTTTTCTGGAAAGCAACATAATTTGTGAAACTAGCAATATTAGAGCTTGGTGTTAAAGATGGTAAATCATATGTAATCCTGCTTTTAACATGGTTTTAGTAATCTAAAAACTGTCTCCTTGGAATACTGTTATTACTGAAGAATTCAATCTACTGTACAGAATAGTTCATCACAGTTGGTTGCCACGGGAATATCCTGCATGTATTGTCAGATTAAAGACTTAAATATTGGTTTCTTCAGTAACGGGAGAAAAAGAAAGCCCTTTGGAGGGGATGGCATGAGTCAAAACTCGGGGTGGGGTAGGAGGAGGTGGAGGGTGTCAAGGACAAAAGGATCTATTACATGCACATTGATCCTGAACTTTCTGTGCATGACATTAGTATTGTAAGTGTTCAGCACAGTTTGAGGGTTAACTTCTGAAACAGTGGTACACTGTTGGCTGACCACTCTTCGTCATGAAGGTTGTACCTCCACTTAAGGCAAATGGTGTAGATTAGAGCACCAGGGATGGACATAACAGTAGGTGAATTCACCAGCTTCATGCTCAAGGTGAAGCAGTGAAAGTAAGTAAAATACACTGGCCAATGTGGACAGGGGACAGACTCCATTTACCTGTGCTTACTCTTGACAAAAACAGTATGTGAAACATTTTAATCTTGTGGGTTGGGTCACTGAAGCACTTTGAGCACATGAATTCATATGGATGGTGAAACTATCAGGGTTCATAGTGTTTTACACAACCTGCCCAAAATCTGTGTCCATGATACTCATTAACCATAATAGCTGGTCTCATGCTATTAAGCCTATCAATCCAAATCCATATTATCTTCCTTTTGTTTCCTCCCTATAAATTCACAAATGTTTTTCGTCTACCTGTCCATGACTCTGACGTGCATCTCATGCTGCTTATCTCAGTTTTGCTGTTGCACCTCTATTAGCTGGGATGATCTCACCACTACTGTACCCTTGGGTGACCTCTTTCCTGAACCTGCAATCCTTCTACCTGTGCCTGTTCCAGTCTGAGCACTGCATCTCAAATGTGTACATTTCTTCCCGTTCAGGAGGGATTTTCTTTTTTTCCCTGACGAGATTTACATACACATAAGTAAATGTTTCATTCTTTGTTGCATCCAAAGGGAAACAAAGGGGGAGAAGGAAAGATATGCAATAAATTACCAAAAACTAGAGCTGAGGTATAAAAATTGAAACTGCTTTTCTCATATGTCTGGTCTGCCTTTACAAAATTCTCATGCAATAATCACAAAACAGAGGTTTATGAGACAGTCCTTGTTTTAAGGCACTGTTGGTGTCCCCCATCTCGCAGGGCAGGATTCTGGAGACTTGGCCAGGGGACTAAGCAGATCTACAAAGAGTACCATAGAGGCAGGCAATTAACATTTTCTTACAGATTTCCCAGTTAGTGTCTAGACAGAAAATATTTAAGGTAGGCACATGCCCAGTGCTTATTTTTTCCTCCTCACTTTTTCAAGGAAGCTCTGAAAGAACTGAAAACACTTTTGAGGCTCTAAGAGTTTTTATAGGAAGCCTTTTGTATCTCAGTGGGGTTTTTTGTGATTTTCTGGGTTTAGTGTATGTTACACAATTATTTATATCAACCTGTCTCTTCTAGAGGGTAGTCCTAGAGAGTATGGAAACACAGATAGAGAGGATATGTTCTAGCTAGCAAGGGAAGCTTAGGTACCAGACTCTGGACAACACTTAGCTTTCCTTTCTCTGCAAGTTATACTTTACCTCTCTCAATCACCCTTTCACTTCTGTTTAGCTTGCACCCTCATAGAACAATTTTTTTTTTCCTTTATTGTTGAGGTTCTTTTACTCCTGTGAAATAGAAAACTATTCGCCAAATACTCTGCCCCCCTTGAAAATCTTTTAAAAGTACACTATGAAGTAAACATGTCTGTTTCTTAGTCCAGGATCAAATGACCTGACTAGATGGATAAAGCAGAGCTGTAGCGTGGGAGCAGCTGGACTGGAAGCATGGGTCTGCTTGATGATTAAAGAACAATGATTTAATTAATTATAGTTGTATCTTTTGTACGGATCATGACCAGCTGAATAAGATGTTCAGAAGGGAGTGTGTGTCCTTGGGCTGGAAGAGCTCCACTAAGGAACGTATGTACGTGCTGACTTGGAAGAGCAGTCGGCTTGTGAATAGGCACAAATGTATGATAACTTATTTGGCTGCAAAGTTGGATCCGCCTGTGTAACCTTATAAAAGAGCTAATCAAGAAAATAAAGTCAGTGTGGCAGCCAGTACTGACTCGTGCTTTCTCAGTCACCACAAATGGTGCTCTGTGTGAGGACTACTTGGAATCCAGTGGTGACTCTCTAATCCAACGGTGAAACTAAATGGCCACAGCCTTCGATCAGAAGGCCGCCAACCCATGTTGAATGGGTGAGTTGTGGGGTTAGAGCAGTGACATGGGGCAGTCTGCCTCGCAAGAACATGAGCTTTACTTACCTATTTTGCAATGGCTTTTGCATGCTTCTTGCTACGAACTTTCGGATGCTGAAACTGTTCAGCTGGTCGTGATCTGTACAAAAGATACAATTATAATTAATTAGTCATTGTTCTTTTAACATCCAGCAGACCTGTGCTTCCAGTCCAGCTGCTCCCACACTGTAGTAACATGCTGTCTCCCTCCCTTGCTCTCAACACCTTAATCCTTATAGCACTGCTGCCCATCCATGCCTTTTGATCATCTCCTTGGAGGAGTGTTTGCATCTTCCTCCTTACTGGCTGAGACAAATGCACACAGCCTTACATTGCAACATGCTTACTTGTTTTGGTGTAAATTATTCTAGTCCAAATTTGTAATGGTTGTTCAAAAGTCCAGCTGATAAAAAACTCCAACCATGAACAGTTAAGGACCAGTAATCGATTTTATTTTGATACTTTCTGGAGACTTGACCTGTTATACTTCATAATGAGCTATGTTTTAGTAAATTGTGGAAATGCAACAAATAGCTAAGATCTGAATTAGAAGCTGAATTGAGTATTTGTCATGTAAATGTTACCATCTGAAATGAATTTCTTTAGAACTAGGTATCAATACAGATTTTGAATAAAAGGCAGAAGGATGTAAAGCTCTGTAAGATTGACTGCTTTGAGAAACTCCCTGAACCAAATTCAGCTATGACTCTCACAAGCAGGAGGCAAATAGTTTCATGAACGCCTCATTTCTGCTGCTGGGATTTCAAGAATGGAAGTATAAACTGCACCTTGCTTTTGTCTCACTCGGCAAACCTACATCTGCTGTCCTTGTTCCTACCCAAGAAGACCACTCATGAGAGCAACATGTGGTGACTGGAGTTTAAGGATTATTTAGGACAGCAGTTGCCACACAGTGGGCAGAAGTCCCTCTGGCAATTTCTTGTTACTGTGTGGGAATATACAGGAATTCTGTTCTTTCCCTTCTCAGAGCGATGCCATGCTGGAGAAATCAAATTTTGAAAGAGGCCATGGGAGCCTGTTTCATTTTAATGTCTTTTATTGTATCCCAAAATGGAAGCAGAATGGAGAGCTAGTTTATTAAAAGGAGAGTTTTAAGTCCTGATATTTTCTAAATTCAGACAGCTAGAGATTCAGAGCCACGGAGGGAAGGCTGTTGGTGGTCTCTCAATGAATAGACAAATAGATCAGGAAAACCAGTGTGTGAGTTAGCAGTCTTGACTGAGAGCCCAAGATTAAACAGGCACTCACAATAAACAATCCTTTTGCCCCTTTAAATGGCCCTAGTCAAATACAGCTGAGGTATGTTAATAGGTAAACTGATCTGGATACAGTTTATGCAGTACCTGGTCTGTTTAGAGAACAAAATTGTCAACATGGCAGCTTCCTAGTTTTTAAGTCATTTCATTTAAAAAAAAAACAACAGACAAAAAACCCCCAGAAATAAATCTTCATTTATGCACATTGGGCAGGCTGACCCAGCAATCAGACCTTCCCAGCCTGTGCATGCAGAAGTCAAACAAAAACACCTCTGTCATGCAGTGATGACTTTTAATTTGCACAAACCAAATAGCTGCCAGAGACCACATCACTTCCAAGAGTATGCAGGAGGAGGTGGAAGGATGAGGAGGATTGTAGACTGGCAAGAGCTTCATATAAAGTGAGATGTTAATTTGCATTTGATGATACTGAGCTTGAAAATAAAGACTGTTGCAACCCCATAGTATAAAAATGCTTTTCCCTGTGCTTCTTTCCTCCGATAAGGAAGCCAATTAGTCTCTGTGTTACTGATCTTAGAGATAAGACAGATAAGGAAAAGTGAATCTTCCTGTCAATTCAGACTGAAAAAATCCCCAGCTTCACTCCTACTTCCATGCCTTTGTCATCATGGTTCAGATCTGGTCCCTTTGAAGAATTTCTTTTGAGCAGATGTTAAAAATGTCATAAAAGAATGAAGGAAGAAAAGTAAGAATGAACTGGAAATTCTTAGAGCTTGCCTGAATGAGAGCTTTACCTTTGCAGAAAGTACACAACGTGGTAGATAAATCATTAGCATAGAAGAAGCAATAACTTTGTCATTGTTGTGCAAATTGCTGTATTTTGTCATTTATACTCATCTGACCCTTATACTTGTGGATCTCTGAGGATGTTACTTGTAATTCATTGGTTTTCTTTCCTTTGAATTGCCAGTACAAGCAGTTGGGACAATGCTGAAAGAACTTAACTGATAATGGGAAGGTAGTGTAATTTCATGTAAATCAGATACAGAATGCAGTTTAGAGATTAAGGTAGTATTGTGATTATGAAGAGTTCCTTGGAAATCATTCTTCCTTTTCCTTGACCATGTGAGCTTTTTTCCTCTGTATTTAATACAGTGGATGATGATGTGCAGAGGGAAGATAGGCTAAACAAAGGAGACTGACAGGAGCAGTATCAAAAGTGTAAATGGAGGTGCAAAGGGACCAGTGTGCTGTGCTCATCTTCTTTCTTTTGTTGTTCTTTTGTTGTTGTTTTCAGCTACTTCATATCACAAATACACAATTTTTGGATTTTTTTTCTTTTGTTTGGTCACAGAGATGTTACAAGGATGCTACTGATGTATTTACATGGATTCTGCTTTAAGCCTCGGAATATTGTTCTCATAGGATGTTCATTGCTATATGCTTCTGCCAGACAAAGAGAAATAATTTCCAACTGAGAAATTAGGTGCTTCTAAGGACTAGCCTTTTAGAATAGTCTGCAGTCAGAAAGATGATAGACATGCATGGTTTCCTCTTTATGCAGCCTTGATTGAGACACGATGAGCATGCTGCTGGCCTTTGCAATGGATAATTTTGTTAGAACAACGTCCTCTGGGAAAGGCTTTTATACAGCAAGGATGACAAGTGTGGCAAATTGCTTACAAACCCCAGACCTAAAGGCTTCTCATTCTGAAAGCTGCCAGCCCACAGTACAGCAGTGCTATGAAGCTGGAATTCAGTACCTGTTTATGCTGCTGTAAAAAGTGTCACTTTATCCTAAAATTTTTGCTTATTTTCTCAGAATACTTGTTTTCACAGGCCCGACAGGTTTGGGAGGCCCAGAGTACAAAAACTTAGAGCAGGATCAAGTATGGATTGCTTGTCCTTACACCAATAACGAGAGAAGTGATCACCTCCTGATGAAGTGAAATAGGTCACTATCTTCTTTCCATTCCATTTCTGTTATACAAATTTTGCCTGCATCCTCTTGCCTCATAGTTTTTTTGCTTTTTATCTTTTCTATTTCTGCTGTTAACTGACATCAGCTGCCAAATTCTATCCCACTGCATTTCTTACACACTTTATAGTGGTTGCACAAGTGTGTATTTTGAGGTGTGCTGCTTTTCTGATCTGTGTATCTTCTGAGGTATTTCACAGTGAAAGGGCTCTTATTCTAATTGCTTACAGTCTCATAAGCAGAAGTAGTCTCTGCAGTGAAATGAAGAGGCAGGACATCATTACCACAATGGGTGAGAGATCTGAAAGGATTTATAGTCTAATTTGAGTTCATTAAGGACTTCGATATTTAACTCTTCCAGCCCTTTTTACTAAGTGTCTCTAGTTTTCTGCACTGCAATACCACTCTTACACTGCAGAATTCAGCCCCTCACTACAGCTTACCCCTCATTGCCTTATGCCTTTGCTTCCAAGATATGACCTATCCATGTTGTTTTACTTACTGCCACTTTTTCATCCTCCCACATTCATCTCAGGCCTGCCTTCCATGTTGTCTCCTTTTTTTGGACTCTGACCTTTCCTTTTACACCAGTCTGTGTCTTCACTCCCATGAGCTTCCCCCTGCAGTCCTACCAACCTTACTCTAATAAAAATGGAGGAAGATGCCTAAGACACAGCTGAAGACAAGATTGAGTAGATCAGGGCAAAGTTCTGTGAGATCAGCTCTGCTGATATGTGCTCACTTACACCTGCTAAAGATCTAGTGCCTAAAATCATAGTAGCTTGCACCTGATGTATCCTGTCTAATTTTCTTTATAGGTGGAAGAAGTAGAACTTAGTTTAACTCTAGTTAGGTGAAGAGGCATACAAAAGAACTGTAATTGGTGCAAGTGCCATTACTGCAATATCAAATGTCTGTATTAGCTGGTATTTGAGATGCTGCTTGCTAGAAACAGCATTTTAACAGAATTACCATAGACAGAATCTTCACATTCTCCTCCCCCCTGCTCAGATAATGCTGCTACTCACAGTGTGGGCCAGGGTGATGCTACCAGCTCCCTGTTACCCTCCCTTCCTGACCTTTCTCTGCTGCCTTTTAATGTGAGGATCTGCTACTATTTCTCCCATAATGCTTTTTATTTCTGCTGATTCCATGAGCTTTATTGTACCTTTAGGAAGTATTTGTATGTTATGAATTATATTTTGCTCCCACACTGGTTTCTCATTTCATAAACAAGTCTTACAAAAATCTCTGTGTTGGGCAGTTACATATAAATTTGATCCTTTTGTTTTCTTCAGAGGGAGGATAAGGTAAATGATGGATTGCATTAATAAAAAATGTGTATTGCTGCATGTAAACTGGTCCCTTATGGTATAATATACCTCTCTTCAGTCTGTATCAACAATGTGTTGAACAAGGCATTCATTTAGAAAAGAGGAAAAATATCATCTAGCCTGAAAGCTCCAGTCTAGAGTTAGTACAAAGTAAGGGTTAGTGAAACATACAAGGGCTTCTTTGTCTAAACAGTGTTCCAAGGAGAAAAGGTCAGGAACAACCCACCTGGAATGTGGAAACTTTGGGACCATAAACGAAGAACCCCATTTTCATTTTAACAAAGAGTGTGGCTAGATGTGTGCTCATTATTTTTTAGTATGCTTGCCTAGAAAAAGCTGAATAGGCTGTTCTGGCTTATGCATACAGTGGGACATGACAGAGTTCTCATGCTTTCCTGTTGAACTTAACTGTATGTGTTGTGTCAGGATGCATCCCAGTAATCCTAGAGCAATCTCAGGCAAATCTTGGCCTCTCCTAACCCATCCCTCCACTAAGAGGGTGTCATGTGAAATTCAAGTACTCCTGAAATGACTTACCATGTCTGTTACATCATGTTCCTATTAGCAAGCCTCTGGAGGTTATCAGCACCGTTAATTAATGTGCCATGGATATGCTAGAAGTTAACATCACAAATCAAAGTATATTTATACTACTGTTTTAGAAGTCAGAGAGTTAGAAAGTGTACATATTGAAACAAGAAAATCCTCATCATTCAGCCAAAAAAGTAACGCTGGATTTTCTGTCATTAAACTGACATTTACTGCTGTAAATAATAGTGACTGCTAAAATCTCTTGGCTTCCCCAGTGTACAAATCAACCAAACACGGATTAACTAGTTTCCTCTGATGTGGTTTACACTAATCCAATATCCTCTGATAAGAGGAGAAGGCCTTTAATTAGAATGCTTTTGTTTCTCATCTGTGTATGCTGTGGCTTCTCAGAAAACACTCTTTAGCTTTAGTCAAGTAAACTTTAAAAATCTATTACCTGAATAATGCCTGGGGACATCTATGCAGGGCTTTTCCTGGTATCTTAGGGCTGGATGCATGTGCCTCAAAATTAACTTGAACATTACCAGAAACAAGATGTACAGATTGCTCCTTCCCTTTCCTCAGACTGGAAAGTCTGCAGATGGGTGGTACTGCATCATATTCTCAGTCCCCCACGTGCTTCATTTCACATGGGAATGACATGAGGGATAATGGGGGCTCTAGGCAACCTTCCATGTGTTTTAGCACTGTTTTTTGTTCTTGGTTGCAAGAGCTTCAGGGTTGCTCTTGTGTGCTTTCTGTCGTCCTGCTGGCGGCCATTGCTTTTGCCTGAGAGTTTTTGGAGTGGGGCACGCTCCTGCAGCATTTCCTTTGGTCTTCGCATGCCTTTATCACAGTGATCCCATCTGGGTTTGTTCAGTGGGAATACAGATTTCCCAGGTATGCTGCTCTACCTTGGGAGCCCCTTGTATTGTGGGTACTGTGTGAATATTGGATTCAGAAGCTCAATGACTTTGTTGTCATACAGAAACCAAATTGGTCTCTGAGGCTGACAGGCAGACAGCCGGCAGAAGCTGTCTGAGTTGAATGGTTTCATTTTCAAGTTTTAGCAAAAACCAAGATGAAAGTTATTAAAGGTGACAGTACTAGAAGCCAGGTTCTTTGGCAATATCTGCACTTTCACCTTTTCTAGATGTCATTATGTTCTTCAACCTGTTATCAGTTTACTCTCTGGTACTGTCACATTTGCTGTCTTCTGTCCCTTTTGGTCATCAAATTTATAGCAAACTTATTAGGGGTTGAAGGTAAAGAGATGGGGAGACAAAAAAGAGGCTGAGCAGGAGAAGCAATAGTAAGTTACTTTATTAGAATACAGGTGGGCTGGTGGCTGAATAGCTTAACTGAAGTTTTTGTGTAATAAAGCAGAAAACTTTCCATCTTTCCATCAACATGAATGCCTGAAATACCTCGCTTGCTGAGGATGGGGAAATACTTAGTGCCTTAGAGCTAAAATATTCTCAAGAACCTGAGAAGATAACTCTTACATGACTTGTGTTTGGGGTTTTTAGGATTTTTGGTGTGTGCAATTAGCTGAGTCATTCAAAGGTTGGTGTTCCCAGTAAACCAGATTTTCTTCTATTTAGGAATTCTATAGACTCTCCACTCTGTGGGAATCAACAGTTGGTGAGGGAGTCACAGTTTTAACAGGGTTTGAGATTTAAGCAGGGTTGTCAAGTCTTCTATGATGCATATAGGACTGACTGCAGCTGCACCTCATCTCAAGCTCCCCTACAGCCAAAACTACATCTCCCAGTTTCGAAGCCTGGTGACGTGTCCTCCTTGTCTTCGGCCCTGCTGACTGATGTGCTAACTAGCTGTGCCTGGTGTCTTGGGCCAAGGAGGAGGAGAGGTGCATCTGGAGAAGTACATGTTTCCCAGACTAGCTCTGGGGTCTTGCACCATGTGAGTGGATGTGCAGCTGTCCCATGCACACAACAGGCTGTTATGTGACTCAGCACATGGAGTTTCATCTGCCAGAACAGGAAAAGGATGAATCTAACCTGACATCTGTTTTTGACTCCCTCAACAGACATTTTACACTCTCAAGAAGCACATCATACCTACGTGGATTTTCTCTTGACCATCTGAGAACACACTTAGAGTCCTTCACCACATGTACCAGTCTTCTACATTGTTGTGCATTTGGCTTTGCTGCAGAAAAGTATTGATTTAAGTAGCTGGGAATCACAGAAAAGAGGAAGAGTGAGAAGAGAAAAGGAAGTTACATCTTTGTCTTAATGAACATTTTTAAATACTATCCCAGGCAGAGAAATATTTATTTGATACACAATAATTTTGCAGTGTAAACAATAATCTCAGATGAAATCATGCTAAAAAATGACCTCTCAGTTTTTTACTTTTCTTCTTTTGCTTTTCTTTTTTCTTTTTCAAATACATTTGGAACATTTTCAGAAGACTGTGTGTAAAAGTATGGAAACTCACAGCTTGGGAGAGAGAACATTGATTTTATCATTTTCTATAGAAATATACATGCACAGACAGAAGCCAAGTCACTGAAATAGTCTGTGACAAATGGATCTGGTCCAGAAAAGTCTATGTAATTAGATTAGCCTTTGGCCTGGCAAACACTTCATAAAGTTCCGTTAATACAGCGTGAGAGAGCTAGTAAAATGAAGAGAAATTTATTGTGGGCTGAAATGGGAAGAAAACCAAAACAAGACTATTCTTTTTAATTTCACGGCAGTGAATCCGCTGGATAAATATGCTTATTGGTTGGTCATGATAAGGGTGTTAAACTAGGAATGCTCAATCAACAATCTCCATATTTTTTAGACCAGCATTCTAAAAATCTTTACAGCACTCAGATGAGACATCTCTCTTCCATCATGCACTGAAAAACTGATTGCTAGGGGCAGTTGTTGTTTTTAATGTTTCCCATCAGCTTGTTCAGTGTTGTTCATCTACTTTAGAAAAGAAGATAACATACAGGAGTAGGTTATGGTCCTACGACCTGAGGAAAACAGAGTGAGCTGTGGCAGAACTCATGGTTAAGAGGGCAGAAGTGTTGGCAGTGCACAGCAAGGACCCACTTCTATTCCTGTTCCTCTAAAGGCAATAGGAATTTTTTCATTGGCTTCAGTGGCAGCCTTATTGGGTCTTTGAAGGCCTTTGAAAAAAATCCCCCTTCATTTCCAATTACTGTTCCCTGTGGTGTCAGTGCAAAAATATGCATCTTCTGTCAGTGCAAAAGATGGCTCCACATAGAACTTCTTTCCCCTGCAAATTAATATTATAGCACTTCTTTTGTCACTATGTGGCTGAAGAAAGTACAGCCTTGTCCATTAAATACAGCATGACTTTGTTATGAATGCAGACAAACGGCACAGTAGGTTAATGCAGTAGTCTACCTCTAGACATCTGGGTTCACACCCTTGCTCAGACCTTGTGTAAAAATGAGTCTGTAGTCCCAGAGGACTCCTTAGCACACCTCATTCACAGTATTCACAGTACTCCTGCATGTTTTGGCAGGTTTCCACCCCTGTCCAGAAAAGGCTTAGGACTGGAATAGCAGCAGACCTTTTCCAGGTGAGAAATGAAGAGTGCTGATAGAGAACTGCAAGAAAATTGCTCAGGCTCTGCTTGTGGTAGATTAATAGAAATACCACCAATACCATGCAGCATTTTGGTGCTTGTTTGGACACTTCCACAGTGCCGTTTGCTCCAGGCAGACACAGTTCAACACTTTTATGCCTTCCCTGTGGCAGCGGGTTGACCTTGTCCAGTTGCAGAGGGGAGTGGTAGAGCAGCTTTGGTTGGCACGTGGCATCCAGTCTAGGTCAGACCACCACACCTGTGTGCCTGCATGATACTGTGAGGAAGGTGAGATCCTGCAAATCCTGGGATTACTTAACACTTACTCTTTCAGTAATTTAAAGAGCAATTTCGAAAATTGAGTATGAATAGAATTATTACGTTGAGTAATGCATTACTCAAAAAAAAAAAACCAAGTGAATTTATCAGGAGAGAGACATATTTAGCCCAATTATGTCTTGGATTTATCGATTGTCAGATGCTGAGGGCAAAGAGATTAACTTTTCAAGATATTTGAGTTTCTTGCAAAGTAATAATAGCATGTAGCTAATGAGTCGCAGCAACTTCAGTTATGTAGAAATGTATAATGGCATGGAGGGAATCCTACTCTTGAAGGCATTGAGCACAGGTGGAGCTGCAAGGACATCAAGTAGATCCATACAAATTCACGTACATGCCTGTCTGTAACTGGCAAAGATTAGGTCAGTGGTCTGTACAGTCCAGTCTCCTCATGCCTGTATCAAAGGCCATTGCCTGGTGGTTTAAAGGAAATCTTGAACTCACTTGTAGACTGTGAAGCAGCACTGGCTGGGAAGATGAGAGGAAGGATTCTTTCATGATGGTTGTGGACAATTAGGTGACATGGTGTAGGAGGAGATTTGGTTGTTTATGCCGTAGTGAGTGTTGTTAATTAAAGGGAAATGGTTTGTATTATCATTCTTAGAGTTACTTCCCCTGCTTGAGAATTCAAAGGGAACATGGGATGTTAGAAATAGAAAAGCCAGCTTCATCTTCCTGTCATTCACTAACCTTTGCCGTACTAAAGCTCCCCATATTTCAAGTTCCCAATGTACAGAGGGTAGCTGAATTCAACACAGAGATCATGTCATATTTGGGGGAATTATATTGCCAGCTGTACTGATGGAGAAAATGTAAGTGTTTGGCCACCTGTAGACTTTCCTCCTCCTCTTCACCGAGGGCATCAGCCCAGTTAAAGTAATCAATCGTCCGTGTTCAAATCCTGGGAGAGATATTCAGCCCTTCGGGCAATGGTGGTCTCCAGCCAGCCTGCCTCTTTCTTTGCTGAGGAAGAAGTCCAGCCCCTGATTCCCAGCCCAAGATATGCCTCTCTTTCAAAAGAGTTTGACTGTTGTTCTTAATAGTTTCCTCTGTTGCGAGACCCCGAATTTTTGGGGTTTCTATGACAACGATCTTCTTTTCTTACTTTTGGTCATTCCTAATAGTGAAAGCTTTGCAGCCTGAAAAGATTCCATTAATCTTCGAGAGTTCAGTTGACATAAACAAGTCAAGGTCCTATGATTATCTAATCTTTCTGAAAGTTGGCGTGTTGATAAAGTCAGTGGGCCTGCTTTGGATTTTTTCCCCACAAATATTGACGTATATTAAAAAAAAAAAAAAAAAAAAAAATCTACCCATTTTTTTTTAGAGAGTCTGTATACTTCTCCTCTACATTTTTATTCTTATGCAGAAACTATTTGAAAAGGGTTAATAATAAAGATTTCCACATGCTTCTCTAGGTTTATATGTGAAAAGCATTCCTACTTTTTCCTTGGAAAATGTAGATTCAGAAGAGTATGCCATGTATGTCTACAGAAACTTGAAAGTTTTCTGCACAAAAATATGTTGAATTTTAGGCTGGATTTTGGGGGTGGCTTTTTTTTAGAAATGAAACTTATTTTGCTTCATATTAAGATAATTATTTTTTTTAATGGGGAAATGTAGTGTGTGTGTGTGTAGACTTTGCCCTGAGTATGCATTTCTAGAAGTATAGATTAACTCTGCAAAATACACGATACACTACTTCAAAAAGATAATATAATTGTGTGATTAGAACTCTTTATAGATATCAATTTGCTCAATTTTACTTTCCTCCATTTTATGGAATCTAGTGTAAAAATTTTAAAAATAGCTGGTTTTTTGTTCAACTCGGATTTTCTTAACTCTTTCAGCACTTAAATGTTTAATACATGCCCAGTAAGTAGGTCTGGTTCTACTAAAGCAACAATTTAGTTTTTAATGTCATTTTTTGTTTCAATGTCTATATTTAAAGATAGCTGCTCCCTGTCAGGTTATGCTAGTTGCCAATACCTGTGTAATTGGGTTTTTTAAAAACTGATGACTGAAAGTTGAACTGTTGATTGAGCTAAAAAATAGCTGACTTTTTTTTCCAGTCAGTTATTTTTTGGTTGGTTTATTGTTTGTTTTGTTTTTTTTTTTCTCCCCCCAAAAAACTGTTTTGACGCTACTCTTTAGGTATGGAGTATTTTAATTTCATAATTATTTTTGTTTATGTAATGCATCATATAAGCTACATTTTCAAAGTATTTTTTAAGTCAGAGAGGAAAACACTGTTTTACCAACACAGACTTTTTAAATGAATCCAAAATAATTTCAATATTTCCCAGAAAATTTTAGTTGTAACATATTTTTATTTCTATTGAAACAAAACAAAAATTCTATCCTGAAAAAATAGAAATTATGAGTTTTGGGTCTTTAAATATGTAATTGAAAGTTGTCAAGTTAAAGTGGAACTTATTTCCTGTAACCAAAAGACCTTCCATTGTATAATTCAACAAGATACACATTTCCAATTTGGGTATGTGTGAGAGTCCTTCTGTTACCCCAGGAAAAAAAAAAAAGCATTTTGCAAAATATGCTGCCTGATTTGAATTTGGAATTTTAATTTCAGGGAAATGAAAGCTATGCTGCATATGTTGAGAAGACAGGCTTTGAGTTCATCCCTGGCCTTTGAGGGGGAGGGGACAATGTTTCCACGCCTTTTGTAGGTGTTTGCAGCAGTGAAGGACTGTTGCCACAAGTGAGTGGCTTGGTCCAGCTGTATCTATATGGTCTGTAGGGTTTGAGCTCCATAGGATCCAGAATGGCTTCTTTGCCTACAGAGTCTGCAGCTTCTTGAATGGGCTGAGGTTTGTTTTGGTCCTCAGAAGTATTTAAAGGTGATTAAAAGTTTTGGGTTCAAGTGGCTTTTTTTTTTGAGGCTCATGTTAATACAACAATCAAGATATAATCTGCCAGGTCTTAGAAATTTCTCTCCTGTATTAGGCCTATAGAAAATCATAGCATACTGAGCCAGCAAATAAACTGCCTCTTTCTAAAGGAAATCACTGAAGAGCCAAGGCAGCAGATTCACAGAGCAGATTCCTTGTAACATATTCAGGCATTGGTGTACCTTGTCAATGGTAGAAACTTTTCTGCCAGGTGAGATAGTAGGAGGGATTCTGAGTTATTCTTATCTGGAAGTCACTGTTGATTAAAGGCATTTTCTTCCTTGTGCCTTTGTCCCTCTGGTTACTTGCAGTGTTTTGGAATACATTTTGGAGGATGTTGCTGTCTGTGGATGTTCATGCAGTAAGAGATGTAGTAAATCAGGCTTACTGTGCATGTCAGTGAGCTACACAGAAAAGATTTGAACCATAGACCACAATAGTTTGGAAAGAGTTATTATAATGTGTCAAGTCAATAATTCACATTTTAGAAAAGCCCACAGTATAATTTTACAGTTTGGATTCATTTTACAACCTATGAGGCCATTAATCAGGACTATGTAAGGTCTCCTAATGCAGTTTTATATAATCTGTATGTTTATGTTTTGACATGATGAATTGTAACAGCTTAATTAAAATAATATTAAGAGGTTTACTGAATTGCACAGTATCTGAGGACATCCCAAGATAGTCACTCCACTAAAAATGTGCCTTGTTTTATCTTATTACACACATAATTCCTGAAGCACCTTGATAGAGACTACATTTCTTGAAACATCTATAAAAATTGGTAGAAATTAATGACAGAATGAATTTCCTTTATATTACATATCATATGTTGCATGAATTTCCTTTTCATATGCAATCTTAACCTTACCAAACCTTGTATTGGATATTTGCTACTATGTGCATTCACCTGCAGTCAGGTGAGATGTGCAGCATTTAACAGAAATACAGGAAGAGCAGTGGTATAGACAAAGTAGTGTGTGAACCATGACATATTACCAATTATTAGCTTTAGCTTAGGGAATAATCTGAATCAAAATCTAGATGTAATTATACATAAAGTTGAGATGCACACTGTCCAAAGATCTATATTCCAATTTTTTATTTGTATAGCAAAAATACTATGTAAGAATGAAAGATACTTGACTATTAAAGAGGTAAACACAGGACTGCATGGTTTGCAGCACTCGCAGATAGATGAGTGTTGCTGTGAGGGCAGTCCTTAAAAAAAATGAAGCTCTACTAAAGTAGAGCTTTAGTAATGGGCAACAGGTGATAAAGGCAGCTTTAGACATGCAATTAAAAACTCGAGTTGTTAATTTTTCACCTTAAGAGTTGTCATAATGCCTGTTACTGTACCTGAAGCTTCCCAGCTGGACAGATTTATGCTCCATTCTGTCTAAATGTAGTACTGTCAATTCCAGGAACTATTTAGAAGGTTTTATGTACTGAAAGAAGTGAGGAAAAACCAAGTTGATCCAAGTTTGGGCTTTGGCTCCACCAGTGAAAATCTGAATATTGTTGTGGTTGGCGTGACTGATTTGGATTCTGGCCCAGCTCAGGCTACACTGGCTTTCTGTGCTTCTCACATTTCATACTGATGTATATGATCAGTCTGGCTCAAGTCATTTCAAGACATACCCTTTTCAGGTTTAGTGGTATAAAACCATCCTTCACCAGACAGGCAGGCAGTAGATCTGTCTCCTTCTCTAACACATAGCGCTGATTTAGGATCACGTTAGATTTGAAGTTTGAATATTTCATCAAAGTTCCTTCTGTGCTGCACATTAAAAATGACTCTGTAAGTGTAATTTGTTGTGGTACCTTCTCCCTTTTATCACTCTGATATATTTTACCTTGCTTATTTGTTCTGCCTATGCTCTAATCTGTTGTGGAAAGATGCTTTTTAATTAAAAAAAAAAAGTCATCTTCACCCCGCTTTTTCCCCCCTTCATTAATCTCTCTGTTTTGTGATGAGCAACAAAACCTTACAGGCATCAAAGAACGTTTCTTTCCTGATACTAAGCTACAGTGGTGACAAGCATGGAGGATGAATTATCTTAACATGAAAGATCCCTTTCTTGCTCAAGAAAAGGCTAGTTGCTTCAATCATTTGTGAAACCTGTGCACTGACTGCTACTTTTATAGCCATTGTCTGGCATGCAGTGCCACCAAGGACAAATAGCAGTGTCACCAAAGAAATTGTCATAGTAGGTAGAAAAGCACTGTTTAAAGAGATGGATTTAGAAACAGGTTAATTGTTGTAATAGCTAGCATATCTCCAGTAGTATCAACAGAGTGGCTCTCTGCAGGAATTGCTACCCATCAAAGGCACCAAGGCAACCAAAGTGGAAATCTTCAGATTTTAGAGATGAAGCAGCCAGCTCTGTCACCCGACTCAGAGAGAGAGATGGAGCTGTGGAACTGTGTCCTGCCCACCCCATCAAGGTTCTCCACTTGTTCTTATCCACCACCAGATTACTCTTTTTATCTGCATCAGAAAAGAGAAATCAAATGGCCAGTGTAGTCCAAGGTAGCTAAAAGTGAAGCCTTCTTAAGCAGTTCCTAACTGATCAAGGGCCTCATCTTTAGAAACTAAGCTTACAAAGCTGTTGCAGTCCCCATCCTGCTGCATCCCATGTACAATGAAAGGAGTCTTGCTTGGATATGTACAGTCCAGGATGAGATTATTCTTAGCTATTTAAATAACACCATGAAGACTGATCACAGTGGACTCAGCCTCTGGCAGCTTTGGCACTTAAAATTAAGGTTTTTAAGCCACATAGGACTAAAGCAAACTTCATTAAACCTCTATTTTCATGATCTTGCTCATGTTTGTGGATTGTGATTATAGCCCTTAGCTAGTAATTGCTACTCTATATACTGCTGGATCAGGATTATCAGCAAAGTATCTGGAGTTACCTTGTGCTTCTTTGTTAGACCATTTATTAAGAAATGTAAAAGCTTTCCAAGATAGTAGAAACTACTTGTTCCTTTGATACATGCTGCTCCTAGATATCAGGAAGAGATAAAGTGCTTACCCTTGTCTTGATTTGTAATGTTTGTCTGATTACCTCGTTAATCTGGGGTTTTGAAACCCAAATACAAATGCATTTTTGCATTTGTATTAAGCAGCTCAGCCTGTCTAGAGTTACAATGAGGATTGTTTTAAAGGTGCACCTGGAAACCAAGTTAAAATAATCCTGTATAACTAGCATCTTAGGGACAAAGTACTATTGTGGCAAAGTTTTACTTTAACAAAACTCTGGTAATGACCATTGCATTCATACTCAATAAGTCCTTATTTTGTGTTTTGTACATGGAAAAATCTAGTTATACTCAGTATAAAAAACATATTTTCAAGACTCAACAATGTATGTTTTTATAATTCTTGTGGATAGCAGCTGCAGGCTATCAGTCTGGACCCTTGATAAATGATTTTGACATTTCCTGCAGACACTCCTCATGAAAAAGGCTTTTTATTTATTCTCAAATGTTGAATTCTGCATTATTGATCAGGTGCCATTCATTAAGGTTGCTACTTGCTAGAAGAATTACGCAATTCCTAAGTTACACACAGCGTAATGAATTATTCTGTTGACAAATAGCAGTATTAAAGGAATGTTAAGGTTGCATGGTTAAGCACTCAGAAGTCAGAAAATGGCAGTCGAGGTTGAAGATGATGGAAATTTTGCCCAAATTAAGATTGCAGAATTACAGCTGAGGGCATGTAGAAAGACTACTCACAGACACTGGATATTTATTCTAGGGCAAGTGATTGGTTACCAGTGTATTCACCAATATTGCTGGTATTTGTTGCAACATTTAACAAAGCAGGAAACAGTGGATGAAATCATTAGTGGTAGGGGTCACAAAGCAGATGGCTCTTCACTGGCTCTTTCTCATTGCTATAGAGCTGCATTCATCAAGGAGGAGGGTCAGTGGCAATTTTACACTGTTATACTGCAGCTCAGGGTAAAAGAAGTTAGTAGGTCTCTGTGACAGGAGACAAGTTCCATTTGTCAAAGTACTGTTTGCATTTAGTTCCCATCAGGGGCTTCCATTTAGTTTCCTTTCTGTCATTTTTGTTTATGTGCCTCTCTGATTTGGTATCATTTTTGTTCTGTTCTGTTTATGTTTAGTACAAAATAAAAAAGCACAGGAAAGCAGTACACTCCTGGTATCTTGGTTCTGTGATCAGTCAGGCCAGGATCAGTGCTAAGCAAACAGCAGCATCCTCATTGCCTGCATACCTGGATATCTTCCCATGGGAACACAGGATGCGGTGGAGATGAGCTGTACTGTACCTGGAGTCAGACGCATGCCCAGGAGTCAGCATCACAGAGTACTACACAGAGATCCTTAGAACCAGCTGTGCAGACTTGGCTAATATGTCTCTGGGTTTTTCCAAGCAAGTAAGAGCATCCTTGTACCACCAGAGGCTGTGTTTGCTTTTGGGAACAAATTTGCTCAGACATAGGACTTCCTTGGATTTTATTTCCTTCAGGGGTAAGAGTCAGGCTGTAGTGCCTTCTAGAGGCTACTGAAAATCCCAACATGATGTTCACTACTGGTCAGAAAACAAATGAATGTTAGGACTGGGGAAAGCATAAACAGTCCAGAGTCTGAGAAGCACAAGCAGTCAGAGCCTCAGCAACTGGTTCTGGAAGAGTTGGGAGAGGTAACTTCGTGTACTGTGTGTACCCAGGGGAGACTTCTGTGGGGTAGTTCTCACCCCACCTCCAAAAGGAGTGCCAACATCCCACAAATGGCACTATAAACACATCCAACCTAAACAGTGTCCCCAGTGGGCTGCAGATTTGGTTTAGACTACAGGCTGACTCATTGGAGCCCATGGCTCCCTCTGCCAAGATGTGTTCCTCCCAGTTTGCATCTTGGGTCACGTGAGCCATACAGGTATTGGCAAAGCACGGTTTGGGAGGGAGCAGAGGGATGGCAGTGCAGCCCACCACAGTGGGAGGCTTACGGGGTAGAATGCTGGATCACTGTTGGAGATGGAAGATTATGGAGTTGTGTGAACCTTCAGATGCATCTTGTATGACCTTGTCTTCTATTCTCTTGTTCTGGGCACAATAAATAATTCTGTTTATTTCAAGGGAATGCAGAATTAAGCCCAAAATAAAAGTCAGGGATTTCTGTTAAGGCTCAAGAAAAAGCACTTTTAAGTTGAGATAATGTGTAGTTACAAATGGATCTCATTCATTCTGAGTGGGTGCTTGGCTCTGAAATTATTGTGCCTCCCTGTACCACTGCTAAAGATAGAAGCATGAGGGTACTATTAAATAGGATGCAACATGAAAGAAAAAGTAAATTTAATATTATGTTTATGCCCTTGTAAACATTATAGTCTACAGTTAAGGGATAAGAAAGGGAAGATCCAGAGTTCAGGTAGTCTATTTAGGTAAAGCACACTTTTCCTGGGATCTTAGACAATTCATCTACTCTTAAGCTTTATTTCTGCCATTGAAAATTAAGAATAATTGTAAATATGTCTTGATCCTGTCAGAAGACTGCAAAGCCCCGAGGGATCTTCAGATGAAATGTTCACTAGCAATGTAGATCATATCATTGCTTGGATCCAGGTTTTATCATTTCCTCGTTTTCCAAATTTAATTTTATTGGGGGTTGTTCCTAACTAAGGTCAAATCCTCATCTCATATAGTTGCAGGTAAATAAGGAATTATTGCTGAATTCAATGACACTATAATGTATTACATTCCTCACTAAAGCATCTAGCTCTACCCCTTGAAGTTTCTACTGATTGTTTCATGCAACATATGGTACTGGAGGCTGCTTATACTCCTCCTGGAGACTGCATTTCTCCTCTGAATACCCAAGCACTTATTAGATATCTCCCCTCTATTGCCTAATATGATAATTGTAGCCCCTTTGTTTTATATAGACTCTCTTTCACAATGTGGCCCCGTGCTTTCTTCGGGATTTTTTTCCTCACCACGAATTCCCAAATTCCTAGTCAGAACCATCCCTTTTATTTACTGTCTGTCATTATGAGCTGCCACTCCAAAGTTTTACACATTTTTTTTCCACACTTATCTGCATTAAACTGCAATTTTTCACTTCTGGCTTGGTTTAAATAATGTAAATCCTTCTTGTCTGATTGTATTGCTATTTGTTATTTATGGTGGATGGTGTACACTTTTATGTGCAGACTGGGGAATCTTCTTTTGTATGCAGCCATGGAGATCATCTTTATAAATAATGGAAAACCTTACAATTGTGATTATACATCTATTTGCAATACCTGTATATCCTTTGTTTCTCTAGCACTGAAAAGATGTCTCAAAGACACGTGTAAGGGAAATTTTGTCTTTTATCTGCATTCTTTCCATAGAAATTCTTGTTTCCTTAGACAAAAAACCAGAGAGCCTTGTTCATCTTGGAATTCCTCATCTCCTGAGAATATATAATGTGAAGCCCTCAGTGTCACACTTTCTTGCATTAGTGATAAGATGACCTGCTGCTCATACTTACGAAGCTGCATCCTGTGCACCTCTTTCACAGCTTCACAAAAAGGGAAACTGGAGCTTTAAGAAATAGTATAGCAGACATAATTATCAAGGCACGTGCTTGAGATATTGCTACTGTTGATACTGCTTCTGCTTTCTATCAACACCAGTCCTCGTGACAGCTGAGGCAGTTCAGTCATGTTTTGCTGGAAGGGCAGGTTTCTAAGAGAAAGCTTAAATACACAAAGCAAAGTTCTCTTCAGTCTTTCTGCACAGCAGCCAGAGAAGAGCATGGCCTATGAGAAGGAGCCAAGTGACTCACCACTGCTGTCTCCCTGCTCCCCAGGGGGCTGATGGCAGCCTTATGCAGGCAGCAGGAAGGACAACGGCCTTGTCATCAATCACGAGAGCAGAGAAGTTCCTTTAGGGAGCCTGCCTTGCTGATGCCGCAAATGTGTTTCATGGGTTTGGCTGATTTGTCTGTAGGATCTGTAGATATCAAGCCAGGTTGGAATAGAACAGAGCAACATATGGCACATCACATGCTTGGGAGATCACCACTGCACAGACTGAGTTTCTTGTATTTAACACAGAGAATGCTAAACATGGCTAAGCTGTGCAATGATCTGTGACTGGGACAATTCCGTGGCTTAACCATGGCAGGCAGCTCAGTCCCACACAGCCTCTTGCTCAGTCTCTCCCAGTGGGATGTGCCAAGAGAATCAGAAGGGTGAAAGTGAAAATCTGTGTGTTGAGATAAAGACAGTTTACTGGAAAGAGCAAAAGCTTCATGCACAGGCAGAGCAAAATAAGGAATTCATTCACTACTTCCCATGGGCAGGCAGGTGCTCAGCCATGTCCAGGAAATCAGGGCTTCCTCACGTGTAATGGCCACAACTCAGCTCATCTCCCTCTTTCTCCTTCTTCCCCTGCTTTTATATGCTGAGCTGCCATATAGTGGGGGTTATCCTTTCAGGCACTTGGGGTCATCCATCCCGACTGTGTTCCTTCCCCGCTTCTTGTGCACCCCCAGGCTACTTGGCAAGGTGATACAAGATGCTGTAAAGGCCTTGACTCTGTGTAAGCTCTGCTCAGCAGTAACTAAAATGTCCCTGTGTTGTCACATCATAGGGACAACATATGTTTCATCATAAATCTACAACACAGTCCCATACCAGCTACTGTGAAGGAACTAAACCCAGTACAGACTATAAAATAAATTAAACAGGAACAGGAAATATTCCTGGACACTGGCACTCAATCATCGTAGTCCTGCATTGTTAACAAGGTCCCTGGCATGGTGTTGGGCACTCGTCTCTCCCAAACAACTCCAGGCATGGCTCTCAAATTAGCACGGGCAAGGGAGCATCTTGCAGGCTGTTGGATATGGCCACACCATAGCAGAGGATGAGAATTACAGGGAAAGTTGCCAGTTCTCCATTTTGTGCCAGGTAACAGTTTTTATCTTGTTTAATTTACTACATAAACACTTTGTGTCTAAAGACCCTTTTGAAAAAGCTGTATTAAGTAGGAAAAAAGGAATGGGTGAAATGCTCTACTCACTGAAGTGAAGCAGTATATATGCTTGATTTTGAAAGGTACCAAGGAAAAGATGAGCTCTAGAATTCATGGCAGTCAATTGTACTTGTACTATGCACAGAGAAATAAGTTCTTGTCATAGTGGGGGAAGCAGAGTAAATTTTTGCAGTAGTGTGTTGGAGCCTTAAGTAAGCATCTGCTCACTGTACTGATAGGCAGTGGGTGCATGCTTACATACCTGCAGATCCACTGCAGGGAAGACAAGATTTGCCAGCTGATCCCATGTTGTTCATGCTGGGATTGTTGAAGGCTGTTTTGGCTTGTTCAGTTCTTAAGAAAATACCACTCTCAGTGATGTTTAAAGATATTCTCAATAAAAGAAAAAGAAAAATAATTTCATCCCAGCACATGGGCTGAATTATCCTGTTGTTGGTCCCATCGTAGGTGCAGGTATGTGGAGAATGTCAGAAGCTGGGAAAAATCCTCCTCCTGCTTGAGGCAACACACAGACTGCCCAGTTATGCAGTTCTGAAATGCAGACTTGCCTTAAAGAAATCATAAGAAAGCAAAAGGAAAGCCATGAACCCAGTCTGCATGTGGGGAGCCTTAAGAAAAGACTGTTTTCCATGACGGGATGTTCCTCATGTCTTCTTTGTTTTTTTTTTTTTTTAAATTTAATTTTTTTTAACAGTAGAAGAAAGTTGCAGTGGTCTCTGTTAAATTAGAATCTAGTAAATGCTGAAGTAGCAATGTTACAGCTGAATGGCTGGGCTGATGTATGTGCTGGTTTCAGACAGTGTTGGTGCTCAGCACTGTCTTTCAGCTGTACCAAACCACAGTGACAAACTCACAGCTCCTGCTGCCATGAACAGTACTGGAAGTGACTGAGCTGTGCCCTCTGACCTGAGTGTATTACACACCAGATTTTATTGAATTCATTATTAAAGTTGCATCGTCCAGCTGAAAAAGTATGCAATCATGATAAGTGCTTCCCATTATTGCTACAAGTCCAAATTAGTTTAACTGCTGTACAGGATGGGGTTGATGAGCCGGTAAAATTTTAGCAATTACACAAGATAGAAACAGAGGAACTGTTGTAAAAAAAGAGGAGACCTGCATGCTCTAATGCTATTGCTTTTTCAGTTGTTTTCACTGTTTTTCCAAAGCATCAGTATCAGTAACAGCCATTTCCACCAGCAGCAAGAGTGTTCAGGCCTGTGTGTTTTCTAATTTGTGCTAAAGAAAAGCACTGAAGCCTAGGAGAGTTACCTTTGTGCAAATAGAAAGAGAGGACAATGAGGCCTGTTTGCACATGCTTCCCGACCAGCTCACACTGGCATAATTCACCTGAGTTTGTTTGTGGGTTTTTTTTCCAAATGTGACCATATTTCCATTAAAGCCATGTCCACTCATACAATCCTGCATTTGTTGCATTCTGGGTCAGTCTGTTTATCTTGACCTCCTAGATTTCATGTTAGCATGATCAACTAATTGTCTCATGATCTGTGAGAAAAATCTTTTAACATACTTACAGGTGGTTTCATATCCTCTGGGATTCAAGCTTTACATCCATCATGCAAAAGCATGTAAGTGCACAAGTGTATGGGATGGCCTAGATTTTCTTTGCCATAGTACTTTGTGGCTGGCTACAGCAAAAATGCATGCCTCCCACCATTATTTACAACTGTAACAGTGAGAAATTACAAAACCTACTCTTCATTAACCTCCAATAAGGCTGTTCCTGCAGCCAGTGATTGCCATTACACTGATGGAGTGCTGAAACAGCTCAATAGTCCTGGCTGGCCTGTCTCGCCTGTGACTGCACTGCAGCTCCTGCCTCCCACCACTACCCAGAACACGTCCAGCAGAAGCTGCTCAAATGATTGATGAGAAAAGCAGCTCATAAAGGCAAGCACAGTGCCTGAAGCAACAGCTGTCTAGCCCTGTCCCTGCAGTAATTAGATAAATGAGCCCCAAATGAAATCTTACAGGCAGGAGTAGAAGGAAGTGATAATATCCCCAGTGTTGATCTCTGCTTGTGTTGCCTCATTCCAGTCTGTGTTTGTAGCTATTCGTGTGTGATACAGATTTGACACCGCTTACCTCTCCCACCTTCCCTGCTCATTTTGCTGCCGGTCCTGCAGACAGACCCCTGTGGGCACAGGAGACATGGCAGTGTCACTGGCTGGACTCTGCTTTCTTTTTTTTTATATCTTTGGCACCAGATCTACTTTGCAGAGTGTGCTGAACCTTTGTCCTTCTCCACAGAGTATGAACATAACAAAAGGTCCATGACAGGTCACAGATTGAGTTTATCTGAGGAAAATCCTGCAATTAGCAAATTCCTTCTTTGAGAAAGAGTAGTTGTGTTTATAGGGATGCATAGATAAAAAAGGAGAAAGAAAAATGGTTCAGGCAACTGAAATTTTCAGAGTTGATTAAAAGGCTTACGGTTATTTCTACAGTACAGTAGCATAGTGATAATACAGCAATTCCCCTGGGTCTTCCCTTGGGGCTACTGAATGGTATCCATGAAGGAACCCACCAGTGCCAATAATTGCCATTTAGAGAGAAATTTATGAAAAAAAATTATATATATTCATAAAATGCTTTAAAAAACAGTGTATATGATTGAAATACACACACATGTGTAAAATAAGTACATAGACAAATATACAAAAAAAACCCTTTTGAGGAAGCCTGAACAGTACAGCTCTGATTCTGCTCTTATTTGTGGCATTTCACATCTGGAGTAATATTGTGAATTCAATGACTGTAGAACTCATGTAAGAGCAAATCATGTCTTTGAAGGCAGGAACTGAAGTTCAGAGACGTAAATAGGGGTGCTGTTGGATTAAATAGTTGTCCAGTGAAATCCTGTAAACTCATAGGAGAAAGCACATTAAAAAATGCTAACAGCATGAGCAGAATTAAGAAGTTATATCCTATAAAAGGCACAGTAGTGATGCAGAGCAAGTGACCTTTTCTTTTATTCTGTCTCTCCACTCCTAAGCTGGAGTAATTTCTTGCTGAGTTCAGCCAAATTTGCATGGGTGTAAAATGATATCAAAATTAAGCTCAGGTTGTTTTACCAAGAGCGCATGTCTCAGGAGATTGCTTTCATGTTTCCCCACGGAAACAGTCAGAGGTACATCTAGGGCTGGGCACAGCCAAGATCTGGTCACTGGAATTCAAACAAGAATTTCTGGCAGACTGAGTGGTCCCAGTAATCGCAAGTGGTATCTCTGAGACGCTTCAATTACAAGAGATTAGTGGGAAACTGTAGCAGTGGACTAAAGGAGTAATGACACACGGGAAGTGAAGCAGAAAACCCGCTTTCTTCGTTTTAGAGGAAGTTCAATTTATACTCTATTTAAATATAAATTGCAAGCATAAAGTATTAGAGTTCTTAAACTTCACTCTTCAGTTAGTTTCAAATTAACCATACCATATTTCTGAGTTCCCCAGAGCAGCACCGTGATCTTCAGCCTGTCTGTTCCTTAAATTGAGCTGAAGTCTTTTGAGTCCAGTAAGTTCCTATGCTACCCCTATAGCTGGTTGAGTTACATTTGCCCACCCCTGTGCTGCCTCCCCTGTGGTGTGGATTTTTAGGGGCCAGCACGGACTCTGAGCCTCCCCTGCTAACCCCCAGCTATAAATTGCATGAAGGACTGTGAAACAGCAGGGCAGGAGGCTGTGGTCTCCCATCATTTCTACTGCTGTAGCTTAGTTGATTTACTCTTGTCATAACCACTGTTGGGAAATGCTTTGCCTGAATCCTTGGGTTTAGGTTACAAGCATAATAATGTTTTATAATGGAGTGTGAATCTAATGGCTACTGCCAGTCCTTTGAGGGCAGTCAGTGACTGAATGTCTCAGTGTGCCTGGCAGTGAAGTAAGCTGTGACTCTGCCCCCTGTACAGGTGGGCAGTGTAAACAGACTGCACTCACAGCTCGCAGTCATACTGCACCTGGACACAGCCATCAGGAGGGGTCCTAGATCCCCAGTCTCAGGCTGATTCCCAGACCACAAGCTTGCCTGGCTTCTCAGAAGATATATCTGGATCAGATGTTTTAAAATCTGTTTTGGTCTGCCTAGTTTACTGTGCCACAGTTACATATGTAGTTCTGAATGTGTTTCTCAGGACTGAAGTTTGCCTGTATTTTGCCTGCCCATTGGATTTTTGTTATAGTCACAGCTCCCATGGCATATAGGGGACATACAGCCTGCACAGATGGGATCTAATTGTTTTCTCATTAATGTAATGTAAATCAGGAGTAATTTGAAAGGGATTGCACTAGTGTGAAACTGGCCTGGAAGAATATTTAAGTGCCTACAAATTACCAGATGAGTTCAAATAATCTATTGTTACTACTTGTATTCTGTGTCCATCACGCTCGTGTGCCTAGCTTTATTTTTGCTGGCATTTGATTTTTGCTGGAGACTGTCACGCAGCTTTGTGTTTGTGTGTGTGCACGCTACGGAATTTGGGCCAGGCACTGTGCTGCCCAGAAGGGGCATTTTTATTATGCTTAGAGCAAAAAAGAATAACTTTAGGCAGCCTACAATGTAGGCACCTATATCTCAGGTGAACATTTAAGATGCCTGTGGTGCTATAGAGAAAGCAAGAGGTATTTGTGGAGTTCATCTGTTATAAAACAGAACATGCAAATTAAGTGCTAGAAATGCCTGTTCCTCTCTGTTGCCTGCAAAGGGGTCAGACAACTGACTCAGAGCCAGCTCCTGCAGGCCGATCTAAATGGAGGTGAGTAGAATTACCTATGATATGGTGTCCCAAGGCACACAGACATCTTCCTGATGAGTAAGAAGTGGTCCAGCCATGAGAATACCCACATGTAATTAATATAATATTCCTCTACCCGAACACATAAGAATGTGCTCTTTTCCAGCCTAAATTATTCTAGGATTCTGCGTAGACATGGGGCTTAGGGGCATGTCTTAGTGCTGGACTTGGCAGTTACAGGTTAACAGTTGAACTCAAGATCGTATGGGTTTTTTTCCCAACCCATGCAATTCTGTGATTCTGTGAACCATTATTTCTCAAAACAAAAATCCCAAATGCACAGGAAATACAAAGGTTCATGGCAATAGAAGTATTTTTCTTGAGAAATGTCTATATTCAGCCATGTTGAGGAGCAATATATGCTGTTAGACAGTGCCTGGGGCTTCTGAGTTGAGGGTTTTTTGGTTTTTTTTTTGCTAGAGTTTCATTCACTTTATCTGATGCTAGTAAATTTTTAGGATTTCAGTTAAATTGGTATTTTACTCTTGGGAAAGAGGAACCTGATGCCTTAGCTTCTGTCACTACAGCTGTTGGAAGTTAGGAGGATTTGCAGTGTTACTTCAGTAAGAAGTGGCAGGTATTAATCTGATTTTGTGTGAACAGGTTTAGATCTGGACTCATGCCAGTGATATTACATCATAACAAAGCTGGTGTAGCTGAGGTTAAAACTGAATGCCCATACAGTTTGAGGCCAGAAAGAATTCTTAGACTGCCTGTATATGAAAGATTGTTAAATTTCACACACTGTCCATTCTCCAAAACCCTAAAAAACTTACCCCAGGGTAATTGGTTAACTCTCCTTGGCACACAAAGATCAAGGATCTGAAGGTTA